>NC_134404.1:23741330-24057580 GCF_038048845.1 Mixophyes fleayi | reverse complement strand
AAGCAAATATGACAGCAGTCACCCAGTCGCCAAGCGAATCACAGACGCCATAGCTGCGATGTTAATGTTAGATCTGCATCCAATATCCACAATAAACACAGCTGGTTTTTCACAGTTAATTGAGGTTTTGTGTCCGCATTACAGAATTCCATCGCGACACCATTTTTCCCGTAAAGCTATTTCACAACTATACCAAAAAGTGTGTACAAATGTAGAGATTGCGCTAAAAAATGCCATTCTGCCCACTGTACACTTAACCACAGATATGTGGACAAGTGGAAGTGGGCAAACCAAAGACTATATGACTGTGACAGCCCACTGGGTTGGTCATTCACCTTCACCAGCAGGAACAGCAGCAGCATTTACACCACTACATAACATTTGTCACAGGCAGGCCACTCTTTGTATCACCGGCTTCACTAACAGGCATACAGCTGACAATTTGTTACGCAAACTAAGATATGTGATTGATACATGGCTTAAATCACTTGGACTCTCCCCAGGATATGTCATTTCTGATAACGCCAACAATATAATGGGAGTGTTACAGCTGGGTGAATTCAAACACATTCCCTGTTTTTCTCACACCATCAACTTGGTGGTGCAGACCTTCCTAAGAAATAACCGTGAGGTGCAGGAGATGCTTTCGGTGGCCCGTAAAATTTTAGGCCATTTCAGGCATTCTGCCACAGCATGTAGGAGATTGCAGCAGCTCCAAGAACAGTTTAACTTGCCTTGCCACCAACTTAAGCAAGAGGTGGTAACTAGGTGGAATTCCACCCTGGACATGCTTCAGAGGATGGAGGAACAGCGCAAAGCCATCCAAGCGTATTGCACAAGCCATGACATTGGGAAAGGAGGGGGGATGTATTTCAGTCTTGCACAGTGGGGAATCCTTTCAGTGCTGTGCAAGGTGCTGAAACCATTTGAAGTTGTGACATGTGAAGTAAGTGCAGATTCTGCTAGTTTGAGCCAAGTCATTCCTTTAATTAGACTATTGGAAAAGCAGCTTGAGAAACTGAAGGAGGAGATGAAAGCAAGCAATTCAGCTAAGTATGTTGGCCTTGTCGATCAAGTACTTAATTCGCTTCACAATGATCCTCGAGTTATTAAGATCTTGAACCCCGATCACTACGTTTTGGCCACTGTGCTTGATCCAAGGTTTAAGACCTACATTGAGTCTTTACTTGTAAATGAGCGAGATGTGAACTTTTGCAAGGAGCTATTGCTCAGCAAGTTGGGCGCTGTACTGGGCCTTGGCTTGACGACGTGTCCTCCTTCACTTTCTTAAGCAGCTGCTGCTCGTACAAAAATTTAATTTACCAAAGAGAAGCAGGGAAGACGCAGGGGGCAGACCAGAACAATTTAACATCTGGGCTGGTTTGAAGAATTTTTTCAAAAAATGTGTGACTTTGCCCATAACTCCATCCAATATGAGTATAAACATGCAAAGGATGGTGGAGGATTATTTTCAAGAGGTAATTGATATGGAAATGTCAGACAGTCCCTTTCCTTACTGGGAGGAAAAGCAGGCCATTTGGAAACCCATGTACAAACCTGCTTTGCAATACCTAAGCTGTCCACCCTCCAGTGTGTACTCTGAACGAGTGTTAAGCACAACCGGGAACTTAGCCAGTGATCGCCGTAGAACTTTACTTCCCAAAAATGTGGAGAAAATGATGTTTATAAAAATGAACTACATCTTCCACGAGGAAGGCCTTCACCATCAAAGACATCGAAGCACTGACTGTTTTCTATTGGCGGATTCAAGCAGCGATGAATTGATAGTCTGTGATGATGATGTACACACTGATGAGGGTGAGGATGAAGCTCCAGATGATGACGATAACATCTTTTTAAAACTTTCTATTTAAGTCTAGGGTGCAATCTACCCCCAAATAGGAAAGGGACTTGGGGCATTTTCATATCACGTACCGTCTTGAAAGGCTGCTGTTTTGGCAATTTCTCATTATGGGTAGGGTGTCATACACAGACTGACCCCAAACCGCTTTTGTCCATTTCAATTAATATTGTACAGTCTATAACGGCTGAATTTTTTGTATTTTCTACAAGTGGAGGGGGGCCTATAGAGACAGAAACCAAACTGCCTTTGTCCATTTCTTTACATATTGAACTATAAGTGTAGGGTGTAATATACACCCAAAGACGATGGCTGCATTGCCAATATGCATAGATGGAGAGGAAGACAATCTGGTTTGTGTGTAGAATTAATGAAGGCCTACCTACCAGGAATTAAACTGTTTTTTGGATAATTTATTAGCATTACAATTACATTACTTATCCAAGAAACAGTTGGAGCACTAAATTTATTTATTTTATGCCCAAAAACAATGATTTTTCAACAAGATAGCAAAACAAAACCAAAACCAAAAACCAAAAAAAGCTATGGCGGTTTTGCAAAACTAAAACCAAAACACGATGGTAATCCAGATCCAAAACCAAAACCAAAACAGGGGGTCAGTGAGCATCTCTAATCTATACGCACATCCTGTACAGTCAGTGTATCTATACGCACATCCCGTACAGTCAGTGAATCTATAGGCACATCCCGTACAGTCAGTGTATCTATATGCACATCCTGTACAGTCAGTGTGTCTACACGCACATCCCATACAGTCAGTGTATCTATAGGCACATCCTGTACAGTCAGTGTATCTATAGGCACATCCCGTACAGTCAGTAAATCTATACGCACATCCCGTACAGTCAGTGTATCTATACGCACATCCCGTACAGTCAGTGTATCTACATGCACATCCCGTACAGTCAGTGTATCTACACGCACATCCTGTACAGTCAGTGTATCTATACGCACATCCCGTACAGTCAGTGTATCTATACGCACATCCTGTACAGTCAGTGTATCTATACGCACATCCCGTACAGTCAGTGTATCTATACGCACATCCCGTACAGTCAGTGTATCTATATGCACATCCCGTACAGTCAGTGTATCTATACGCACATCCCGTACAGTCAGTGTATCTATACGCACATCCCATATAGTCAGTGTATCTACACGCACATCCCGTACAGTCAGTGTATCTATACGCACATCCCGTACAGTCAGTGTATCTATACGCACATCCCGTACAGTCAGTGTATCTATACGCACATCCTGTACAGTCAGTGTATCTATACGCACATCCCGTACAGTCATTGTATCTATACGCACATCCCGTACAGTCATTGTATCTATAGGCACAACCCATACAGTCATTGTATCTATAGGCACATCCCGTACAGTCAGTGTATCTATACGCACATCCCGTACAGTCAGTGAATCTATAGGCACATCCCGTACAGTCAGTGTATCTATACGCACATCCTGTACAGTCAGTGTATCTATACGCACATCCCATATAGTCAGTGTATCTATACGCACATCCCGTACAGTCAGTGTATCTACACGCACATCCTGTATAGTCAGTGTATCTATACGCACATCCTGTACAGTCAGTGTATCTACACGCACATCCCGTACAGTCAGTGTATCTATACGCACATCCCGTACAGTCAGTGTATCTATACGCACATCCCGTACAGTGTATCTATACGCACATCCCGTACAGTCAGTGTATCTACACGCACATCCCGTACAGTCAGTGTATCTATATGCACATCCCGTACAGTCAGTGTATCTATACGCACATCCCGTACAGTCAGTGTATCTATACGCACATCCCGTACAGTCAGTGTATCTATACGCACATCCCGTACAGTCAGTGTATCTATACGCACATCCCGTACAGTCAGTGTATCTATACGCACATCCCGTACAGTCAGTGTATCTATACGCACATCCCGTACAGTCAGTGTATCTACACGCACATCCTGTACAGTCAGTGTATCTATACGCACATCCAGTAAATGTTGCTTTCTGATATTATAATGCCATTTGCAGCACCAATGTGCTGCCGGTAGACAATACGTGTAGTTTGGGATCAAGATTCCTAACAAGTCAAATATAGAAGACTGTTTGTAGATTGTCATAAATGAAGTAGAAGACATATTGTAGAAGAGCTTACAATCCAGTATATTGCTAATATTTATAAAGTTAATACAGCTGTAAGAATAATATTGACAGAAAGTAACACAGCAGCAACAACACAATAATTATTTGCCGTTCCGTATTGACATTTTAGACTATTGTCCCATCTGGACTAATTTGTCCTGTAATATATTATTGACCAAAGCATTGTTATTTTGTCACATTTAAGCTTTCCTGAAGGTAGATTAATGCTTTTGGTCAATGCAGACCTAAAATCATTATCATTCTACAGTCCTGCATGACAAATGATAACTGTATCAGCCATGGATGATATGAAATGAGTAGTACTGGAGCGTGTCTCATGTAATAGGGAAGTGAGTCTCAAGTGGTGACAAATGACACCAACAAGTGTGGACAGGATAGTACAGCGGTGGTCAGGAGCACAGAACAAGTGCAATTCGGGCAGTATTTTAAAGAGCTAAAAAATACAAACTAGAGCAAGACCACCAGCTATGTCTCTGCACCTGTTGTGGAACTGCAGGTCCCAGCATACTGCAGTCATGGTCTACTGGGACCTGTAGTTTTACATATCTGGAGAGCTCCCATGTTGCCTAAACCCTGGTTTAATAGAACATTGACACCTGTGACCAGGATGAGGGATTGGCAGAAGAGGCAGCTGCTTTGGATGCACAAGGTTTGGGGCTTAGTTCTGTATCCAATCATTTGTTTCCCCATTTTCAGGATAACAGAAGGAGAACTGAATCAGCAAGGAGGATTGCCTGCTTTTCCCTGGGCTTTTTAGATGAATTTAAGAATAACATTGAAACCCCACAGCATTGCAGGGCAGTGGCCATGCGTTTATGCCCAAAGGAATGGGCACAGTTTGGCATGTTTGTCTTGGATTCCACAATAATTGAATTTAATCAGCCAATCATGTGACAGCAACTCACTGTATAAAAGCAAGCAGACACGGTCAAGAGGTTCAGTCATTGTTTAGAGCAAGCACCAGAAACCAGAATGGGGAAAAAATGGGATCTAAGTGACTTTGACCATGGAATGATTGTTGGTGCCAGGTTGGGTGGTATCTTGAGCATCTCAGAAACTGCTGTTCTCCTGGGATTTTCATACCCAACTGTCCTTACAGTATACAGAGAATGGTGCGTAAAACAGAAAACATCTAGTGATTGGCAGTTTTGTGGGTGAAAACGCTTTGTTAATGTGAGAGGTCGGAGGACAATGGCCAGACTGGTTCAAGCTGACAGGAAGGCGACAATAACCCATATAACTGTGCGTTACGACAGTGGTGAGCAGAAGAGCGTCTCTGAACACGCAGCACATCGAAACTTGGAGTGGATGGGCTAGAGCAGCAGAAGATCACACCCGATTACACTGCCGTCAAGTAGAATCCGGAACCTCAGGGTACATTGGGCACAGGCTCACCAAAACTATCCAGTTGAAGATTGAAAACATGTTTCCTGGTCTGACAAATCTCAATTTCTGCCCTGACATTCAAATGGTAGGGTAAGATTCATGAATCCATGGATCCACCCATAGGCAAACCGAGGGGGGGGGGGGGGTTCCTAGTGGAAACCTCCCTCCAAGCCTGGGGCACTATATAATTGAGGTGACTGGACCCTGCTCCCGCTTCACACGGCTCTGCTTGAAAAGGGAGAGCCGTGTGCACCTAACAGTAGTGCACGCAGCATTGTCCATGTATATTATAGGCATAGGAAGAGTTGGAGAGCAGCCAAGCACTGTCTAAAATTATAGCCACTCCCCCATGCATGCTGGTCACTCCCACTGGCGGCATGGTGTGGAAACCCCCTCTATAAATCCTGCATTTGTCTCTGCCATCCTACCTTGTGTCAAAGTTGTTGGTGGCGTAATGTTGCTAGAAATGTTTTCTTGGCACACATTAGGCCCCTTAATAGCAATTGAGCATCAATTAAGTGCCACAGGACACCTGAGTATTGTTGCTGACCATGTGCATCCCTTAATGGCCACAGTCTACCCATCTTCTAATGGCTACTTACAGCAGGATAACACGTCAAGTCACAAAGCACAAGTCATCTCAAGCTGGTTCCATAAACATGACGATGAGTTCATTGTCTACTCCAATGGCCAGATGTCAGTCCTATGGAGCACCTCTGAGGTGTGATGAATTGGGGGATTCACAGCATGACCATGCAGCCGACAAATCGGCAGCAACTGCGTGACGATATCATGTCACCATGAACCAGAATCTCTAAGGAATGCTTCCAGCACCTTGCTGAATCCAAGACACAAATAATTTCCGTCTGTTCTAGGGGCAAAAAGGGGTCCTGTCCAGTACTAGGATGGTGTACCCAATAAAGTGGGCAATATTTATATATATTATTATATTATTGGAGGTATCCGAGGGCAAAACTGAAACAGTGCACCTCTCATCCCTTATTAGCCGGGGATCGCAGTTCTAACCGGCTCAAAGAATCAATATGTACAATCATGGTCAAAATGATTAATTCATGATGAAGCTGGATCACACACGTGTGAACTGCCTCACATGAATGTGTCAAAATATTGATACATATTTAAAGTTTTTGTTAACAGCGGACCTTGACCATGACCTGGGAGCACACAGTGGTGTGCGCAAGTTGCTTTAAGAAAAATGTTAAAATACTTTTTTTCATCATTTAAAGTTATTATTTACCTAGTGTTTTCAAATAAAAGTATTTAAAACACTAATTTTAAAGTGAATGTCAAACTGGAACTGCAAAACTCGAATATCGATCATCAACTGTGAATTGTCCACTTTTGAACTGCAAGTCCTGGGGGTTTATTTACTAAACTGCGGGTTTAAAAAAGTGAAGATGTTGCCTATAGCAACCAATCAGATTCTAGCTGTCATTTATTTAGTACATTCTACAAAATGACAGCTAGAATCTGATTGGTTGCTAAAGGCAACATCTCCACTTTTTCAAACCCGCAGTTTAGTATATATTCCCCCTGGTCTATAGACCATTGCACCGCGAACATATTCGGCAGTGACACACGTGTAAGCCTGCCAATATGGGGACATCTGTTACACTGAGCGCTGGCTAAATGGCCCATGTAGCCTAGCCATGAGACAGCTGCCTCAATTTACCTCATACTTGCCAACTCTCCCGAAATGTCCGGGAGACTCCCGAAATCTGGGAGAGCAGGCAATTCTCCCGCAAACCGCAATTCCTTGGCCAAAATAATGCGATTTGCGGTTAATCGCGTCATTTTGGCCCCGCCTCCCGTGACAAAACATAACTTTCTTTGCTGGGGGTTGGGCCAAAATGCTGTGATTGACCGTGCCCGCCCCCTCCCACCTTCTAGTCACGCCCCCTGCCCGGGATCTCCCGGACGTCACTGCCTGAAAGTGGGCAAGTATGATTTACCTCTATAGCTATTATTTATTTAGGAGGATGAGGCACCTACCTGAGGAGCTAAAATGATACATGTAGCGCTTGTAAAACAAAAAGCAACACACTTTTTACACACGCAGAGCACTGTTTTGACGCCGCCTACTGAGTATTCACATGTTTTGGCCCCGCCTAATCAATAGTCACGATTGGTGAATCGTTTGCACCACAATTCGTTTTCTGTGCTGCCCTGGGCCTACTTGCCTCGAGTGAATGTGCTCCATTTATACGTCAAAAAATATGTTAGACTTTTATTTCGCAACTGCTGATTCCGTCATCGTAATTCTTTAGGTGGGTCCACCATTCATCTCAATAAAACCATTATTATACTATTGTACATATTGTCATGATATTTATTACATATTGTCTTGCGACGCTTATCTCAAATAAATATTTATAATATTTCAATTTTTTTTTTAAAACTATCGATATTGAATATCATGTCTATTATTATTTTGCTTTAAATAATAGATTCATTTTTATAAATAATACAGGAAGCATAATGGAACAAAATAGTTTAAAAGTCAATCGAAAAAATAGCCCTCATTTGTTTATCATAAATGAAATGTTTAACTGCGGGTTTTTTTAGTTCCAATTAACGATAAATTCAGTTATTCTGCAGCAGAAAAGGGCCGTTCAAACTTCCGTGAGCATTTAGCATTATATATTACCATAACTCAGCTTAAATTGTTTCTCTCTTTTCTTTTTTTTTTTAACCGTACACACTGTTACAAATTTAATTTTAAACTGTTTGAATCAGTCTGTAAAAAAGATTTGATTATACCTGAGTGTTCTGGAGCCACTTTTTCCGTATCTCAGTAATCTGTGTGGTAATTGGTTGATTAAGGGCCTCACACTCCATCTCTGCCTCTGTTGCTATGGTAATGTTGCAGGAGACATTATATATGAGAACTTCATCTCTCTCCACTTTAGGGCTGAAACGAGAAGGGAGGGGAGACGGGGTGTCATCAATCTTAATGAAATGCAATTATTTTTGCTCTTATTAATCATTGCAAGCCATTAGCTTGTGGCAAGTACAGGCCACCATTTATCAAACTTTGCAAATTTCGGTAATTTTGTTTCCATTCTTTTATCGTTTATTTGTTTTGCTGATCTGCAGCCTGTACACGGTGCCCGCACATGTGCGAAAAACGTATTACACCAATTCCTATCTGTTTAGCAAATCTGTTAAAAAATAAGCAGGATCACACACAGACTTAGAACACGTGCCGTTTGGACCAGCCACCCTACCAGCTTAGCTAGCCGGTTAAAAATACAATGCCGACTATTGAAAATTTGCCGGCCAAAAGCATCATATTAAAAGAAAGAAGAAAAAAAAAAGGTAGTCAATAGACAGGGTATATTGTTACAATACTTTGTTCACATTTAAACACTTCTCTTGCCTGCAACAGAATAACCTGGATTCCTTTAGGGCGACAGACAAATTGGAATTCTTTCGACGCAACTGGCTAACTGGTCCCCAATTCCAACTGTGAAAAAATGAGGTAATTTAGAATTCCTATTCCCCTTCCTCGGTTTATTGCAATAAGATTCTCTGTAGATGGCGTGCAACATTAACTTAGTAACTTAATTAAACTTACTTAACAGCCCAGAATAAGCAGATTCGATATATGTGCCAGTTATTCTGCCAAATAAGGATTTTAATGCTTTCTAGTAAGAGGGAAATTAGAGAGACGGAGATGTGTATTCTTGTATTTCAGCCTGGTATGGGGGCCCCAGGAATCTACATACATACAGCGGGTGGGGTACCGCGTATAATTTTATTAAAACGCCAGTCCTCATATGCTATCTCAGGGAGAGGTATAGAGTGTCCCCACTTTATATACCAGGACAACGTTTTATCATCAACACAAGTAAATGAGCTCAATCACATCTGTTCTAAAAAATGTTAAACCCAATTTTGCACTTCATACTGTTTTCCACATTTGGGCTGAGTTGGGCGTGCACCGATTGGCATAGCATAAATTACAAAGAGAGTGCAGGTATTTGCGCACATGAAGACTTGCGCACTTGAGCCTCCTTACGACATGAGAGATAAGATGGGGGAAGGAAGGCGTGGTCTAACATAGATAGAATACAGTACGGGTGTGTTCACCCAAAATACAGCCAAGGCCGCCCAGCACGGAGTCACATTTACACCTGTCAGGAGCCGTATGTTTAGTATCTGCTAAAAGGCTGGTGCAAATATACTCTGCCGATGCCGACGGCCGCCAGCGCTAGCTAGCCGCTTCTGATTGGCCGAATTCCCCTCTGAAGCGTATAGGTGATTTCTGCTTTGATCGGGCATATAGTATAGGAATTTGTGGGTGTTCATTTTAAAATAATTGTTTTGCTATGTTCATTTGTATGCAAGAAGGAGTATTATATCTAGAGATGCTCAGGCTCGGTTCCTCGAGAACCGAACATACCCTAACACACCCGACAGTACCGAGCCGTCTCGGTACTGTCACGTTCCCTCGTAATTGAAAACGAGGAAAAACATCATCATGATGTCGCCGGATGTTGCGAGTTTTGAATTTATTTTTAAGATCCAACATAGCAAGGGGTGGGAGATAGGGCGGACCCCCATTTTTCTTTTCTGCCACTGCTGTGTGCGAATGTGTCCTAGATGTGGTAGGAACTGCCGTGTTTGTGTCATTGCTCTGTCGCTTACCATCCAGCCAGGTCGCTGCAGTATTTGTCCAAAAGTGTATGAAAATAATGTTGTGACGTGTGAGGTGCTCAAAATTGACTGCAAATGACTTGAAATTAGTGTTATTGAGGTTAATAATAACGTAGGGACAAAAAAAGAGCAACATTATGTGATTTTAACATATTTTAGGATTTTTTTCTAAAAAATTCAAAACCAAAACACACGAGGGCGGTTTTGCCAAAACCAAAACCAAAACACGAAGCTAATCCAGATCCAAATCCAAAACCAGTTCACGGGGGTCAGTGAGCATCTCTAGTTATATCAGCTGTATTATAATCAAGACTAATAGCGAATGTGTTTTTCACTATTAAAATACAAATGAACAAACTTTTCTCGCGCTTATGTCGTGGTTGGGTGTATATGTATGTGGGTGTATGTATGCCTGACATAAGCCTGACGTAAACCTGGTGTATGTACACTTATCACTGCTTTGGTCTACGTTTGGCTCCTACTAAAGTTTCTATGTAAATAAATCTGTATGCATTTTACTTTTTTTATTTTCATTTTTATTATTATTGTAGTTGCAATTGCAGAATATCCCTCTGAACTATTTTGAAAATGTTCCTCATTTCTGTGATAGAGGTAACGTAACCAGCTAGCATGCAAATGACAACTAAACTGGATTGAAGTGCGGGGGAGGGCAGGGATCAGGGGCGGAACAGTACATCGCCGGGCCCCATAGAAAAATTTGAACAGGGACCTGGGGATGTCGTTCTCACTACTCATGCCCCCGACTCTGCATTCAATAGAGCAGAGTGGCCAGAAAATTATAGAGCCCCATGGGCACCCTGGTATAGAGCCTCATGACCAACATGGTATAGAGCACCCTGGCCCGCATGAATATAGCTCCATGACAGACATGGTATAGAGCCCCATGTCCAGCATGGTATAGAGCCCCATGACCAGCATGGTATAGAGTCTCATGTCCAGCATAGTATAAAGCCTTATGTCCAGCATGGTATAGAGTCTCATGTCCAGCATAGTATAAAGCCTTATGTCCAGCATGGTATAGAGCCCATTGACCAGCATAGTATAAAGCCTCATGTCCAACACTGTATAGAGCACCATGACTGGCATGTATGTAGCACCATGACCAGCATGGTATAGATCAGCTTGACCAACACGGTATAAAGCTCCAAGACCAGCTTGGTGTAAAGCCCCATGACCATTATGGTGTAAAGCCTCATGACCAGCATGGTATAGAGCTCCATGGCCAGTATGGTATGGAGCCTGTGACCAGCATGGTATAGAGCCCCGTGACCAACATGGTGTAGAGCACCATGTCCAGCATGGTATAGTGCACCATGACCAGCATGGATATAGCCCCATGACCAGCATGGTATAGAGCCCATTGACCAGCATAGTATAAAGCCTCATGTCCAGCACTGTACAGAGCACCATGACTGACATGTATGTAGCACCATGACCAGCATGGTATAGATCACCATGACCAGCATGCTATAGAGCCTTGTGTCCAGAATGGTATAGAGCACCATGACCAGCATGGTATAGAGCCCCGTTACCAGCATGGTATAAAGCGCCATGACCAGCATGCTATAGAGCTTTATGTCCAGCATGGTATAGAGCCCCATTACCAGCATGGTATAGAGCGCCATGACCAGCATGCTATAGAGCCTTATGTCAAGCATGGTATAGAGAACCATGACCAGCATGGTATAGAGCCTCATGACCAGCATGGTATAGAGCACCATGACTAGCTTGGTGTAAAGCCCCATGACCAGTATGGTGTAAAGCCTCATGACCAGCATGGTATAGAACTCCATGGCCAGTATGGTATGGAGCCCGTGACCAGCGTAGTATAGAGCCCTGTGACCAGCATGGTGTAGAGCACCATGTCCAGAATGGTTTAGAGCACCATGTCCAGAATGGTTTAGAGCACCATGACCAGCATGGTATAGAGCACTATGACCAGCATGGTATAGAGCCCCGTTACCAGCATGGTATAGAGCACCATGACCAGCATTCTATAGAGCCTTATGACCAGCATGGTATAGAGCACCGTGACCAGCATGGTATAGAGCCTCATGACCAGCATGGTATAGAGCCCCGTTACCAGCATGGTATAGAGCACCATGACCAGCATGGTATAGAGCCTCATGACCAGCATGGTATAGAGCGCCATGACCAGCATGGTATAGAGCCTCATGACCAGCTTAGTATAGATCCCCATTACCAGCAAATTACAGCTCCATGCCACATATTTTAAACTGTACTATATACAGCATAGTATAGCCATATGTCCCATATTTTCATGCTTGCCCAGCATTTAAAATAGCATTGTATTTGTATTTTCTCTAAGTACATGGAAATTACTTTAGGCTATAAAACATGACAAATGAAACATCTAAGCCCCATTTTCATGACTAAATATGAACATAAAAAGTTACTTAACCAAATATTGACCAAAACAGTTTTGATTTCTTTGGGTCCAAGTAAATTGTATATGAACACCAATATAGTTAATGTGCACTGTGTAGTGTAGAGTGCAGATTGGCCAACAACTTTTTCTCTCATGATCCATGGATGTAGCAAGAAAAAGTTAAATAATTTATTCTGCTCATGATAACCTATCATCATCCACTAGCACTGTAACCCCTAAACCTGTCCCAGCAGTCCTATCTACCCTCACGATAAAGGCTCCTACCCAGTCTTTGCAGTGCTACCTTGAATGCAAAACACCACCATCTAGTGGTAGGTTGTATAAATTATTTATATACAGGAATTTAGGGAAAGACAATTTATTTTGATACTTCATGTTTTGATTGTCTGCAGCAGGGTGCTCTGTAAACCTCATGAGGTGCTGGGTGATAGCCCAAACCTTTTAAGTAGGGAACAATGACTTATGATTCTTTATAGCCGGACATGTAATTTGTTGTTTTGTTGTATAATTTTTTTAACCCCTTGGCTTGCCGTCTGTTGCAAGTAATCTGTTTATCTGTGATTGAGCTCCAGCATCATTATGTGTACAGTGTCTTTCCCAACAAATGCTAATCAATATTTTGTATGATGTCCTTTAGACATTGATTTAACAACTTGTGATTTCTTTTTGAATCATATAAGTAATGAGAGATGTTTTATTAAAAAGACAACAGAGTCCACTTTTAAATCTTCTAGTAGCGGAGTCTGAATGAGGTGAGGTCTGTATTTGTATCCTAAGAAATCTATTCGTTTCAAGATGTTGGTCAATTTCATACAACGGTTTAGATGGGTTGACTGATGCAGATGATCTTTGAGTATCCTAGGTCAAGTGAATAAAATAATAGTATGGCCTCATATGCAACTGAATTTTTTTAATAGCTGTAATCCAAACCATTAGGCTGTTATCCAATGGCGTTATACTTGTCAAAAGACGCAAATGCAATCCCCAAGAAGAAACTTTTAATGTATTTGTGAAAACATCGAGACACAAGCAACACAGAGCGTTTCCCATTTAATTCAATTGCCCATTCCTTTCAACCCTTGGAGTGGCAACTTTGGCAATAGTGGTACCAGTGTGATATAAGACTCTTTTCCATTCTAGAAATATTATATATAAAACTAAAATTAAATAAAACATTGACATACATATTTAAAAAGTTTATGTAAATAAAGCACGCCCATATAGGCTGGTTCGCCACTTTATCACACCGCTAAAATCCAATGGAATTTCTTGCATCTTTTCGAAAAAATCAAATATTCTTTTAATCTGAAAGGAAAATTTTGTGATCCAAAAGGAAATGTGCTCAAGGGAAATTCAAGCAAAAAAAAACAAAATGAAAAAGTACTCCAAACTGTCCCTGGGAAAGTCCCACAGTAGTTTTACCATCTTAGGCGTGATGTGATTGTCCGGCAGCATGAGGCGTCTTGGGGACTCCGTGCTTTTATCACACTTCAATGGGGATTAATTAGAGCTCTAGTGATGTGGGGGGACACAATTACCAGTGCTGTGTAGTTATAGTGATGTCTATGGCCAATTAATTTCTCTAAATATAGCCCATTCATTTCAATGGAGCTTCTGCATGACTCCATTGAAATGAAAGGACTATGGCCATAGAAAGCAATAGGAAAAATATGAACCTTCCTTTAATCCAGCCAACATTGCTCTCATTGATGATACCAGCACTATCTCAAATTAATCTATCAGCGTTATCCACCATCGATTTTACCAGCACTCCTATCAACAATGACACCAACACTGCACCTCCCTGTTTCTTTACGTAAACAGTTAGTCTATCAACCGGCTCATGGGTATATTACTTATGCCCATTGCCACTCCTAAAACACCGGCTACAGGAGGAAGCATTCAGTGATTGCATCACATGAGACCAATCAAAACTGAGCTTCCTCCTGCTTTTAGAGAATGAGCAATACAGTGGCTTGCAGCAGGAATAGAGGAAGGGGAGTGAGGAGAGGGGTAGAGATGGTGTGGGTCACAAAGATACAACCTGATTTACATTATAATTGTTTATGCTTGTCTGAGATGATTCTGTCTTTGCCGCCCACTGGACTCTGCTGCCCGAGGTGAGGTTTTCACCTCTCCTTGTGGCAGAATCTCCTCTGTATGTATGACCAGTAATTAAAACAACTTCCAGACCAAAGTGGAATAGTAGCTAGTAAATCTAGTCACTCAATCCAAAGAGTCAAAAAAGTCTGTTTCTTAAAGTACCAGCAGTGATTAATGGCTGCTCACGGTTGTACGTAGAACGTTCAGGATACTCTTATATACGGAACACGACGATGAAGTGAAAACTTCCAACAGCTTTTCTTATAAATAATTGTCATTAAAATGTGTTCTTTCTTTTCATCTAATATGTTTCTTCCCCATTGGCATTCACCAGATGTTGTGTACAAACAGAGAGATAAATATCACAGTGCGGCAGAGAGGACGCAGCCAGCTGTTTATTACAGAGAAATTCAAATTATTTTTACATTACAAAAACAGACCACTTCCATCATAGATGTGTTCACAGCCAGTCAATGGGGGAAATAAAATACTGAAATTGCTTTTATTTTACAAGCTCAAGGACTGGATGCAATGGGCAGGTATAGATGATTCATTTCCAAATCATTTAATATAAATCTATTCATCCATAATGTTAGATAAAGGGAAATTATTTCCAATTTAGCGACACAGCGTTCAGTAAATCAGAGGTAGGCATGCGGTGACGCCCTAGCTGCTGTACAACTACAAGTCCCAGAATGCCTTGACAGCTTCTCACTCCCAAAGGCTGAACAAGGTTCACCATAGGATCACTTGGCCGCTCTATGTCACCAGGGGACAACCATCTGCCAAATAGGTAATGAGGCAGATGCACTATGTAGTAAAGCAAAAAAAAACATCATAAGACCCAATATGAGATCTACTTTAAATGAATCTCAACTCCTGCACAGCTCTGAATATTAAAGAGGTTACCTGATACTCTCACATATATTGCTGTCTACACTGCTCAGCCTGTACACTGCACAGATTTGTTGTCTTGCACACATCTTCATACAAGGCAGTCCTTATGCTGAGAGAGGCAAAATGCGTAAGGGAGGCGAAATGCGTAAGGGTGAGGCAGGTACAGTAATGGTGTGTTAATTGTGGCACAATCCGAGGTGGAATCAGCCGCACCTGTTGCATGTGCTCAATCCCTGGTGCAAGATCCACTATGATGATTGATATAACTTCATTGATACAACAATGTTAATTGTTAAAAAATATAAATGAACATCGCTGTATCACTGAAGTCCATTGCGGTTAGACTCCATGTGTCAACTACAACTTGCACATTCGATGTGCCCAAACCACGCTCATTTTCCAACAAGTCACGTCCCTTTTAAGTCGCCTGCGGCCCATGGCTCCATCCATTCTAGGGATATGTAAAGTGGGGGACAATAGGCGTGACAGTGTGGACCAATAGAAGGCTTACTACTGGTGTCCATGGCTACACCCTTCCCTAGGACACATGTACCAGATTTTACATGGATTTACATATAACGCAGCTGTACTGATAAATGTTAACCTGTGGTTTTTACGTTTGCTAGTACATCAATATATGGAGGGCACAGTTTGCAATCCTGTAAATGAGGTGACAGAGGAGTTTGCCGCATGGAGAAAACAGAGCAACACACATGCATCAGTAAATACCTAGGGTTAGGGTTAGGGTTAGAGTTAGCCTGATGCAGAGTTGGAAGTCCAACTGATCAGCATAAAATACACTTTGGCCAAGGATCCGTCTCAGTTTTCACTCAGACCGAGTCTGATCTCCACCTCGCACCTCTCTGCGCTTAGAGAGGCACAACAGGGAAGCTAGTGAGCGACCCTAGCAATGTACAGGCGTGTTCACGCACTTTGCATGCTGTGCTTTCTTGTTATCCCATAGACTGTAAGCCTGCGAGCAGGGCCCGCTTACCTCTCTGTCAGTATGTATCACCCAGTATAGTTTTATTACTGTTTGTTCCCAATTGTAAAGCACTACGGAATCTGCTGGTGCTATATAAATAAATGTTGATGATGATGATGATGACGATGAAAGCAGCCGCCGATAGGTCTCTAGGAGACGCATCTTTTGTGGGTGCTTTCTGCTGGTGCAACAGACCTTGCAGTATTAAAAAAAGAAGTAAAACAATAAATGCACTTAAAAAGATGTGCACCCCCTCCCGAACAGCTAACCCAACCCTAGTGCTGTTTGAGAAGGAGCGAGAAGCGCAAATTTGTTTTACATCAATTTATTTATTCATTTATCTGCTTTACTGGGCTGATGTGACTGATACACATAAGGCAGATAGAGAGATGTGTTTGTGCAATTTGCAAGTATTCTAAGTCACACGTCCTGTGTAAGTTACGGGATGCAATTTACAGTTACGACTTCAGTGTAAATCGAATCCAACTCTACATCAGGCCCCTAGTGGTGATTATGTAAATTACATAATAAGGCCCCTGCTACTCAGTGTTTACTGAGGTAGGTTGGGCTTAATGATGTGATTGCCAGTCATCAAGAGCCACTTAACCCTTTTGTTCCTATCACATACCTTCCAACATGTCTGTTTCAACCAGTGGGACAGGGGGCATGAAAACGGCAAATGGGTGTGTGGCCATATCGCAGGAGGGGTGTGGTCATGGAGCCAAAGGCCTGTCTAGTGCTGTCACTATGCGCCAGTTCTTCTTTCGGAATCTATATTTCCTCTTGTTATAAACGTCGTTCCGAAGTCCTGATGGTAAGCTCCGCCTCTTTTCAGTGAAGCTCTGCCCATTTTTGTCATAGAATAGTACATTATGCTTACAATTAATGCAATGTTTAATGTCATTTCCATCATGCAGTACTCATAGACTTTAGTTATATTTACTCCACATAAACTATACAGCGCAGGGAACAAATATAGTTACTGAAAACGACATCCGTCATGTAGAATACAATGAGTCTTAACACGTGGACTGCCCTGAAAGATAGGGACAGTTTGGAATGAGCATACACAAACTCATGTACACACAAAGGAACAGAAACACACACAGTGACAAGGACATACACACTTAGGAAAGTTTTTGATCAAAATCAAATTCAGAGAAAAGGGTCATTATCATCATCATCATCCCCATCTATTTATATAGCGCCACTAATTCCGCAGCGCTGTACAGAGAACTCACTCACATCAGTCCCTGCTCCATTGGGGCTTACAGTCTAAATTCCCTAACACACACACACACATGCCGAGACAGACTAAGGGCAATTTGACAGCAGCCAATTAACCTACTAGTATGTTTTTGGCGTGTGGGAGGAAACCGGAGCACCTGGAGGAAACCCACGCAAACACGGGGAGAACATACAAACTCCACACAGACCATGGTCGGGAATTGAACTCATGACCCCAGTGCTGTAAGGCAGAAGTGCTAACCACTAAGCTACCTATGTGAAGTAATGAGGAGTTAATCTGACATCACCATCGCTGTCTCTTGTTTCTCACAAACTTTGGATTTTGATCATATACGTTTTAATACTTTCGTCCTCCCAGTTCCCCTGTTATATGTTAAACCTATGTAAAAATCAAAACAACTGTAAAGAAAGTGTATTTACATCCAAATCCTGAGCTGTAACATGTAACATATTTGCCTGGTTTACTCCAGACTCTCCTCACAGACACTTACATCCCACTTGTGCTACCAGTTTCACCCATTACTTTCATGTGCAGGAAACACATTCACTATTAGGCATCATTGAAACGTATGATTGACACTTTAGTCTATTACGCAACATAAATGCTTGGTACAAACTGCAGGTTTTTCTATTTATATACAGGACAGCATCAGCGATGTTACAGCAAGCCTAACTGACATGCTATGCTTTATCACTTTTGCCTTTTTTCTCCTACACCAGAACCACTTCAGGTATCACTTTCGAGTGGCTTTTTATTTTTGAGACGGAGGGTGGAGGAAATACTTCTTAAAATTGAATTGTAACAGTGACTAAACAGTGAATTGTAATACTCAGACTGACCCTGAGCAACGTATTTTACCTTCTACTATTTGGGGGCTTAGCGGTCCTTTAAACATGAAACTGAACATGTTAATTATTTGTTCTTGCTTTAAATATGTTTTTATTCTTCTCTTCATTACTCAAAGTGAAAGGGTTAATTGATTTTAATTAAGTCTCGGAAGTTGCTAATTAGAGTTAGCAAGCATTTAATTAGAGTTGTACTATTTAATGACTCGGCGCCTAACCCTTTCACTGCCCACCTGACTGCACGGTAACATTATACAGCCTAGCCTGTATTTCCTCAATTACAGCCTTTAATTAATTGCTTCCAGTATCTAGCTGTAATTATTACTGTAACTGGCTGGGAGAATTGGCTGCAGATCAAACATGCCCCACGTAACCCTGTAACAATGCCGTGTGCACTATACCCCCCCCCCCCCCCTCCCTCATGTTGTGTCACGGTATTGTGTGCAATCTGCAATCAGTTTTATGGCGTTGGCTGCAAAGCTTAGGTGGCTGGTTTATTGATGTCTCCAAATTCCCTAATCCCTGTGCCGTGTAGCTGATGAATTGTAAGTAGATGTGTAATACATAGTTAGGGTCAAGATCAAACGAAATATTAACAGGGAGGATTACAACGCAATAGTGAAGACATATTATACTCATACATAACAAATACAGTACATCATCATCATCATCATCATTTATTTATATAGCGCCAACATATTCCGTAGCACTTTACAATTGGGGACAAACATAATAAACTAATAAACAAACTGAGTAAAACAGACAAAGAGGTGAGAAGACCCCGCTCGCAAGCTTACAATCTATGTGACATCTACTCTCACATGTAACATACACACATAGGACCTGATTCATTAAGAGAATTAAGCAAAAGTAAGCAAGTGAGGCAAAACCATGTTGCATTGGAGGGGAAGGAATGTTTATAATGTGGGGACAGATTTATAGTTAGTGTAGGGCATGTCCTAGATCAACTTTAAATTTCAGTGTACAAATAAGCTATCAAGTATCTGTGTGCTATATAAAAAAACAGACTGTATTTTCCTTATGTGCAAAATAATAAACTAATTTGCACCCCGTGCATTGTAACATGGTTTTGTCCAGAAAACTTGAGTAAGAAAACTTACTCAATTTTTTGCTTAACTTTCCTTAATGAATCAGACTCATAAGCATCAAAATTAAATATCAAGTTTACTATATATATATATATATATATATATATATATATATATATAAAATGCATGCAAGCTGTGTTAGCAATCATTTAAAATAGTCTTTACTGACGAGTCTATACAAATTTACTGACAAGCATTTTTTTATTCATTACTACGTGCACAATTCCAAAGTGTGTCAAAAAGTAAATACACTAGCATCTAGGGGAAAAGGGGGTTCAAGTACTGAAAATAATAGGGGGCTCATGACCCTATTCGAACCCTTAATCCGCAATGTGGAGAATACTATGTGAATTGTAGTACTGCCAGCAAATTTTTTTAATTTTTTTTTTAATAAAGTGTTTTTATTGTTTAGATTTTTAAGGGACAGTACAACAAAACAAATTACATAACAAAGCATACATACCCAATGCCGGGATAAGTATTCTAAAAGTTATTGTTGCTTTATAACAGACAAAGATATTAATTGACTCTAATCAGATTAAGTATTTTCAATGATAAAAATGTACAGTGAACTACACTCCGGAACCAACCTAAATAAATCATCATCATCATCATCATCATTTATTTATATAGCGCCAACATATTCCGTAGCGCTTTACAATTGGGGACAAACATAATAAACTAATAAACAAACTGGGTACAACAGACAAAGAGGTGAGAAGGCCCCTGCTCGCAAGCTTACAATCTATGGGACAATGGGAGATTGACACATGAGGTTAAGTATACATTTTGCATCTTGGCTCAGCCAGACTGCAAAGGTAAAAGTGACTCATAGGCTAAATGATCCTGTCACACAACAATGTTGGTCAGGGGGTAGTTGTCTTGTGTGAAATTGTGTAACAGGCTAAAGGTAGTGAGGTTAAGAGGGTGGTTGAGGTTAAAACTAAAACTGAAACTAATGCTAAAGCTGAGCAGGGCTGCAGGGGCAAACACAGGATTTGTAGAGGGGGGTTTCCACACCACGCCACCAGTGGGCGTGACCAGCATGCATGGGGGCGTGGCTATCATATTAGACAGTGCTTGGCTGCTCTTCAACTCTTCCTATCCCCATAATATACATGGGCAATGCTGCCTGCCACTACTGTTAGGTGCAAGCAGCTCTCCCTTTTCAAGCAGAGCCGTGTGAAGCGGGGCAGGGTCCAGCCACCTCAATTATACAGTTCCCAGGCTTGGAGGGGGGTTCCAGGCACTAGGAAACCCCCCCCCCCCTCGGTTAGCCTATGGGCTGTTACTAATATCATAGCTGGTGGTTCGCCATGCACATCAAACCATATCATCTTGGTAGGGGAGGACAGCAAATTGAGACTTATACCAGTGGTGCCACTATGGTACATAATCCATTGCCAGCAAATATATTTTTAATGATCTTCTTTTTATTGTTCTTTTTGCAGACAGGCAGATTTCTATTTTTTTTTACTGACTGCCGTTAACTTTACTGACAGTCGGCAGCCGTGTCTGGAAGTGCTGCTGTGACATTGCGTAGCCGTCTTTGCAGACCAACAAGCATTTCTATGGAACAGCACAGATCGCTCAATTGAACGACACCAGCTGTTCCAACAAGCGCTGCATTGAGAGATAAAAGTGGGTGTGAGCTACCTTGAGAGTAGGGTGTGATTTGTGACAGTTTAATTTTTTTACAAAAAATAAAAAAAATGCTACATTATGTCTTAAAATGTTGTACAACTGTCTGCAAAGTTATACACAATCATTTGGAGATGGTTTAACTCTGTACTGCCACCTACTGGCCAAAAATGGTAAGCAACTATATATTTATTTTTTTCCAAACCAAGCAATATTTTTCCAGTAGGGGGGGGGGGGGGGGAGAGTTACACACACCAGTAATCCCCCTTAAATTGCCTAGTGATTGGTGGCCAAACCCCAGTCACATTTTCCCCTAATCCCAGTGGTAGAGTTTTCTATGTTCATATAATGTACATTACATTTTTATAAAAATGTTACATTATCCCTGATTATACCTGAAAAATAGTCCAGCGATATTAACCGTACGGACAGCGCCGGTGTTGGATGGCACAAACAGGGCATCACATTTCCAGTGCTGATGACAGACATGGACGTAAGCCAAAGATTGCGTCACTCGAAAGTTTCCCACTTGCACAGTACATCACACCAAATGAACGTGTTTCGATTCTCATGGCACCGGTCCCCAGCCTCAGACATCAAGTCACACAGGAAGGCCACTGAATCTGCCAAAGTAAACAATAAATTGAGTTAATCGTTCACAGTGAATCTGCAATGCACCTCCTGCTGTTTATTTAACAATTTTTCCCCCCCAACTTTTGTTATTACTTAGGATTTACAAGCAAAATATAAAAGCTAATACAAAATACATAAAGAGCACAACACTGCTGTACAATGCCAACAGAAACACTGAACACAGCAGATTGAAACACAAAGTTCTCACATGAGTTATGTATTTTAGAATTATCAGTTCAAAATATTTACAATAGTCGGCAACTTGAACAACGCAAATAAATGCATTCGATAATACATTAACTTAACCTTTTAATAACAAATAACTAATAGATGTAATGTTGAAATTTACTATAAGTAAAATAATTCGGCACTACAAACTAATTTGACAAAAATGAAAAAAGTCAAACAAAATAAACAAACACCATCATCAGCTATTTATATAGCGCCACTAATTCCACAGCGCTGTACAGAGAACTCACTTTCATCAGTCCCTGCCCCATTGGAGATTACAGTCTAAATTCCCCAACACACACACACATAGACAGAGAGAGACTAGGTTCAATTTAATAGCAGCCAATTAACCTACCAGTATGTTTTTGGAGTGTGGGAGGAAACCGGAGCACCCAGAGGAAACCCACGCGAACACGGGGAGAACATACAAACTCCACACAGATATGGCCATGGTTGGAAATCAAACTCATGATCCCAGTGCTGTGTGGCAGAAGTGCTAACCACTGAGCCACCGTGCTGCCCATAATCTATACATCCGTACAGTACTTGCATTTAGTTTGTATTGTATAATGAAAAGCTGGAATACCCTGTGACCTAAGCTGTTTGTCATGCAAAGACAGTTCATGGTAGATTTACTAAACATTCTAAAAATGACAAGTGGAGGTGTTGCTTGTAGCAGCCAATCAGATTCTAGCTATCCTTTATCTAGTACATTCAAGAAAATGATAACTGTAATCTGATTGGTTGCTTTGGGCAACACCTCCACTTTTCCTTTGTAGAAGCTTTTAAGAAATTTTCCCTTGACGTTATTTAAATCCTGCAATGCCTCTTTATGGACCTAGTTGTCTACCAAACGCGTTTCACGATCACTTCCCAGCATTTGCAAACCACACATAAAAATTCATTTGTATGTAGTTTTGCAGTTTGCTGGATGCTTCTAGAATTGCTCGTTCAAGCAGAAGTGCTACTGGAAAGTGCAATATCTTTTTCTATACATAAAGGGGTGACAGAGGTGGCGTGAATCTCTAAGACGGTAATCTGTGCCACAACTGCGCAAAACTAAGAATTAAACAGCAAATAGTCTGCAGCCGTACAATTCTGCAGTTCGGAAGTAAATCTTACTGTTCTTCTTTCACAACAATTGCAGATCAGACCGTCAGAAATGTAACAGTAAGCAAGTACAAGTCCTTTGTTGTTACCGCCTGCTCAGTTGACGGTACACAGACAGCTGGGAAAGAATGGGATTAAAAGTATTTTGCATAACTAGAGCACTGGGTAGCTGGTGCTCTGGCAGCCCGGCGCCTTTTCATATCATCACGTATACACTGCTGTACAGATGACAAGAGATTTCCTACACAGATAATTCTTTTGTCACACACCCAGCTGCTGATGAAGCTTGCAGGTACCGGGTAATAAATATTGCAAGAAGAAGTTGTTATCCTAGGAAACTATTTCCCCTTTATCATAACACATAATAATAACATCAACATAAAAATCAATATTTCTGCACAGAACGGTGTCTTTAATTTAGAAAACACTTTGAAATATTGTTTCCTATTGTGTTATTCAGTGTTGCGTGTATATTGATTTTGACACATGTTTTTATTTCATTTTCTTATCAAGAACATAAGTGGAATGCATATTTAAGCATCGCTGTTTGAAAAATGTTTAATAATGTAACAGTAAGTGCAGCCCACCTACTGCGGCGGATTTTTTTTTTCTTTTTTCTTCTGCAGTTGACTCTTTAAGGAATCTCATGTAGGTTCCTGCAGTGCCATCTAGGCTAGGTCTGCCTCTATCATATTTACAGATAGTGTTGTATTTTCAACCACAATTTGTTTATAGACCTTTTGATAGATGGGGGCTTGACATGTTGGGCTAGTTGGCTCCATTGGTGAAGTGGCTATGAATGTTCACACAAAGGGCAAACGGGCCGCTATACCTGAACAATGAGATCAGTTTCTAATTTGCCCCCAACATGGGACACACCACGTGGGGTCCTCTCAGCGTTAGTTCACTGGTCAAAAGTGTTTTTTGAACATGACCAAAACTTATTCTATTGATTTTTCCGGACTTGTGATACTACTACAAGCGTCATCATAACCAAACACTTTAAGGTGGTCAGAGCATGCTGGTATTAGTAGTGCACCACGTAAAATGCTTGTATATCACTTTATTTTTTATTATTAACCTCATACTTGCCAACTCTCCCGAAATGTCCGGGGAGACTCACGAAATTCGGGTCGGTCTCCCGGGCTCCGCCTCCTGGGAGAGCAGCCAAATATCCCGCATATGGCAACATGCTCCTCAAAATGACACGATGTGCGGTGAATCGCGTCATTTTGGACCTGCTAAAAAACCCGGCGTTTTGTCACGGGGGGCGGAGCCAAAATTAGGCAAATTACCGCCCCCCTGCCTGGGACCTTCCGGAATTAACTTGCCAAAGGTTGCCAAGTATGATTAACCCACACATACCACAGGGTGTGGATTAAGCTCTAATGCTTTCACCACGCGCCTGGTTTTTCCTAGGGAGAGGCAGCATTGTTTTGCACTCCTCAAGCCTGTAGGAAATTCAGCCATATCCTCACTGGCCTAGGGCTAGCTGGTACTATGGCAGAGGACCATCACGCTGCCAAGTGCTGCAATCAGTATTTTTTGCGCGAATCCACGTTTTTGCATCTTCCCAATTTTGCCAACACCAGCCTTGTTATAATACTGCTAGAGCTGGTTTTCCTTTGAAAGGGGGGGGGGGGGGTGTTTTCATGTTTTAATATTTTTTTTCTTTTAAAAACACTGCCCTGTACCAAAATTGTATCATATGCTTTAAGCGCATATTACTCAAATGTATGCAATTTGCGTACTATGCGGACTTGCAAGTATATTTTGATGGACGGAATTTGTGCCTTCGTTTTGTGCATGAACGGCTTCCGAGTCTACATGAGGCCTGAAATGCATATTTGCAAAACAATTCTGCAAAGGAAGAGCATGATGGATCAATAACAGCCAAATTCGTGCCTGCTGCGCTATCGATCTGTCATGAATTTTCCTAATAAAACCCAAATACAAATGCACAAGCAGGTGGCACTGTGATCAGACTTTGCAAACCCTTGCTCATGTGCAAACAACAAAGTGGCTGATTATATAGACAAAGGTCTTGTCTTCAGTGCATGACCATTACAGCGCAGCACTGCTTAATGTTGTATGACCCTATGCTCTGTTGTATGACCCTATGGGACACTATGACCCAATGTATTTTTTTTTTTTTACGCTAATGTTTTTACAAATATAATACAGCATGTCTTTTAACATATTTATAACCATGCAGAAATATGATTTATTAAAACAGAAAGTGATGCTTATGGTAGTTGTCCATACTGCAGAACAGTTATAGTGACTGTATCATTTCATGAAAAAGCATTCTTGTGGTGCCACCTAGTGGAGAGCGCATGTAAATGTAAAACAAAGTTTTATACAGCTGTTATTTTCACTTTTGTCTGCAGCAATCAATTCTTGAGTTCTCTTTAAACATAAGACATGGTGTCTAATAGAACATTTAAAAATATGTCACCTATAATCCCAGACATGAGAAGTGATATTTCAGTGGGTAGTTCTGTTTTAATCAAGTAGATTCCTAAATATTTTATTTCTGTTTCAGAGAAAGACATTTAAAAGGATAATACATAGTTGAAATGTAATTTATGAAAATGTGTTCAATTTGATCTTATGTTTTTGATGCAATTTGTTGTTCAAGCAGTACGCTTTAAACTACGATTTCTTAAAATGCATAGTGTTGATTACCCTTCAAATGCATTCCCCTCTTTGTTTAAACATCCCCACATATACAACCATAAAATAAAGACACGGACACCGACTTAAGTTTGGAATAAAAAAGGTCCTTTATTACATTATTATTTTTTAAATTATTTGTTTATTTTTATTTTATTTTATTTATCTTTATTTTATTTATCTATCAATGCTATCAAAAAGCAATAAACAATTTGGACCTTTTTCTTTATAGAGGTGGCGAAGAGCAAGGGCAGCCAGCTAAAACCAACATAAACCAATACGGTGGAAGATCGCCTCCTTTCCACCAACCCAGGTTAACACCTTAACTATTGGCCGGTACTATACACTATAGATTAACTCAATACCCTCTGAACTCAAACTGGTCAAGCCCTTTCTAGGCAAAACCTGATACTCCTTACTAGAGTATCAATGAGTCTAATAACATTGAGGGAACCAAGGCTATATTGCCAACACATTAAGTACCGTATGTTTAACAACCTTATGACTGCCATGCTCTCCTGCCATTCAAAAACCTCGCTCCTCGTGACGAGGAAATATAACCAATATAACCTGAAAACCAGGGTGGGTGGGTGGGTCTCCGGATCCAGGAAACAGGAAGCTCTCTCCTTCTCCCACTGCTTGATATATTCTTTCCACGACACTCCCACTTCCTTCCTATTGGCTGATTACACTACAGACTTAAACCCCCCCAGTGGTAAGTAACATTATCAGCTTCACAACACATGATTTTAAACTCCTTCGGCTAATGGCCTCTCTCATAAATTTGAATGATCCACATTGAGCGATCTTCCTGATTTTTGTTTCACAAGACAATTTGAGAATAGGAAAAATGCTGCGCATTGCAAAACCTCTTATTCATATAGCTTTAATGGCCGTTCACAAACAAGTTCAGGATTGCAAACGCATACAGGGATAGGGGTTAGGGCTGAGCCAGATTCCGCTTCTGTTTATAAAGAAAGAAACAACAACTAAAAACAGATACAAAAGGTAATAGGGATCTGCGCTCCCTATATGTGAAAAAGGACCTAATGCTGCCCTAGGGATGTGGGAATATTGAAAGGGTGCTCCACTCCTTCAAAAAGACAATGAATACAAATAAATTACTTGGCGCAGAAGTGTATAAAAATATAGTTATATGTATTTATTCCAAAAAGCATCCTGGACAATAATAACAAATTCAAACAGAGTATTTTTAGAGTATCTGTTCTGCTGTATATTATGTCATATTTTCTTTATTCTTTTTATAATCTGAAAGCATTGTACTTTTTTTGTATATTAAATCTAAGATTTAATAAGTGCTGTCCTTATTGGTCTAACCAAATTCACTGCCTGTTTAGAAGAGATGGATTGCATGGCCGTGTAAACCATTTAAATACCAGTGTGGGAAGTGTTAACTTCTTTATGTCACGGGCACTAGGAGTCGTTTCCCAGGATATCACCAGATGATGTTCTTACCAGAGTAATATAGCTGGTACTATGGTCCTCTGGTAGCAGGGTTACAACGGAACAGGAGAATCAGCAGATGGTGAGAGAATGCTCAAGGAAAGTCTATGACTAGCAGCAACTGGTAATGACTTCGATGAATGAACACGAGGAACCAGATGGACAAGTAAACGTGAGGAGAGTCAGTGGTCTGCGTACAGCAAGTTGTACCACTGCTATAGTGAGGAGGAATGTCCAGGAGTAGAGAGGAGGTAGTGAAAGTCAGTGGTCTGCGTATAGCAAGTTGTACCACTGTCTATAGTGAAGGAATGGGTTCCAGGTGCAAGTAGGTAACGGGGAAGTCAGTGGTCTGCATACAGCAAGTTGTACCACTGCTTATGTGAGAGGATACTTGAAACTGGTGCCAATGGGAAACAGGAGTCAGTGGTCTGCGTTCAGCAAATTGTACCACTGCTATATATATGTGAGGAGGGGCACGAGGAGATGAATGGAATACAGAGGATACACGGGCGGCACACGGAACTTGATCCCACGATGATAACCACAATACAATAATAACTGACAAGCGCTGCTTGAAGTATACAAAGTCACTATAGAGATCCAGGTAATAGGAAACAAAGTCAATAGTAACAATATCTTCAGTAGATGGAAGACTCCGGAGATGAACACAACACAGTCCAGACGGATATGCAACACAATAGCAAAGTCAATGGAAAGTATGCATACCGTGGTTCAGGAGAGCAGGCTGTCAAGGAGAAGTGCAGGGATACCTGAACGGCTGAACGCCGGCAGGAGGAGAAACCACTGGAGGATGGAAGCGGTAATCAGGTTGGTGCAGCGCACAAAAGGTAACCGGTAATCAAAGGAGCAATACTCAGGAAGCAGTAGTAAGTGAAACTGGAAACATGATGAACACGGGAGAGTTGAGGCTGTCTGGTATCCGGCAGTAGTAGCGGAGCAGCGGAGGGGAGACACGCTGAACACAGTAGAGTAGAGGCGGTCTTGAATCCGGCAGTAGTAGCGAAGGAATCAGTGAAGAGCTGACACGATGAACACGGGAGAGTTGAGGCGGTCTGGAATCCGGCAGCAGTGCAGATAGGAATCAGCTGAGTGCAGACACGATGAACACAGGAGAGTTGAGGCGGACTGGAATCCGCAGCAGTGCAGATAGGAATCAGCTGCGTGGAGACACGATGAACACAGGAGAGTTGAAGTGGTCTGGAAACCACAAACGTAGTAGACAGGAATCAGCTGGAGCTGAATACACGAGGAAACACAGGAACACCTTCAGAGGCTCATGGGGAATGAGACTCCAAGATCAGGCCACTAGGTAATGATCACAGGTGGTTTAAATAGGGAGGGTTGCCTGATCATCCAATTAATTAAAAGCAACAGGTACGAAGGTTTCATAAGGGCTGCACATGCGCAGACCCTCAGGATGGCGGACGGCCATGGTTCCTGAACACAGGAGAAATGGCACTCACAGTCCGGTGAGTGACAGTACCCCCCCTTTTAAAGGTGGGCACAGAACACATGGAACCGGGTTTGTCCGGAAACTTGGAATAAAACTTCTTAAGAAGAGCTGGAGCGTTGAGATCTTCAGCTTTGATCCATGAACGCTCCTCAGGACCAAAGCCCTTCCAATGAACGAGGAAACGAAGAACTCCTCACGAAATTTTTGCATCTAATATGTGAGTAATCTCAAAGTACTCCTCTTTATGAGCTTGAACTGGCCGAGGTGTTGAAGGAGGGACCGAGAAACGGTTGATGATAAGAGGTTTGAGCAAAGACACATGGAAGTCATTGGAAATATGAAGGTTCTTAGGTAGTAGAAGTTTGAAACAAACTGGATTTATCACTTGAATGATCCTATATGGACCAATAAAACGAGGAGCGAACTTCATAGATGGGACCTTTAAACGAATATTTTTGGTTGATAACCATACACGATCTCCGATTTTAAGTGGTGGAATAGCCCGTCTCTTTTTATCTGCAAAAGACTTATATCTGGCTGATGTCTTCTTTAAACAGGTTTTGACCTGAGACCAAATATTTTTGAAGGTCTGACAAACAGTCTCTACAGCAGGAACTTGGGTGGGAGGGAGGGCAGGAAATTCCGGAAAAGACGGATGGTGACCGTAAACCACTAAGAATGGAGTTTTAGAAGATGATTCATGATACATGTTGTTATGAGCGAATTCAGCCCATGGAAGCAAATCTACCCAGTTGTATTGGTTGGCTGAAGAGAACATCCTTATAAAAGTCTCAAGATCTTGATTGACCCTTTCGGTTTGTCCGTTTGATTGAGGATGGTAGGAGGATGAGAGTGATAATCGGATACCCAAGGTCTTACAAAGGGCCCGCCAGAATCTGGAAACGAATTGCACTCCTCTATCTAAAACAATCTCGGAAGGACATCCATGAATACGGAAGATTTCTTTGATGAAATAATCAGCCAGAGTAGTTGAAGAAGGTAAACCGGTCAAAGGAACGAAATGTGCCATCTTCGAAAATCTATCCACCACTACCCAAATAGTATTGCACTTTTTACTAGGAGGAAGATCAGTAACAAAGTCCATACTAATATGGGTCCACGGCTTAGAAGGAATGGGTAGTGGTTGAAGCAAACCCGCTGGAGTTCTTAAACTGGGAACACAATTCACAAGCAGCCACAAAATCTTTGACATCTCTCCTCATAGAAGGCCACCAGTAACTTCAAGAAAGAATTTCAAAAGTCTTGCGTTCACCAGAATGTCCAGAAAAACGAGTAGAGTGAAACCACGAAAGGATTTTCTTCCTAAGAGCAGGAGGCACGAGGGTTCTCCCAAATGGTAGCACCTTAGTGGAAGAAGCAGCCAGAGAAACACATTTGGGGTCTAATATAGAGTGGTTAGGACCATCTTCAACGTCTGAGGACGTCACAAAAGCTCGAGATAGGGCGTCTGCTTTTTTATTTTTTGCAGCTGGTTTGAAGGTTATGATTAGTTCAAAACGAGAAAAGAAAAGAGACCATCTTGCTTGACGAGGATTCAAACATTGAGCAGACTGTAAATATGACAAATTTTTATGATCAGTAAAAATTGTCACAGGATGACAAGCTCCTTCCAACAAATATCTCCATTCCTCTAATGCAGGGGTAGGCAACCTGCGGCTCTCCAGGTGTTGTGAAACTACAAGTCCCAGCATGCTTTGCCAGTAGATAACCAGCAGATAGGTGCCAAGGCATGCTGGGATTTGTAGTTTCACAACACCTGGAGAGCCACAGGTTCCCTACCCCTGCTCTAATGCTACTTTTATAGCCAGCAACTCCTTGTCCCCGATGGTTTAATTCTTCTCTGCAGGCAGAAGACCCCGAGAGTAAAAGGCACAAGGATGGAATTTTTGTTGCTACGATCTTTGGGAGAGAATGGCTCCTAAGCCAACATTAGAGGCATCTACCTCTCGGAAGAAGGGAAGCGTCACATCAGGCTGTCGAAGAACAGGAGCGGAGGAGAAGGACTCTTTGAGAAACTGGAAAGCTTGAAGGGCCTCAGAGGACCATTGTTTAGTGTTGGCCCCTTTACGAGTTAGGGCCACAATAGGAGATGCAATTGAGGAAAAATCTTGAATGAAGCGTCTATAGTAATTGGCAAAACCTAAAAAACGCTGAATTGCACGAAGAGTAGTTGGCTGAGGCCAATGTAATACAGCATTCACCTTTTCTGGATCCATCTGAAGACCAACTCCGGAGACAACATATCCCAGAAATGGAATCTGGGGCAACTCGAATGAACATTTTTCTAACTTGCAGAATAATGAATTTTTTCGGAGTCTGGAAAGGACCTCTGCCACATGTTGATGATGAGAAGGCAGATCCTGAGAAAAGATTAATATGTCGTCCAGATAGACGACGACACAAACATATAACAAGTCCCGGAAGATCTTATTAATGAAACCCTGGAAAACAGCGGGGGCGTTACATAACCCGAAGGGCATTACTAAATATTCATAATGCCCGTCTCTGGTGTTGAAAGCTGTCTTCCATTCGTCACCGGACCTGATTCAAATTAAATTATAGGCACCACGAAGATCCAACTTGGTAAAGATCCGGGCTCCCTTGATACGATCAAATAACTCAGTAATTAATGGAATGGGGTACCGTTTTTTGATAGTTATGGCGTTAAGTCCACGGAAATCTATGCAAGGACGTAATGACCCATCCTTCTTTTTTACGAAGAAAAAACCTGCTCCAGCGGGAGAGGTAGAAGGTCGAATAAATCCTCGCTGGAGATTCTCTTTGATGTACTCAGATGTGGCTTTAGTTTCAGGTAACGAAAGTGGATACACACGACCCCTGGGAGGAGTCTTGCCAGGTTGAAGATCAATCGGACAGTCCCACGAACGATGAGGAGGAAGACGTTCAGACTGAAGTTTATCAAATACATCGGCAAAAGAAGCATACTGAGGAGGAAGTCCCGGTGAACAAGGTGAGATGGAGGATTGCTGTATCTTGAGAGGAACGACTTGAGAGAGGCAACGATGATGACACTCAGGCCCCCAAGACGTAACTTGAGGAGTGTGCCAGTCAATCTGGGGAGAATGACGTTGAAGCCATGGAAGGCCTAATACAATCGGACTGGTAGTAACAGGAAGAATTAAAAATGAAATTTCCTCCTGGTGTAACACACCAATTTCAAGGGTTACTGGGGACGTAATCTGGGTGATGAGACCATTAATAATGCGTGATCCATCGATAGCAGTCACAGTAATTGGCATTTTCAAAGTAATCACTGGTAGGGACCATTGATTCACGAGGGATTTAGAAATAAAATTTCCTGCAGCTCCAGAGTCAATAAGTGCTTGGGACATGAAAGATTTGGTAGCAAAGGAAACAGTAACATCAAAAGCACAAACTTTTAATTTCGTAGAACATGGAGAGGACTCCAGGGACCCTAACTTCACCTCTCCAGAACTGGTTAGGGCCTGGCATTTCCCGATTTTTTAGGGCATGAATTGAGCAAATGAGTAGAATCAGCACAATAGATACAAAGTCTATTTTTTACTCTTCGGTCCCTCTCCTCTGAAGTTAATTTGGAGCGACCTATCTCCATAGGTATCACCAGAGATGAAACTTGGCGAACTTGAGGACTTGAGCGAAGAGGTGCTTTAAATGAAGTTGTTTTTTCAGACTCTCTTTCACGAAATCTCATGTCTACACGATGGCAAAGAGAAATCAAATCTTCTAGAGAAGTAGGTAATTCTTGAGTAGTCAGTGCATCTTTAATTTTATCAGAAAGCCCCTGCCAGAAGGCGGCAATTAAAGCTTCAGTGTTCCACTGAAGTTCAGAGGCTAATATCCGAAATTGAATGGCGTACTGGGCTACAGTACGAGAACCCTGACGTAGAAGGAGGATGCTGGATGCAGCGGAAATAACACGACCAGGTTCATCAAATACACTTCGAAACGTGGAAATAAATTTGGCACTATCTTGTAATAATGGATCATTTCTTTCCCACAGAAGGGAAGCCCATGCGAGAGCTTGTCCGGAAAACAAGGAAATGAGATAGGCCACTCTGGAACGATGAGTAGAGAAATTGTGATGTTGAAGCTCAAAATGAACTAAGCATTGATTTAGAAAACCCCTGCATGTTTTGGGGTCTCCATCATATTTTGAAGGAGTAGGCAGGTGTAGCGTGGAAGCAGTAGACACCTGGAATGGCACTGGGGAAATGGATGAAGGCACAGGAGCATCAACAGTAGCTGTGATATTTTGCGCAGAAGTTCCTTGGGAGGCTAACGCCTGGCAACATTGCAGCAATTGTTGTTGACGAACATCCTGTTGTCCAATACGGGTAACCAGATACTGCAGCATCTCTTTAGCTGTAGGTTCCGATCCTGGGTCTGTCAGGGCCTGATCTTACTGTCACGGGCACTAGGAGTCTTTGCCCAAGATATCACCAGATGATGTTCTTACCAGAGTAATATAGCTGGTACTATGGTCCTGTGGTAGCAGGGTGACAACGGAACAGGAGAATCAGCAGATGGTGAGAGAATGCTCAAGGAAAGTCTATGACTAGCAGCAACTGATAATGACTTAGATGAATGAACACGAGGAACTAGATGGACAAGTAAATGTGAGGAGAGTCAGTGGTCTGCGTACAAAGTCACTATAGAGATCCAGGTAATAGGAAACAAAGTCAATAGTAACAATATCTTCAGTAGATGGAAGACTCCGGAGATGAACACAACACAGTCCAGACGGATATGCAATACAAAAGCAAAGTCAATGGAAAGTATGCATACCGTGGTTCAGGAGAGCAGGCTGTCAAGGAGAAGTGCAGGGATACCTGAACGGCTGAACGCCGGCAGGAGGAGAAACCACTGGAGGATGGAAGCGGTAATCAGGTTGGTGCAGCGCACGAAAGGTAACCGGTAATCAAAGGAGCAATACTCAGGAAGCAGTAGTAAGTGAAACTGGAAACATGATGAACACGGGAGAGTTGAGGCTGTCTGGTATCCGGCAGTAGTAGCGGAGCAGCAGAGGGGAGACACGCTGAACACAGGAGAGTAGAGGCGGTCTTGAATCCGGCAGTAGTAGCGAAGGAATCAGTGAAGAGCTGACACGATGAACACGGGAGAGTTGAGACGGACTGGAACCCGTCAGTAGTAACGGAGGCAGCGGAGAGCAGACACGCTGAACACAGGAGAGTTGAGGCTGTCTGGAATCCGGCAGCAGTGCAGATAGGAATCAGCTGAGTGCAGACACGATGAACACAGGAGAGTTGAAGTGGTCTGGAAACCACAAACGTAGTAGACAGGAATCAGCTGGAGCTGAATACACGAGGAAACACAGGAACACCTTCAGAGGCTCATGGGGAATGAGACTCCAAGATCAGGCCACTAGGTAATGATCACAGGTGGTTTAAATAGGGAGGGTTGCCTGATCATCCAATTAATTAAAAGCAACAGGTACGAAGGTTTCATAAGGGCTGCACATGCGCAGACCCTCAGGATGGCGGACGGCCACGGTTCCTGAACACAGGAGAAATGGCACTCACAGTCCGGTGAGTGACACTTTAGCTATGAGAGCGCAGCGTGTGCGCAGTTGGGTAATTAAGTCATTAGCTTTCTACGGGCCTTATACGTAGATGGAGGCAGATGAGAGGCGTGGAAGTGGGTGCCTGTGTTGGGGTGAGGACCAGTTAGATCTGTAACCTTATGAATAGATGAGCGCAGGACTGGCATCCTGTGTGTCCCTTTAGAGTAAACTTCCAAGTCACAAGTGCGCAGAGTGCGGTGCGTGACAGCTAAAGATAGTCAGGAGCGGTTTCCTGACAAAATAGAGGTGATACATGGTTTGTCTGTTTGATTATTTGATAAGTTACCAGATCACTGAGCTGGCAGAGGCTGGCCTACTGTGACAGTAACCAATCAGAGATTTGGTTGCATCTTCTAACTTGCACTGCTCATTACAAGCTAACTGCTGATTGGTTGCTGTGGTTTTAGCCCGGGGATCGCCAGGGAGGCATAGAGGAGGAGTGTTTCCAGTTTGGGTCTAAGCTAACTGAGCTACAGTCAGGTGATTAACCCAAGGGAACTGCAAAAATAGGAGTTAAGCATAATACACTATTACCACCCCCAGGGCAAACAGGAGCTACTACCTCTTCCACTTCCCCTCTAACTCGTAGAGACCTCAGCATCGATACATGTTCCCTGTATCCTAGATGCTCAACCTGTGGTCCATGTACCCCAATAGGTACCGCAGACTAACTCCAGGGCTAATTGAGTCTGTTAATTAGAACTCAAAATAACACTGCATCTATTAATAAAAAAAATAACAGCGACAGAAGTTTTAAACCAATTATTTTTACTTGCTGACAATTATTAATATAGCACCTACACACTCCACAGCCCTTTACAGAGAATATTTAATCGCTCACATTAGTCCCAGCTGCAGCGAAGCTTACAATCTATACTCTCTACCACACCAAACAACACACTAGGGTTAATTTTGTCACAGGCCAATTAACACACCAGTATGTCTTTGGGCTGGACAACCGGAGCTCCCAGGCAAACACGGGGAGAAAATGCAAACTTCAGACAGGACCACGGTCGGAATAGAACCAATGGCCGCAATGCTAACCACTGTGCTACAACGCTTCTTTTTTAAAAACATTTAAATGCATAAGTAGTTCCTTGGTATAAATGTACTTCTATTAGAGAGTACTATGAATAAATGTGTACACAAACTTGGTAAACATTTACCATCGCACAAGGGTAAATGTTTGAGAAAACCCCTGGTCTATAGGAAGAAGTTTTGGTCCTTGTATCCTGGTGTCTCTCTCTGGTTTCAGTTAGTGTTTGTACCGTGGGATTATAATACAAATACTGCATAGAAATAATTATTTATAGCTTGTAACAACTTGCCTTGTTACCTGATTTTAATTAAAGTTGTGTAATGTTTGTTGTGTTTGGCAGCTGTTGCTGTTGTTTTCTGCAGCTCAATCTCTTACACTTACACTTCGTTTATTGTTCAAACATCATAAAAAGTGATGTTATGTTTTCCCATGAGACAGAAACAGTCCGTGTCCATGTAAATGTGTCACAGTTATTCCCATCGTATTTAAACCATTATGACTTGAGTATTCACCTTTTTCCCAGCCTAGCGTCAGCCAAGAAACTAATTATTAAAGTGCAAATATCCCCACGTGAATGGATTAAACATTAGATGTAACAATGTACACACAGAGTAATGGGACAGCATAATGGCTGGCTGGCTGTTTTTCAGTTGTGGAACTAAGAGGAAGTGGCTGGCTGGGACTTGTAGTACAACAGCAGCTGAACAGCCACTTGAGTTAATGTACACAGAAAAATAAGCTATTCCATGGCCTATCCCACACTTAGGTGGCCAAGGACATGCAGGGCCGATGAGAGGTATTACGTGCCCCGGTACAGCAACTCCTTGGTGCCCCTTCCATGGCCACAGAGGATGGGCATGGCGACACCGGGTTAGTGGTCCATCCACTAGTGACACCAGCTACACCCCCCCCCCCCACCCTGGCGGTTTCTCATTCCCAGAACACAAGTAAATATAAATTGGGTGGATTCCTGCACACCTAATCGCTAAATAATGGACCCCCGGTGACAGCAGGAAGCACCACATCTCCAGTTAGTCATGTATGAGCAAGTCCATGTTTGTCTAGTGGTAGAGAATATGTTTACATGCTATATCATAGACATGTTATAGCTCCCCTCAAAAAGTAAACTAGCGTTAACATTAATTGAATAAAGTAAAAGTAAACAAAATGCTCCTTTATAGGTACAATTGAGGTGTACGCCAACACTCTTATATTCCAAGTGTACCAGGGCTAATTACTGCAATAGGGGTCAACAAATTGTGATGATTGTACTCAGGGCCGGATTTACCGCTAGGCAACCTAGGCACCTGCCTAGGGCCTAGCGGCTCTCGGGGGACACAGCTGGGGGGGACAGGAGCAATTTAAAAAATATATATATTTGGCCCCTCCCCCGACTCGTGCGGGGGGGCGGGGGGGGGGGGTCGGGTGCCGCGAGTCGGGGGAGGGGAGGTCGGGTGCCGCGAATCGGGTCCCGGCAGCCTCTTCTCCTCTTAGTGTCTCAGTTATATAGAGAGAGGAGAAGAGGCTGCCGGGACCCGATGAGCGATCACGTGACTCTTTTTTTTAAATCTGTTTGGACTGACCGAGGAGGAGCAGCGCGCCGGAGAAGAAAGGCAGTAGAAAGGTAAGTAAAACAACGGAGGGACAGAGGTGGTGATGGTGTAGGGGCACAGAAGTGGTGATGGGCACAGAGATGGCGAAGGGCACAGAGGTGGTGATGGTGATTGGCACAGAAGTGGTGATGGTGATGGGCACAGAGATGGTGAAGGGCACAGAGGTGGTGATGGTGATTGGCACAGAAGTGGTGATGGTGATTGGCACAGAAGTGATGATGGTGAAGGGCACAGAGGTGGTGATGGTGAAGGGGCACAGAATTGGTGATAGTGATTGGCACAGAGGTGGTGATGGTGAAGGGCACAGAGGTGGTGATGGTGAAGAGGCACAGAGGTGGTGATGGTGATTGGCACAGAGGTGATGATGGTGAAGAGGCACAGAGGTGGTGATGGTGATTGGCACAGAAGTGGTGATGGTGAAGGGCACAGAGGTGGTGATGGGCACAGAGGTGATGGTGAAAGGGCACATGTGATATTGTGAAGGGGCAAAAGAGACAATGAAGGGGCACAGTGTGATGATAGAGGGACAAAAGTGACAAGAGCACATACTTGGATTTATGCGTATTATTTTTGCAAACAACTTAAGTAAGTATTTCTGCCCTGACTTCAATATTTATTAAGTTGTTTTGACCCAACTACTTAAAAAAACGGGACTGCTTGGTAATTATTTAGGGGTGCTTTTTTTCTGCAGCAGGGTGGCCTTGCTCTTTTCACATGTTAGGTACGCCCCCAAAGATGTAAGCCACGCCCTCACCACCTTTGGCTGCGCGGCGGCACATGCTTTCATATCTACTTAACTATAGGGGTATATGGTAGGCATGCGGCGCACATGCTTTCACTTCTACGTAACTATAGGGGTATATGGTAGGCATGCGGCGGCACATGCTTTCACTTCTACGTAACTATAGGGGTATATGGTAGGCTGCAAAAATATAGTGCTATGGATTGTTTCAGGGAGGGGGCCCAAAAACAGTATCCTGCCTAGGGCCCTATGAGGTCTAAATCCGGCTCTGATTGAACTGAACTTCTGGCTCTATTATAGCCTGTTAAAGTGATTAGAGGTTGACCACACCCACATACTATTGATGTTCATCTTCCAACCATATTTTCCTGCTATGCCTGATAATGGTTTCCTTAATTTTAGATCACACATACTGCAATATCCCACCAATTGTTCGATATCAGCTTTAGTATTACAGTGCATCCTTGCTGCTAGATGGATTTTCCACCAAGCCTCTACCCTCCCTCGAATCTCTGGTTATCAGTAGAGATGCTCAGGCTCGGTTCCTCGAGAACCGAAAACACCCAAACTTAGGAGATCCGAGCAGGGCCGCCGAGAGGGGGGGTGGCGGGTACATTTTACCCGGGCCTGGGCTCACCAGGGGGCCTAATTAGCGTGCTAATATTTAATTTTTAATTTTTTAATTTTTTTTTCTATTTGGTGTCTTTTTTTTTTTTTTTTTCATTTCTTTTTTTCCACAGGGGGGGGGGGGGGGGGGGGGTTCGTCGTTGGTGGGGGGATCTGGAACGAAAAAAAAAAAAAAAAAAGAATCATACTCACGTGATCGGCGCCGCGTCCCTCCTTCCTCTCTTCTCCATTCACACTGACTGCCGGGCGTGACGTCAGTCAGTGAGGAGCACCAGACAAGACCAGAAGAAAGAAGAGAAGACAGAAGAAAGAAGAGAAGAGAAGAAAAGAAAAGAAAAGAAAGAAGCTAACAAAAGGTAAGTAAAGAAACGGAGAGGCAAGGGGAGGGAAACAGAAAGGGACAGTGCTATAAAGAAGAGGGAGTAAAAAAACGGGAAAGAGGCTGAGAGTAAAAAAAAAGGGGAGAGAAGCACTAATTAAAAAAAAAGGGGAGAGAAGCACTAATTAAAAAAAGGGGAGAGAAGCACTAATTAAAAAAAAAAGGGGAGAGAAGCACTAATTAAAAAAAAAGGGGGAGAGAAGCACTAATTAAAAAAAAAAGGGGAGAGAAGCACTAATTAAAAAAAAGGGGAGAGAAGCACTAATTAAAAAAAAAAAGGGGAGAGAAGCACTAATTAAAAAAAAAAGGGGAGAGGCACAGAGTGAAAAAGAAGGAGGGGAAGCAGCATGGAGGGCGCAGTTTGAGCATAAGGGGGCACAGTGTAGTTGTGATGAAGGGGCACAGTATTGTGTGTGTGATGGCACAGGGGGCTTGTTGCAATGTAGTGTGTGTGAGGTAGGTGGTGGCTAATTAATGGGCGCTATTTTGTTTGTAGGGTGATGGTGAGGCAATTTAATAGTGGGGACTTTTAATTTAAGATGGGGTGGTTTGGGGGCTATTGAATATGGGGGTAAGTTTAGGGAGAATGAGGTATATTTATTAAATGTGACTATGAGTTATTTAATGGCAGTGATGATTGCGGGAAATAGGTATTGCTGTTTGCAGGAAGGGAATAGGTTTATTTATTAAATGTGAATACTATTATTTTAATGTTGGGGCTGGAGGAAGGCCTAATTATTAATCGTGGGTGCTATTGATTTAACGCCGGGGCTGGCTGTAATTTTCTAAATGTAGCCATTTTTGTTTCTAAATAGGTCCTTCAACATTCCAGGATCCGGACAAGCCGCAACTAAAGAAAGCCACAGGTGGAGAAAGTGAGAAGAACAGGTAGGAGAGAGCAGCACAGTGTGTGAAATGTTGTGATTCTAGTAGGGACAATACCAATTTTTGGTGAATGTTGTGCCCAATGTAAGGTGCAGGCCAAGACTGAACTCTCTGTGTACACACTGCATTGTTTCTATACTACACTGTGGTGCTAGATGTCCTGAAAGTCAGGAGTGCTTTTACATATGTGACGCTCCGGCGAATTGAGAGCCTAGTGATTTTGATGTTAGCCACGCCCCAATGGCACATTTGTCACGCCCCCAAATGCACGACCACACCCCCAAAAAATTTAGCGCCGCCTGCAAAAAAATTTTGCATGCTCGACTATAAGGGGGGCCCCATGAATTTGTTGTACCGGGACCCTGAATTCCTCTTGGCAGCCCTGGATCCGAGTACCGAGCCGAGCCCTCGGAATTGAAAACGAGGCAAAACGTCATTGTGACGTCGTCGGATCTCGGATCTCTCGAGTTTTGAATTCCTTTTAAAGATCCAACATCACGGAGGGTGGGAGGGAGGGTGGACCCCCATTTATCTTTTCTGCCACTGCTGTGTGACAATGTGTCCTAGATGTGCTAGGAACTGCTGTGTGTTTGTGTCATTGCTCTGTCACTTACCATCCAGCCAGGTCGCTGCAGTATTTGTCCGAAAGTGTATGAAAATAATAATGTGACCTGTGAGGTGGCCAATATTGACTGCAAATGACTTGAAATTTGTGTTACTGAGGTTAATAATAATGTAGGAACAAAAAATGGCAAAATTATGTGATTTTAGCATATTTTAGGATTTTCCTAAAAAATACAAAAGCAAAACCAAAACACAAAGCTAATCCAGATCCAAAACCAAAACCAGTTCACGGAGGTCAGTGAGCATCTCTAGTCATCAATCGTACTCTGCAATAATTGATATGGGTCATCTATGTTTGTTCCTGTAATTATTATTATTACCATTTATTTATATAGCGCCACTAATTCCGCAGCGTTGTACAGAGAACTCATTCACATCAGTCCCTGCCCCATTGGAGCTTACAGTTTAAATTCCCTAACATACACACACACACACACACACACACACACATACAGACAGACACAGACACATACTAGGGTCAATTTGCTATCAGTCAATTAACCAACCAGTATGTTTTTGGAGTGTGGGAGGAAACCGGAGCACCAGAAGGAAACCCATGCAAACACAGGGAGAACATACAAACTCCTCACAGATAAGGCCATGGTCGGGAATTGAACTGACCCCAGTGCTGTAAGGCAGAAGTGTTAACTACTTAGTCCACCATGCTGTAATGCCTGTGTGTCCTCCCAGGGTTGTATCCCCCCTTTTCAGCCCTACCCCTCTCACTTTTTTAGTCACCACCAGTGCTCCATAAAGTTATGCTCATGAACAAAGTCAAAGGGTAATTTGCAAATCCTTTACAGACATAGAGTGTGTCATGACGAAAGGACAAAAAATAGGTTCAGGCTGGTTTTAGAGTTCAGCGAATTTTTCAAAACTGTTCTGCTAAATATTCCCCACATTCTGCATTTGCCCATGAAATATTTACATTCCTACTCCACACATAACACATATCAGAAAATATTGACCGTCATCATCAACTGATTCCACCATCATTGGCAGTTATTCAATTAATATAAGGAGTAGAGATGAATGCAATTTTCAAAACTGTCTTTTGAGTGTGTAGCTTTGATGTTTCTCCAGCACAATGTGTCCTTAAGAGTTCTGTGTAGACTTGCCTCTATCATTTTGGTTCTGTCTGGAATTCTCATGTACTATCCCAACCACGCCACACAGAAGAATGACTTGACATTGTTGTCCCAGCTCTATTTATAGACTATAATGTCCGCAAAATATGAATTTACAAAACACAGTGTGCAATGGTGAAGCAAAAAGAGAATTTGAAGATTGTATCCCCGGAATATCAAACATTTCTAGCTTGTTAGTATAAGTTAATATAATGTTTGTTCATTCAGTCGATGAAATCTTACAATCATCTTGTACCCGAATTTCAATTTATATGAAGACCCACTTTATAAAACAAGGACCTATTCTTTTTTCTTGTCTCATTTATGAAGCTGAGATAGAGGCTTTTTTAGGTCATCTCATAGAAAGTTTAAGGGTGGGCTCCTTGTACTGATGGACTTGGGGCAAATGTCTTTTTTTTTTAAATGGCTCTTATCTTCTCAGTACTAATACAGTTACTGCAGAAAATAGTAAAAGCAATATCTGTCACTCCATACTTCTTTCTGCCATTAATTAATAAAGAGCATGTACAGTGACCAGAGTATTTAAGAGTGTGCTGAGTGTTGAGAGTCGTGCAGAATGTTGAGGAGTGTGTGGAATATTGAGCAGAGTGCGGAATTTTGAGGAGAGTACATTAAAAGTCGAAAGAACCTATTGGCCAAGACAAATTCTTCTAAGCAGTTCATGGAATTTAAATACTTTTTTACTAAAAAAGATAGCCCAAGACCATGCAGAGTTAAATGGGAGAGCTCAGCATTGTCATTCATATTTTTTTTTTATAGAACATGATTGTTTCACACAATTATACATTAAATAATATCCAGGCATTTGGTAAACTTACTGTTTAACCTCCAGTTAGAACAGTAGACTTCTGTTGGTGTTGTGAGATTGTCGCACATTTCACAAGGAGAGCCACAGATACTAACAGACGTGTTTCCGCGAGAAAAGCCAGTCCCAGAAATATGTAGAGTTCTGTTTTCCATGCAATCTGTAAATATTAAAATAGGTGAAGTTCATTAAATAAAGTCTTGTTCATTGTGAGAAAATTATAAAGATAAGAAAGGTGTAAGTAAGGTGGGACGGTGGAAAATTAGATTCCTGTAAGAAACTATTTGCAATGTGATGACGCGGCTGGAGAAAAGATACACCAGTCACCATCATAATGATGATTGCTGTGTCTTAGTAGTATTAAAAAATAATGAAATAAATTCCAATAACAAGAATTTAAAAACTTTACTTATGATTCAGTTGGAGACATGGCAGATATTTTTTTTGCAGCCACTGCAATGTTCTGCATGCAGTCGCTGAATGACGAAAATGTCTATTAAAAAACCCTCGTACCCTTTTTTCCCACTTAATATAGATGTCACTGAATGACCCTTAAAAAATTCACAAGTAATGAAAAAATACAAAAACAAGTTTGGAATATAGTAGTTTTTTGGAGGAGTTAAAGCTTCTGATCCTCACATGCAAAACAACTAGATTTTTTTCCCCAATTAATACTGATGTCACTGCCCCACACAAGATTACTTTCCCTAGAAAAACATAAGGGGCCTGATTCATTAAGGATCTTAACCTAAGAAACTTCTTATATAAGTCTCCTGGACAAAACCATGTTACAATGCAAGGGGTGCAAACTAGTTTTCTGTTTTGCACATAAGTTAAATACTGACTGTATTTTCATGTAGCACACAAATAATTGATAGCTTATTTGTACACTGAAATGTAAAGTTTATATTTGTGTGCTACATGAAAAAACAGTCAGTATTTAACTTATGTGCAAAACAGAATACTAATTTGCACCCCTTGCATTGTAACATGGTTTTGTCCAGGAGACTTAAATAAGAAGTTTCTTACGTTAAGATCCTTAATGAATCAGGCCCAAGATTTTAAAATAAATAAATCTAATTGTATGTTTAAGTTCTGCTACTAGTAGTCACACAGCAAAGCTCACTGTTTTTCTCCACTAATACAAGTTAGTTCAGAATAATGTCTAACTCGTATAGTACTATATATGGAAATATTGATATGGAAGTATCTCTGGAGAATTAAACTGCATTAAAATAAATTATAATCACAGCTATTCTATTTTTTTCTCTGCCCCTTACACCCTGTCTAACGCTGTAGTCTAGTGTAAATGTGATTTTCACAGCAGAGCACTGCAGCTACAACCTCCCTACAAGCTGTCTGTTGTAAAACGGCAGATGAGAACACGAGGGAGGACTATATATAGAAGATATCGATCCAGAACTCCCGAGATCTGATATTTTTCCGGAAATTAAGTTTTGCTTCATTTTCTGATCTGATGTTGGCGTGAAGAACCGAGTCATGACTCTGTTTCATTTGGAACCCTCAGATCTGTCGGATTTCTCCCAATCTGAACCGCTCATCTCTAATATTTGCATTTTAAAATATTGTTCATAGAGAATTAATATTATCTCTAACACAGGTCCCTTTTGAAATATGGAAGTTGGCTGTTTTAAGCATGCTAAATGCTGCTCAGCCGCACAGGGGTTATCTTATACTGAAATATAAGGGATTTCAACTACAAGATTTATAGAAACAAGGGTAATTGGAGTATTGCACAAGTTTTCTGTTTTAGGTTTCTTAATTGGTTAGAAAAATAATATATCTGTGTTTTAAAAGAGACTTTAAATAATTTATTTTACACTTATTGCTCTACTTATTTGATAACATATACAGTATCCTTGTGGTTGAGGGCACAGGCTAGAGAGTGGGCTATTAATTTAATGGGGTAGTGAGGGTGGGGCTTAATCATTTGATGGTGGAAGGGAGCTATTAATGTATTGGTAGGTTGATGGTTGGGGCTATTTGTGACAGAATGGACCGCCTATTCCACCCTGTCTGTTGTTGCTGGGAACCGGCTGGGCTTACTTTCCCACGTCCCCTTTTGTTATTCCGAATACGCCCCTCCTGCCGCAGTAGGAGGAGCCTGCTGCCACCACTGGGCTCCGTTATGGTGCTCAGAACCACGTTCCTTCTGAGTAACTGTCACTGCTATTGTACTCCTGTGCTGGTACACTTGGGCTGGTACCCCTGACCGCTTACTATGGATCAGGGGACATTTTCAAAGAACTGATCATGTGTAAGGTTTTTGCCCCTTATCTATAGAAATCATGGACCTTATGTCACTGTCTTTATCAAGACAATGACCCAAAGCACAGGGCCACAGCAGTATTCCAGTTGGAGAATGGTTTCACACGGATCTGAACACCATGTGATTAAATTGGTATACAGTACACTATTGTGGTATCACACTGTAATGTACTGAAAAGCACTTGATATGATTATTTTATTATTCAAAATAGCATATATTTTTAACTTATTGAATTAGTCTGTGCAATAGAAAGCCTAAGAACAAATAAGAGCTGCTGGCAGAATTAAAACATTTTGGTACAACTAACCTACCAAAGAAGCACTCAATAATTTAATAAAATCACCTATTTCAAGTTTTCCAATTGCAATCAAGCAAAATGGTGTAGCTACAGGAATGTGAAATCTGTATTACACTTACTGGGCCTGATTAAAGTCTGAACGCAACTTGCACTTAAGTTGGATGTTTTATAAGGGCGTGGAACTTGTACGTTTGACCACCCTATTCAAATCCAAGACTATCTCAAGACATGTTTTGATTTGAATCTGTGTGTAAATGTGATCTACCTTGACAGTACTTTCCATAACTAGACATACAAATAGACTGCAGTATATGCACATGCATAAGAACAATAAAAATGCACATCTGAACGAATAAAAATTAAACAACAATTGTTAACAGTACAATCATTTATAGAAATATTTTTTCACATTTCTTTTACATGAATTACATAAATAAAGATGTTTTCAATGAGTACTGTACATATAATGTGTTTTTATAGTATATCTTAGTTGCATACAATTATTCTTTGATAGATGGCGGCATACATACATGTCATTTTTTAATCAAAGACTATACCATATCAGTTATCACTATCAGTCGACATTTACACTTGACCTGTAGTGGGTGCGAAAACAAGCGCACCTTCAAACACAGGACTAGAATCGGCAGCATCTGCATTGGAATGCATTTCAATTGTTACTTGTATCAATTATTACTTTGAGAAGCACCAACCAATAAGGATTATTGCAAACTTAATGTTGAAATAAAAGCTCACTTAACTGATATAAAGCTCGCAAGAAAAATAGTCTAATAAGGTCTTATGCCCCTCTAACTATTGGTGCATTGATGAATCATGTACTTTAAGCACCTTTTAAAAGTCTCAACACATTCTTTAGTGCACTGCGTAAAGTAGTGATGTCACAAGGCAGTGTGAAATTGAATTCTATTAATGACTTTCATAAAATGCAGTAAGAGTAACACAAGCAGACAGTACCGGTGATACAAGCAAACAGTATTAGGGTTTGGAGGATGTTACATTATAGTAACATGATGCGAAATGTTAACACAAACTGCACTATACTATATAATCTCACTTATACTATATAATTTCACTTCCAGCAATAAGCAACATCTGACACAGCCTATTTCTGCATTACTTGTCTTTCTATTTGGAACACTGCAAAGAGGTAATTCTTTAAAATCCCCTAAGTTTTTGACTTTAACTCCTTTTATCACAATGTGGAACAAATTGCTTTTCTTGGTCTCTTTTCATGGCATGATCTTTGGAACTGTGTAATCTTTCACCCCTCCACCAACACAAACATTTGTTCATATTGCACCTGCATTACTCCACTCACCTCTAGTGAACACCCATGAACTGCTGTCCTATTTATTTTCTCTAACAAGCACAACCTCCACTTGTCGCCAGAAAATAAAAAGTCACACATCTTACAATCACCTTGCCTATCTTTCTCTCACTCTGCTTCTATTAGCTGGTGATATATCACCTAATCCAGGTCCCCCACACTCCTCACACACACATACATCAGAGCACTACCGTTCTATAGCAAACCTCAAACACATCACCTGTCTCCCCTCTCTTCCATAGTCCTTTAAATGTACCCTTTGGAATGCACGCTCTGTTTGTAACAAACTTACCTCTATTCATGATCTCTTCCTCTCAAAAAACCTCAACCTTCTGGCAATAACAGAAACATGGCTCATGCAATCAGACACTGCCTCACCTGCAGCACTTTCACATGGTGGCCTCCATCTCACCCACACCTCCAGACCTGAAGGCAGTCAAGGAGGTGGGGTTGGACTACTTCTCTCCCCACAGTGCACGTTTACAGTTCTACCAAATGTCCCATCACTCACGTTCATATCTTTTGAAGTACATGCTATTCGCATCTTTAATCCACTCTCTCTACGTGTTGCGGTGATCTATTGTCCCCCTGGAGCACACCAACAATTTATTGAGGATTTCTCTGCATGGTTCCCTCACTTCTTATCTTCAGACATCCCCACCATCATCATGGGTGATTTCAACATCCCCATTGATAACCCACCTTCCAAAGCTGCTTCCAAACTACTCTCTCTAACCTCCTCACTTGATCTCTCCCAGTGGATTGAATCTGCTACTCATAAGGATGGCCACTGCCTTGATCTTGTTTTCGCTAGACTATGCTCAGTTTCTAATTTTCTTAACACACCCTTCCCCCTCTCGGATCATCACCTTATCAGCTACTCACTCACCCCCACTGCTCTAACCTCTCTACTGTCTAACTCTACCAAGCCTCTTCATACCCGCAGAAAACTGAATTCTATTGATCTTCAACAATTTTCCACCTCTCTCCAACACCTTCTATCCCCTATCTCTACATTCTCATCCCCTGAGATGGCAGTAGACCATTTTCACCAAACCTTAGCAACGGCCCTTGATAAAGTGGCTCCAGCTACACTACATACTAAACGTCGACTTCGATGTCAGCCGTGGCACACTAAAGCAACACGAAATCTTCAAAAACTGTCCCGTAAAGCAGAACATCACTGGCGTAAATCTCGCACCTCTAATGACTTCTTCACATATACTTCTGTCTACCACTCCTATTGAAATGCTCTGGACACTGCAAAACAAACATACTTCCAATCTCTTATCTATGCTCAGGCTTCTAACCCCAAACGCCTTTTCAATACATTTAAATATCTTCTCAATCCTCCCACCCCGAACCCTCCATCTACTATCAGTGCTCAGGATCTTGCTTCCTACTTCAAGGACAAGATTGACAAGATCAGACTAGAAATGATATTCTCTTCCTCGACAAGCAATCAGATCAATTCCTTCCCACTACCCTCTGACACCCTCTCTTCATTTGACCCCACAAATGAAGAGGAAATTTCTACGCTCTTCTTATCTTCCTACTCTACCTCCTGTCCTCTTGATCCTATTCCCTCGCAAATTGGTAGATCCCTGTCTTCTGTGCTTATTTCACCTCTAACTCAAATCTGTAATCTCTCGCTCTCTACTGGCATCTTTCCATCACTATACAAGCATGCAGTGATTACTCCTATTCTAAAAAAACAAGATTCCGACCCAAACTCTCTATCAAATTACCGTCCCATCTCTCAGCTGCCGTGCCCCTCCAAGCTTCTAGAGAGACTTGCCTACACTCGCCTCACATGCTTCCTTTCCGCTAAAAACCTGTTGGATCCTGTTCAGTCTAGCTTTCGTTCTCAACACTCCACAGAGACTGCTTTGACCAAGGTTGTCAATGATCTGATCACTGCTAAAACTGAACACCATTACTCTCTCCTAATTCTCCTGGATCTCTCGGCTGCATTTGACACTGTTGACCACTCTCTTCTCCTACAAACGCTGCAATCCCTAGGTCTTCAAGACACTGTTCTATCCTGGTTCTCATCCTACCTTTCTAATCGCTCTTTCACTGTTAGTTTCTCTGGAGCCACCTCTGCTCCGCTTCCCCTATCAGTTGGAGTACCACAAGGCTTGGTGCTAGGTCCTCTGCTGTTCTCTATCTATACCGCTTCTCTTGGAAATCTAATAAGTTCCTTTGGCTTTCAGTATCATCTCTATGCGGATGATACCCAAATCTATCTATCCTCTCCTGATCTCTCGACATCTGTGTTGTCCAGTGTAACTGACTGTCTTTCTGCCATTTCATCTTGGATGTCCTCTCGCCAACTCAAATTTAATCTTTCTAAAACAGAGTTAATAATATTCCCACCCACCAACAAGAGCATACCTGACATTTCTATCTCTGTTGATAACATGACCATAAATCCCACCCCACAAGCTCGCTGCCTAGGTGTAATCCTTGACACACACCTATCCTTTGTTCCCCACATTGACTCTATATCTAAATCCTGCCACTTACATCTAAAGAACATTTCCAGAATTCGCACATATTTCACGCAAGACACTGCAAAAACCTTAATTCATGCACTCATCATCTCCCGCATTGACTATTGCAATTCCCTCCTTACTGGTCTTCCCAAGAACAGGCTCAAACCTCTATAATCTATTTTGCACGCTGCGGCAAGACTGATCTTCCTTGCAAATCGTTCTTCCTCTGTTGAATCACTCTGTATGACTCTACACTGGCTGCCTGTTTTGTACTGAATCCAATATAAAATACTTTTACTAACCTACAAGGCCATCAACAAAGCTGCACCAACATACATCTCCTCTCTTGTCTCAAAATATCTCCCAACTCGGCAAATCCGTTCTACACAAGATCTGCGTCTCTCATCCACCCTCATTACATCCTCCCATTCCCGGTTACAGGACTTTTTTCGGCCTGCACCCACTCTATGGAATGCTCTCCCTCGCACAGTAAGACTCTCCTCTGGTCTACAAACTTTCAAGCGTTCTCTGAAAACCTACCTCTTCAGACAAGCTTATAATATTCCTCAGCCACCCTCTTAACCTCGCTACCTTTAGCCTGTTACACAATATCACACAAGACAACTATCCCCTGACCAACATTGTTGTGTGACGGGATCATTTAGCTTATGAGTCACTTTTACCTTTGTAGTCTGGCTGGGCCAAAATGCATAATGTAGACTTAACCTCATGTGCCAATCTCCCATTGTCCCATAGATTGTAAGCTTGCGAGCAGGGCCTTCTCACCTCTTTGTCTGTTTTACCCAGTTTGTTTATTAGTTTATTATGTTTGTCCCCAATTGTAAAGCGCTGCGGAATATGTTGGCGCTATATAAATAAATGATGATGATGATGATGATGATGATAATCTAATATATATAAGCCTAGCGGCGTGTGTTAGTGTGTGTGTGTGTGTGTGTGTGTGTGTAAAAAACTATTTTCTCAGAAAGGGCTCATCCAATTGACCTGAAATTTGGTATACTGACATTATTTGACAAAAAAATTATAATAGTGAAGTCAGTTAACTTCCATCATCCCCCCTTCCCCCTGTGGGAGGGGTAGTAAAGGCTAAATTTACCAGTTGAGGGCTCAAACTCTTGACCGTGTGGGTATTTATTTACCAGAGCCTGTGTTTGGTCATGGACAATTGTATGTCGCATTTTCACGAGTACGGAGAAGCAGTGATGTGAAAGTGCAGGTTATGAATACTGCCCTTCAAGGAAGACTGATTGAGCACAGCGATAAAGTGTTTAGCAGAAACGTTGTATATCGAGAGGATTTAGAACAGTAAGACAATGGAGATTAAGGATGTGGCGATGAAGATGAAGAGGTGATGGAGAAGAATGATGAGGTGGTGACATGTGGACAAAACCACGTTAAAAAAGGGCGCTTACGTTGGGAAGTAACGCTCTTCCCCTGAGGAGGCCTGGCCTAGCCCCAAATGCATGACAAGAACCTTTTTAATACCTTAAGTAGCTTGATTTGACTAGAATGCATGAGTATCATGCACTGGTTAACTTGTGTAAGATATTTATATATACTGTAAGATTATAAACTACATGACAAACATTTACTCACCAATGTTATTCCTCAAAGAAGTGATGGTAAGTTGAAATGCAATGGTGATATTAGACATGGCCCATCCCCTTTCAATATCAAGACATTTGATCTCATAGTTCCCAACTGGTAGTTGAGGGACAGAGCATTGTACCACCGAGGTGTTTCCAGAAACAATTGTACAATTGTAATCTCCAACTGTGATGTGCACATAGTCTACAGCTGTGATTCCAGACACATCAATCACTAACATAGAATCTCTTTGAAGGACAGAATGCACCACAGGTGTATATAGTCCTCCTAAATAAACATTACCAGCAGTATAGTTGTAATTATCCACTTGTATTGTTACACTCAGTGTTCCATTTCCTGGTGGGACAATACATTTGATCATGGTGTAATTAGCACCGGTCATAGCACAGTGGTGGAGATTTCCGACTAGGACTAAGGTAGAGTTGAGGCCTACTAGACCTGTCCCCTCTATTTTTAAACAACCACCTCCATTAATACCAAAATACAGAGGATACAACTCTGTTATTTGTGGCTCTATGAAAAATCTGAACGGTTTAAGCGATAGACATATATGTCCATCTCCTGCAGTTGGAAAAGTCACTGTATGATTCCCAGGAAGAATCGTGTCTTCAAGGTGACATTCTGCCATTGTTTCATTCCAAGAGGTCACACTGCATTCTAGGTTACTGTCCACCACAATATGGAGCTTCTTATTTAACCATTGCCCAAGAATGTAGAGAACAAAGTTTGCCCCTTTTAGTTTTGGAAGTATTTCACTAACCACAGGAACCTGTTCTGGAATCATGTGGAAAGTGCAGTTTGTTTTGCAGATTCCAGGAACTCCATTAATAATGACTGCAACATGGACATAAGCAGGACATGAGATATTTAGGTTGCTCCCAACCTTGAGAACACATGTAATTGTGGTACTATTAACACTTACAACAGGGCAAGCATAATCACTTGTTAGTGTTACAATTGTCTTATTTTCAGTGGATTTATAAAAAGATCCAGATATTGTCAGAAGGGTTCCACCACACGATGGACCTTCTACTGGAGATAAGGAGAACACATATGGTACAATCTCAAATATCTGCTTCTCTGATGTGATGTTAGCAAATCCAAGTTTCTCATTGTAGACCTTTATCTTGTATTTCCCGACATTAAAATTAGAAAGAGGTATTTCAAAGACAGAGTTATGCAGTTCTGTATCGTACTTTTCATACTCAACTTCTTTCTGAACATTTTCAAAGAGAATTACGGAGTTTGTTAAATTGAATCCTGTAAGGAGTAACCAAAAGCTTCCATTTTCTATATACCAAGATAGATTTGAGACAGTTGGTGTGAAGTCTTTATGGTATGTAAAGATAAGGCCAGTGGTGTTTGCGTAATCTGGGATTACATTCTCAGTTGTTATATTTCCAATCAAAACCTTAAGTGGAATGGTGACGTTTTCGTCCTCTGTGCTCAGAGAGGGATAGGGTGGTGTTTGGCACGTAATTATGTCTTCAGTTGATGATAGAAGTGTACAGGATTGTCCTCCAATAATTACTGATATTAGTGATGTATTGGTGCTAAATCCTCTACCAAATATGTTTATAATAGTCCCACCTAAAAACAAATACAAATGATAAACATTACTTTTGTACATGAATGGACTGGGTCAGTTTTTAAGCTTCCTGTACTACAAACTACATGAGTCTGACTGATGACTTTAGAAGAAAGGAATGACATATGGTAGATTATAAAGGTTACTTTTGAACCATAAAATATGGGGACTCCCAATGTTTCTTATATGAGCCTGGCCTGGGGTAGCACGGTGGCGTAGTGGTTAGCACTTCTGCCTTACAGCACTGGGGTCGTGAGTTCAATTCCCGACCATGGCCTTATCTGTAAGGAGTTTGTATGTTCTCCCCGTGTTTGCGTGGGTTTCCTCCGGGTGCTTCGGTTTCCTCCCACACTTCAAAAAAACATACTGGTAGGTTAATTAGTTGCTAACAAATTGACCCTAGTCTGTATGTGTGTGTTAGGGAATTTAGACTGTAAGCTCCAATGGGGCAGGGACTGATGTGATTGAGTTCTCTGTACAGCGCTGCGGAATTAGTAGCGCTATATAAATAAATGGTGATGATGATGATGGCCTGGTTGACAGTCTTTGAAAACAGCCTTATTAAATAATTCTCCATCTAGTTTTGCGGGTTTGAAATGCGTTGGGTGGAAACCAAAAACTTCAAGGTTTGTCCTACTATTACTTTAGGAGCACTCACTTTATTCATTTACACTATTCAGTTTTCCTCCCGAAATCCTTCTCGGTTTTGCCTAATTTTATAAATTAGGAGAATGAAGAGAAATCGGGACTGTTACATGTGTCAGTTTTGGGTTTGTGAAGGTTTTTATTTTACATTGGTCGAAGAGCGCGTAGAAACGTACGTGGCAGCAAAAGCGCAAATGTCCAAAGTGTGTCCAATTCAGGGGCAGCCTGAGCTGGGAGGCCGGTCCCATAGAGGGCTATCTTGGGCTGGGTCAATGGGCCACCAGCATTTTTTGTCCTATAGGCTGCTGAGTTTAGTCTTGCTCCCTGGGCTGAACTTTGCCAGTCCTCCCCTGGTCCAATTATAAGTACAGGCACAAGACCTTCTCTCTGGGAACTCAGAGGTGGCAGGAAATTCAATTCCAAATGTTTTGCCTCCTGTAAATGCCTCATCTAAACTCCATCTGGCTTAAATAATCACATCTGAATGGAATCTCATCTCTGCACTTCAGTGCAAAATCAGGTGCACTACTGTCTTTGATCTCCACTTAGCAAGGGATATACTTATTCCATTAATGGGCTGGGGCAAACTTTTGCACCTCCGCATATGCCACCATATTGGCCCATAACTCTAGATGTGCCTAGGCATATGTGTATAAGAGTATTATAGTATCAACGGCATCATAATGGACACTACCGTGGAGGAAAGGGATCTAGGAGTCACTATTTCAGGTGACATAAAGGCAGGTAAGCAATGTAACAAAGCAATGAGGAAGGCAAGTCAGATGCTGGTTGTATAGGGAGAGGAATCAGTAGCAGTAAGAAAGAAGTAATAATACCACTGTATAAGTCATTGGTACGGCCTCATCTAGAATACTGTGTTCAATTCTGGAGGCCATATCTCCAGAAGAATATTAAAACATTAGAGACTGTATAATGAAGGGCAACTAAAATGGTGCACGGCCTACAGCACAAAACTTACCCGGAAAGACTAAAAGATCTGAATATGTATAGTTTGGAGCAGAGAAGGGAAAGGGGGACATGGCATGACATGACTGAAACTTTGAAATATATCAAGGGTTTTAACAAGGTACAGGAGGGAAACACTCTACAAAGGAAGAGAAGTATTAGAACACAAGGACATGTACTGACACTGGGGGGAAGTAGGTTCAGAGGAAATCTGAGGAAAGACTACTTCACATAAAAAGTAGTTTATAAATGGAATAGCCTCCCATCAGAGGTGGTAGAGGCTAATACAGTAGAGCCATTTAAATATATAAGGATATCCTTACAAATAACTAATGGGGGTTTGGGGTTAGCATAGGTTAAAAAATGCGCAGACTAAATGGGCCAAGTCATTTTTATCTGCTGTCAATTTTTTCTTGCTAAGAGCAGACACTTGCAGTACGTTTTTTCACTTTGCGGTTTCTAAATGACCCTTCAAAAAAAGAAAAAATCTCCATAGTGTATCAGGGGTATTAATAGCATTCAGGTAGGCAGTATAACACAGGAAGATTGCTAGGACAATAGGACCTGCAATCAGAATGGAAGACCAAAGGTTAACATTTTTATTTTACAGAATAAGCATTATATTCATAAAATATTGATGGGAATTCACAAAGTTAGCATATTCAAGTATGACGGGACAATCATAAGGCAAAAGTAAATAGAATACATGTAAGATGACATATTAGGATTAAACATACAGTAAAAACAAAAGTCAAAAGTATACAAGAAAAGGAAGACATTGCAATATGAAATAATAATAATAATAATAATAATAATAATAATAATAATAAATAATATGGATCTGTAGGTTCTTTGCAGCAGTTAAATGAACTGTTTTGCTCAGGTAAGTGTCGTTGTTGAATTAAACACTGTGTAATTACCCAGGAATGAGCCACAGCAAGGTTCCAAGTTGTATGTGTCCAGGATGTACTGGATAATTGGCTGAGACCTGTAAAACAATCAATCAGAGAACACGTGAAAGAAACTTCTCTCCGCTAACTTTGTTGGCTTCCTGTGAATGATAATTGTATCTGGAAATATGATGTCACTTATCTCCGGGACACGTTGCTCCTTGCAGAAACAGCGCCCTTGCCAACAGCTACAATGCTAGTAGCATACCACGGGATACTCTTTTCATCGTAGACTCAAACAGCTTTTCAAAGCTGATTAATTCCAACAATTATTCGAATAACGTTACAGAGGATAATTAAGAGCATGAAAGTGTTACGACAGCACTGGGTCCACATGATAAAGCAAAGTGATCTATGCCATAGTGAAGAGACTGCGGCTTTTGTATTTTAATGGCCTCATGGTGCTTTGAAAACAAAACATAACAGGCAATAATAAACCATTGCCAAATAACAAAGATTGCTTCTCCGAGGACAATGTACAGAAGCATGGTAAAGGTTATGTAAAGCAAGGCCATGATGTGTTTTGGAAGAACGTGCCATACAAGGGTATCCTAACTATTATAGTTTATTTATAAGGCACCACAAAACTGTGCAGCGTAATACAGTGGGTAAGGACATAGGAGACCAACAGGCAAAGGGATGGACATACACAAAGCATAATTATGTGCACAAGATATAATACGCAAGGTATATAACAGTTGTCGTAAAGAGCAGGAGGCAAGAGACAAGGACAGGTGGACGAGGTGGGAACAGACAAGAAGACAACAAAGGAAGTCCCTGGTCATGAGAGCTTACAATCTAAACTACATATAATATACACAGCTCTTATCGCTGATGGGCTCATCTATTCATGTTATACTATATAGATCATGGCTCAGTTGGTCTATCATGCTGGTCACAAACAGTCTGACAATACAATGCATGTGGAGTGAAAATATTCACCTAGCTCCGATAATAACCCAAACTACTAACGGGCATGTAGGTAAATGTGGATGGAAGACGACCACAATTGGAGGCAACTTCCAATCACACTAATAGGCACTAACGATGCTGCAATTAATACAACAGCTTGGCTCTATAGGCTGAATGGCCAGATCTTGTCCATGTTGCCCACCTCCGCGTGGATTGGAAGATTGGTCCAATTTAAACTTTGGAACTGTGCTTGAGCTGAACAACGTCCATTGCAGATTTTGCACTTGGGTTCCAAATACTGCTCATCATCATCGGGGGCTAAATATAGAAATAGGTACACCTAAATTATAGGACAGCTAAATATCTGGGCATGTGACAGCTGTTACAGCCAATACCGTGTGGGGAACTAGACAAGATCCAAGGTTTAAAATGCTAATTAAAAAGGGGAGTATGCTCACAAATTTATTTCAGCAAAATATTATCCTTGGTGCAATGTTTTGGTACACGCCAGACCCAAGATTGCTCTACATTTCTCTAGGCCGCCACCTGGTGGCAGCAGCTGTTGGTTATTAAAGAGAACTTCTTGGATTGTTAGAAGCAGGTTCCAGGTAATAGGCTGACTTCCCTACTGCAACCTCCTGCCAGAGACTGCCCCAATGTAACATCACAGGGAAGAAAAAGTTTATTGTCCCATTAACTGCTTAACCCTTTCCTGCCACTTTCTAAACATTCGTTGTCCCCATTCCCCATGTCCTCATTTGGATGTGTTTCAAGCTGTAGTTCAATTAAACTTAAAATTATAATGACACCTCGTTTGGGAGGTGAAATGGAGAAAACCTTCTGAGTAGTTTCCAGCACCGTGTGAGAGCCCCGGATGTGCACTATTAGCCTGGCCCAGGGACAACAGTTACAAAGCATCCATTTCCCCACATCCTGGCGAGCACCCGTTTGGTAAATACAGTATGTTGTTTGAGGATTCCCCAACTTTAATTATGTAGCGGCTACAGACTTTTTGCTTTATACAGGTAGACAGAGATTGTATTCTCAATGCCACAGATGAACATACATTGCAAGAAATATAGATCCGATGAGCGTGCATTCACATGTAGCTGCACCGGCAGAGTCTTCTAGAGCTGGAGAAATACAAGCATTACGTTACAGACCGTGTTCTGTAAAGACGGTGAAATTCATGTGACTATATGGCAAACAAAGATAAGTAAATGTAGCCTAGATCTTACACTGCTTACTTCTGAAAGCCTACAAAATAAACAGGGAACCTTTACTGCCACTTCACTTATTAATCAATTCTAATGCATAATCCATTAAAGAAATATTGTTATATATTTCAATAATCTGCCCCCATATATGTGCATTAGTGTATTTAGATAGTATGATTGATGTAAATGATTATGGCCTCACTTAGATTGGGCCACAAATAGAAGTACACATTTACAGCTGCAAAACTGTGACCTAACGTGTGCACATCTTCAGATACACTGTGAGCAAAGGTCCGCAACAGGATAAGCTCTAAGCCTGTGGAAGCCAAACTTTTTCAGTTCAAGGCACGCTTAGGGACTCCATAATTTTTTCAAGGCACCCCTAAGCCAAAATTATTACCAAGTAGTCCCCCGCCTTGCTTACCACTGGTCCTGGCCGAAGCCCCCCTGTGGGATCGCTGAGACACCCCAGGGAGCCTAGGTGCACAGTTTGGGAACCACTTCTCTAAGCAAAGAGAGTAAATTGATGCAGTTTATCCATTTAGGATCCCTTCAGAACAGAAGACTCCATACAAATTTAGGAGAATAATAAATGGTAAATGAGGCATTTGGTTGAAACAACAATTGGTGTCTGAGAGGTTTTTTACTATTAGGTATGTTTGTGGAGTTACAGGCTCCATTGGGCCTTGGCTTCCAGGGCATCCTGGTACTTGTAGTTCCACATTGGAAGCTATGGGCATGCTGGTATTTGTATGTGAGGGTCCAGATGTTTTTTTACCAGCCCAACTCCCGTAAGGAGTCCCACCCCACGCTGACCAGACTGGGCTGATATCTCATTATGGGGCCTGTTTATGAAGCACTAAAGGATGCTGAAACTGCTTTTTCTGCATAGTTTAGACATATATGTGCAAAATGTTTATTTAAGAACAGCCTAACGCAGGATATATCAGAGATATCTCCTGCATTAGGCAATTTACAGCATAAAATTGCAGTCCTCATAATACTTAATGGGAAATGCGGTCTTGGCATTGTTATGAAGCTCCTAAAGGTTGAGTGTTTTGGAACTTGACCCCGATGGCATTAACCAATTTATCCAATGGGGAGAACATCACGAGAGAGGGATCTCGGATCCCTTTAAGGCAGCGTTGCTGCTCTCTCCTGCGCTCTTTACTGCAAATGGTCGTGTAAAGACTCCAGGGGGTAAATGTATCAAGCTGCAATTTTCCAGCGGCGTTTGTAAAGTGGAGATGTTGCCTATAGCAACCAATCAGATACTAACTGTCATTTTGTAGAATGTACTAAATGATATCTAGAATTTGATTGGTTGCTATAGGAAACATCTCCACTTTACAAACCCCGCTGGAAACTCGCAGCTTGATACCTTTATTCCCAGGTCAGATCCCAGAGTCTTTATTAAGGCTATAGCACTACTGTTGGTCAGTTATTTTGGGTGAGGGGTTCATTGTTTATTTACTTATTTTTTATTGATCATTATCAGCATGTATCTTTACCGCAGAGCTTTGGAAGGCGCAAATGATACATCTCCCAACTGGAGATACAGCTTAATCGGCCCCTTTTCCAGGGGGGATGCTATATAAACTGCACTTTGCATTTGTTACTATGTATCACCTCTGTATAAAGTCTTGTGTTATTTATTCATATTTTGCCTGATGAAGCTGCAAAACCCCCAAAATGTTGTGTTGTTCTATCTGATCCACAATAAATATGCTCTGAACTACAGCATCAAAACACATCCAAATGTGCAGTTTATCCTCATTTCAATTTTGCACTGCTTCCTGCATAACGTAGAAACTTTTCCCCTTGCTGCATTGGGCCCTTATGTAACAAAACATAGTTCCTACATGTTGTACATTTTGGGGTGAGAAGAGGACTATCCGAAAGCAGGCTGCCACTGGGAGAGTCTCTTGTTTTAGCTGGAAACCGATTCAAGTAACCAGTATCCAGTTCTGCACACATAGCGTTCTATTACAGAAAACTGTATTATGTACTGTGTACTATGTTGTAACATGAGCTTAGTCAATGTTAGATTATGGATTACCATGCTGTAACCGAAGCTCAGTCAATGTTAGAATATGGGTTATAATGCTGTAACATGAGCTTAGTCAATGTTAGAGTATGGGTTACCATGTTGTAGCGTGAGCTTAGTCAATTTTAGAGTATGGGCTACCATGCTGTAACCTAAGCTTAAATGCCAGAAACTTCAATAAAGAAAAAGTTTGAAAAATAAAAAGTTGGAGTGATTTTGAAAGGTAGGATTCCTGTAAATGGGATTCACCGAAGGACAAGGCTTGGAGCAATTAGGAAGAGGATATAGGAGAAGAGGTGATCGTAACTGGAAAGCAGAAGACGTGCAGGAAAGTATTTAAGGCTCTAGTCAGTGATATAAGGTGTAGTCATAAAGGCCTTTGCGAATAAGGAACATCACAAAATTTAATCCTGAAAGAGATTTGTAGTTCATGGCACATAGCAGACAAAAGGAGAAGAGTCTTTCTACTAGAAAGGCCGGTGAACAGGGTGTTACAGTACTTAATGTTGGATATTATGAAAAAGTATATTGTGTGTAAGAAAGTGAAGTATACTGTATAGTTAAATATGAATCAGGGCTGATTCACATGTAGATGACCCTTTTGCGTAGCAATTTCACACTGCGTATGACCAGAAACCAAACTTACCTTCATGCAATTGTACAGAGATCATATCTGCACACATCTGACACTTATGACCCTTTACAACGTGAGAGACGGAACAGGGGAGGAAAGGGAAGGACGCATGTGGTCAATGTAGAGTAAGGGCATGCTAACGCTAGTATGCCTGTTCTCAGCTGTGTCTTCTGCACTTGCTACAGGGCAGGTGTACATGCCAGATGATTGTGATGACCGACGCGGCATTGTCTGTTGTTACCTTTCACGCATGCGTCTCAGTAGCTATCACAGAACAACTTTACACATTGAATAGTTGTTTATTTAGTCAGTTGTTTTAAAATATTTTATACAAATATTCTCAAGTACATGGATCATATAGAGAAACATTATAGTTAAATTTGTAAATTTCCACAAATGGCAGCATTTGGCTCAGCCCCCGGTGAGAAGTGAAGCAAATGCATCGCAACTTGCGGCAGGTGGGGGGGTCGTGGGCCAAAATGACACTATTCTCTGCTCCCCGCCCCACTCCTCATTTACACTTCACCTCTGGAATCTCTTGGAGGGGTAAAAAAAAATAATATCGCCAAGTATGCAGTACGTGTGCCTACACTTACAGAGAGCATGTGCTGTTTATACAGAGCGCACTTCTATCCAGACATGTAACTTAGCATAAGAAACGCTTTGAATTGATACAAGCGGAATTGGGCTTGTTCTTTTTTAGAGTTGCGGGGTCTTTCTGGTGGTCGTGGGTTGCAAGTTTTTGGGCTTCAAAACACTTCTTTTTTTTTTAAAACTTTATTGCCTTTTGTATAATAACGTTTCAGTGTAAGGACGCAGCTGGTCACTTAAGTGGGCGTGACCTCAGGTGTTAGTAGGTATACGAGAGATAATGGAAGCTGCCTCGAGTTTACAGCTGCAAGAAGACCAGCCTTCTGCCTAACTGCGCTGGTACTGCCTTGGGTACAATGACACTTTTATCATCTGTCTCTCATCCTGCACCTCCTTCTGAATCAGTGATATCCTCTGACCCATCCTTCTGTCTTAGAAGATTAAACCATCATTGCTTTCAGCAAACTTCAGCGTTGGCCCCTCCTGGGGGAACCTGTCTGTGTTGTATGCAGTAGATATGGAGAGTAGATGCATTTAGGCAGCATGGTGGCTCAGTGGTCTTCTGCCCACTGCTGTAAGGCACTTCTGCCTTACAGCACTGGGGTCATGAGCTCAATTCCTGTCCATGGCCTTATCTGTGAGGAGTTTGTATGTTCTCCCCGTGTTTGTGTGGGTTTCCTCCGGGTGCTCCGGTTTCCTCCCGCGCTCCAAAAACATACTGGTAGGGTAACTGGCTGCTAACAAATTGACCCTAGTCTGTGTCTGTGTCTGTGTGTATGTTAGGGAATTGAGACTGTAAGTCCCAATGGGGCAGGGACTGATGTGAGTTCTCTGTACAGCGCTGCAGAATTAGTGGCGCTATATAAATAAATGATGAAGATATATGTGACCAGACAGAACATGATGTGTGTAGTTATGAGTGTAAGGCTAGGAATATATTGTAGTGTACAAAGAAAACAAACCCCTACAGTGCAGCAATAACTCCTGAATCTTCATCTTTAGTTACTGTAACTGCAGAAAATACTACAGATCCCATTACTATTAATCTTGTCTTGATATTTGTATCCTAAATAAGAAATAATTAAAGTTTGGCTTTTTAGGATTGTTTGGGCTTGTTTTTCATTTCAGAGTTGGCAACCCTGACTGCATGCTGCACACACCTACTAACCAGCTCTATTGTTACACTGAACTCTAGAAACGGGCGCTCTCAGAGCTCTAAAACACGTCGTGCATTTTACATTTTCCCCTGTGGAACACAAGATGTCCAGAATTGTTAAAGAATTGTATTTTTCTCACACATGTCAGCACATAGAATACAGTAACGGTTATTTATGAACCATGAAACATCGGGGTCCCCACTGAGTGTGTCTTCAAACACTGCTATTTTCACACGTAATCATGGGCTGGCTGGCCTGGGGGACAGGGGAGCATATGCTCGGTTCCATAGTGGGCTACCTTGGGCTGGGTTAATGGGCTACTTGTATTTTTTTCCCCCTTAATATGTTGCTAATAGGCTGCTGAGTCTCACAACCCCGGGCTAAAATTTGCCAGCCAGCCCCTGCATGTAATACCATTGATTAAAATTGGGAACATTGGGACCCGCATTTTGTTCGTTTGTAAATGATCCTTAATATGTAGATGGGCTCAAAATTGGCTTACCCATTAGTTGTGAGCGGGATCCCATTAATTACAACGGAGACATTGTATAAACCAGCCGAGAGTTGGGGCAGAATCACTTCTATGCCTTGTGATGTTACACTTAGAATCTTGGCAACAGTTTTGTGTACTGCTACCTGTATCTCCAAGTGGGTATTGTTGTCAAAGTTTGACAGGTTAATAAAAGAGATCTGGTCACCTAAATGAAAAATAGAAGAATTTTGTTATTTACCATAAATCTCATAGACAACAAGTTCAACTGTTAAAGCGACTTACAATAAATCTAGACGGGCCTGATTCATTAAGGAATGCAATGTTAAGCAATTTGTGCTTTTTTACTTGGACCGTAATAGCATGAAGGTACTCCCATGTTCAAGTACAAGTGGATCTGAAGAAATGTTTCCTGTTGAATACGGGATAAGTACACTCTGCCTATATCACACTTGCCGTATGCAGACAGACACAACACACTGAGGACACACACAATGCATATGTATATAAAGTCCCATCATAACGCAGAGATAAAAAATAATTAAATACTTTAACACCTGTAAATAACATAACCATTAATAAAAATACATTGAACTACACGACCGTCATCACTAACAATCAGCACCTACACCTGTTCTGTAGCTGGTGCACTTGATGCGGCTAAAAACCATGTACTTCAGAGAAGCCCAGAGCTTGAATCGGATAAATGTGAGTGGACTCGACCTTAGCATGCCCTTACTGTACATTGCCTACATGCATACTCCCCCCCTTTCCTTCTCCGATCCGCCCTTGAAATCGTGCCATTTGCATTTGAAGATGAATTGCATGCACTTGCATTCACTGGCATAAGGTCCATTTCTGAACATATGCAGAGCAATTTTACACAAATTATGCCATGTATCGGGATTTACGTTCCTTAATGAATCAGGCCCAACATGTTTTTGTAACTAAAGGTCAAGTATTGTTGTTTTTGTTAAGTGGATATTTTTAAATGACAATTATAGAAAAATGTAAATCAAGCACTGAAGATCAAGTCCTTTTGCTAAACAAATCCTCCCCATCTATACACTCTATATTCTACACTCCTTAGGTGACGCTGGGTACACACTACACAGTTTTCGTCCAATAATCGGCTGAATCAGCCGACATACGACCGCTCATTCAGAAGTCGGGTCAGTGTGTGCAGTGACACAATGGTCGAAAGTCTGCCCAAATGGACGATTGTCGCCTCATTTGGTTGGTCGTACCGTTTAATATTTTCATTCCAATCTCGTTTCCGTTGTGTAGTGTGTATAAACTTCCGACCGATCCACAACAGTGAGTACGAAATTACAGTTATTGCTCACGACAACATGGCTGTTAAAAAGTAGCTAAAGGGACGTCCGCTTTTCCCTTTATAGTCCTAAACAAGGCTAGTGTGTATGCAGTCCATGGACCGAGCGATCGGACCATCGATCGCATGTAAAATCGATCGGCATAAAAAGTTGGTCGAAATTTCTGTAGTGTGTACCCAGCTTTAGTTCCTGCTTTATCAGCCTTCTATTTTAGGTCTTATTTCAGATCTAGAGATATATCAGAGGCATCTAGAGATATATCAGATGCATCCACTTTATGTTAGAATATCCAGTATACATAGGCAAAGTAAATATTTTGATTTCAGATTAACACATCCAAACAGAGGAACATAAAGGAGCATAACACAGGAACAAAATGCATAAAGCTGGGTTACATATAACACATTGATTACAGATTATCTAGCATCCATTTTCCCTACCTGCAGTAATACGTTATATGTAAAAATATCATAATCAATTGTTTTTCTTCTAAAGAAAATATTTTCAATTTTCAATTCTAATTTGTGTAAACATGATAAACTGTTCAATTGGTCATATATTTTATTTTTACATTTGTGGTAATTGTCCTTTAACGGCAAACGCCACAATTTAGAAAAAAAATCATCAACCACCTCAAAGCAGCTGGCTGATTGGCTGGTGTATGGGTAAACTGCTGTGATTAGCTGTTGCTGTATTGACTTCCAGGCCAATTAAGTTATATCATTTTGTTGTGGCTCCGCTTGGAGTATGTACTATCATTCTTTTATGTTTGTTTTTATTTTTAATAACTATGGACTACTTCAGGAATGAAGAACGAAGATTCCTTATTGATTTAGGCATTGAATACAAAGAAAAACAAGGGGATTGAGAGCAATTTTATTGTTAATAAAATATTTTTTCGATGGTGTGTGTGTATTCCTAGAAACTATTGTGTAAGTACATGTTCCAGCACACCCTGACAACCATGAGTATGCTGGAGCTTGTTGTTCCATGACACCCATAGGGGAGGAGGACAGCTGCAATTAAAGCTATGGGGGAGGAGGAGGCTACAAGGTTGAGAATTTGCACCAGCTATAAAGAGGGGACTGCAACAAGAGAGACTCGGAGGGGGCTGCAATGGGAGAGACTCGGAGGGGGCTGCAACGGGAGAGACTCGGAGGGGGCTGCAACGGGAGAGACTCGGAGGGGGCTGCAACAAGACAGAATCGGAGGGGTCTGCAGCGGGAGAGACTCAGAGGGGTCTGCAGCGGGAGAGACCCGGAAGGGGCTGCAATGGGAGAGACTCGGAGGGGGCTGCAACGGGAGAGACTCGGAGGGGGCTGCAACGGGAGAGACTCGGAGGGGGCTGCAACAAGAGAGACTCAGAGGGGGCTGCAACAAGAGAGACTCAGAGGGGGCTGCAACAAGAGAGACTCGGAGGGGGCTGCAACAAGAGAGACTCGGAGGGGACTGCAACGGGAGAGACTCGGAGGGGATTGCAACGGGAGAGACTCGGAGGGGATTGCAACGGGAGAGACTCGGAGGGGGCTGCAACAAGAGAGACTCGGAGGGGGCTTCAACAGGAGAGACATGGAGGGGGCTGCAATGGGAGAGACTGGGAAGGGGCTGCAATATGAGCGACATGTAAAGGGCTGCAATGAAACAGATGTGAGGGTACCAATAACATAATTTTTCTTACTTGTGAGTGATCATACTATTTAATTTTAGACAATAGGGACCCCAATGCCTTATTCCAGTTCTGTTTGCAATTATAAGTTTACGCTTCTGTATATTATAATTTGCAGTTTGTTACAATTTCTTCTTCTGTCTCTTTATGAATATTACTGATGTTTTTAACAATTCTTATATGCTGCTGAATTCTGTGACTCAAGTGACTTTGAAAAGGTCCTGGCATAAAATGTCACATCAACCCACCCTTCCCTGTTAACTACATCAGAATTAAGTTTTTAAGACAGTTGTATGTTTTTTTCCTTTGTTGAAACAATGTTGTAGCACTTTGTAAAGAAGCACTGCAAAAACACATTTCTGAATATTAAATTACTTAAAAACTGTTAATTAGTCCTTTACTAATGACAGTATTACCTGCTGTGCTGCTCACATTTGGACTGAATGATACAATGACTGGATTTAAGAAAGGATTGAATGTGATCAGCTCTGGAAAAGAGATCCTCTGTGGCCCAATTTTCATTCTAATATTTTTCTCACTTAGATTGTCACCCTGGAAAAGAAGGAAAGAGAACATCATAAATAGATACTTGAACATATCAATATGGAGTAATCAGTAGCTGATTACATTTAGTGAAAAAATCTCTGACAGTAGGCTTGTGATACTGGGAGTTTTGGGGGTTCAGGCCAGTGTCGGAGCTTCCGTCAGATCAGGGGGTGTGGCTACTGCTGGCCTGGAGGTGAGGGAGAGCAGAAGAGCAGAGAGTAGAAGAGCAGGGCCCTTGGCAAGAAGGGCAAAATTGACGGAGTCCTCCCCAAAATTATACTATGGGGTCAGGCAAGGGAAAGCTGGCAAAATTTAGCCCGGGGGGCAAGACTTGACTCAGCATCTAATTTTAAAGTAAAGAAATGCAGGTGGCCCAGTGACCCAGCCCAAGGTAGCTCACTATGGGACCGGCCCGGGGGCAGATGGCCCCCTTCCCAGCCTGCCCCTGGTGTCAGGGGCAGGTTGGGCTGGGGGCAGGAGGACATCTGCCCCTCAGCCGGATCCATAGGGGCCCACCTTTGGCAGGCTCACTGGGCTACTCTGTATTTTTTTCCCTTTAAAATGTTCCTAATAGGTTGCTGGACTGAATCTCGCCCTCCCGAGCTAAAATTTTCCAGCCAGCACCCTTATGGGGCCCAACAATGTTCTGGCCTGGGCTCAGACAGACCTTATGTTGTAAACGGAAATGTGAGAAGTTTGATTATATTTAATAAAATCATGAAAGAGGACATGATTAGTTGTATGATCACCGCCTTCTATTCTCCAGTCTTTACTAGTTTTCAAAAGATTTAAAGTTTCCATGAAAACCCGACTGGGAGAGTAACTACACGTTGATGTCATTGAGATCTATACACAATCAGATTTGTTTTTCAACCATGTTTTCACTACAATGAAAAATTATGGGCACTTACATTATTTATTTTGTTACCTGTATCAGACAGCCAGCTTTTTTTTAAATTACTTGGCATTATTCCGTAGAGGGATATTTCATGCAAAGCAAGCGCAACACGAGATGTTTACTACGCTTCAATAGAGCACTACGGACCAGCTTCCATTAAAGCTATTGAAGATTTACGCACAGACTGAGTTCTTGGATGTCAAGAACCACAGCCAGAGCCTTCTCTGCGATTCAGCCAACACCAAGGTCAGTATTGGTTTGGAAGGGTTTAATAAAATCTCAAGGCTGACGCTTCTGGTAGTGACTCTGCATTACTTTACAGATCTTTTAATGGTTTTGGGTGTTTGGTGGTTGAGCACCTAGGCATTCTATATTTTGGTTAAAAAAAAAAAAGTGTTTGCTGTTGTAGCTTTCTAAGACATCAGAAAGTACATAAGTGCATGATATATTGGTGGAGACTGTAGACACTTGTGCTCTTGTTTGCTTAACAGTTAATGTTTGGAGAAAGCCACAGTACTATTTTAATAAACAATCAAGGGGTAAATGTATCAAGCTGAGAGTTTTCTGGTGGGTTTGAAAAACCAATCAGATTCTAGCTATCATTTATTTAGTACATTTTGCAAAATGATAGCTAGAATCTGATTGGTTGCTATAGGCAACATCTCCATTTTTCAAACCCGCCAGAAAACTCTCAGCTTGATACATTTACCCCCAGATCATAAATTATTACATGAAAATAGCATTGCTCTAACGACACAGTGCTCTACATCAGCTTATGCTATAACTTTAAGTTTTCTTTTTAATTAGAATGTTTTTTGTGTAGCACACACATATAGTATAGCGCTGTGTGTACATACCTGGGATGGTGCATAGCATGTGACTGTAGTAGAATTACTTGTATACACTTGACATTGCCGAGACCCAAATGCCACCATTCTGACGTCATCAAAGCAGACACCTCTTACAGTTATCAGATGTCCTCCTAAAGATTAATAATAACAGATGAGAACATTACTGAGAAGATGGACATGTCTCCTGCATTATGTGTAAGGAGGATGTCACTCCAAGCTGTGGAATTGGTGTCTACTTGGATTGATTCCTGTTGACCATCCCTCACTTCCAGCTTTCAGATTTTTTCTATAAGGATATACTGTAGCCCACGTTCAAATTCTTTCTTATCTAGAGGATTGGAATTGTCCTCTGGGAAGAGCCTGCCACCACTAGGGACCCTGGTGAGGTTATTGGTACAGACTCCTTCTCTGGTCATGTTAGTTAGCAGGTTGAGGAAGAAGTCACACATCAATCTGATTACATGGTGCTATCAATGAAACTTGATTCCATATGACCTAACCACATAGGGCACATAGGGCTATATTTACTAAGCTGCGGGTTTGAAAAAGTGGGGATGTTGTCTATAGCAACCAATCAGATTCTAGCTGTCATTTTGTAGAAGGTACTAAGTAAATGAAAGCTAGAATCTGATTGGTTGCTATAGGCAACATCCCAACTTTTTCAAACTCGCAGCTTAGTAAATATAGCCCTAAGTCTGGTACATCAGCCAAACCAGGGCCTGAGAACAGTTTTAACAGGCCCCAGTGATTTATCTCATTTTGAAAATATTTTTTTAATAATCACTGACACCTTGTTATAAACATGAACTTTGTGTGGCATATTCATAACATTGTTGTTGTTTTTTTTAGCCCTATGCAGTTGTCGAAGTGAACATATAGAAGCTTTCGGTGTAAGGAATTACTCTGATATTTGCACCTCCGACCACTAGAGGACTCTGTATTGATAACGTGCCCCTAGATTTGCCCTTATCCAAGATGGCCAGAATGGCATCAAGGAGAAACCATTCTTGGATCCTGTTTTCTGTTTGGGTCTATAATAGGCACTTCCTGGATCAGACATGTGCTTGAGTATTCTGTTTGCTCCGCTCCTGCTACTTGCTACTTTTCCTTGTGTTTGTGACTACCTGCCTGTGTACCGACCCGGCAAACATCTGACTACTGGCTTGTGTACCGACCCGACAAACGTCTGACTACCTTCTTGTGTACCGACCCGACAAACGTCTGACTACCTTCTTGTGTGCCAAACTGGCAAACGTCTGACTACTCCCTGGATGTCTACTCGGTTATTAAGCTTCAGATAATACCACCAGTATCGTTACAGGTGGTAGAAAAACTAGAACTGACGGTATGAAAAATGTAATGGGAACGTAAGTGAAAGGTACTTAATAGTTTTACAATAAAGGCGTAAGATGAAGTGGCAGTATGACATACCCAGTATATTCCCCCAGCTTCACCACTGTGTATATGTATTGTGACTGGAATGTGATAGTAGATGAAGCGGCGGTATGACATACCCCTATATACCATCCACTTCCACCAATGGTACTATTTATAAAAGTAGATTTTATTTTGTTTTACAATAAGTATGTCCTGAAAAGCCCACATGATCAGATCAAGATTTTATGTTTATTATAGATACATTTTAAACTAATATTTTAATAGCATTTCACATTAGTAGAAAAAACAGAAATTTGCTATTCATGTGAAAACTGAAAAAATGGTTGAGAGGCAAATCATATTTCGTGATTCTGTGCTCCTTGATATGGGCTGGTGCCTAAAATATAATTTTGCAGGGCAAGATTATTGAGATGAGGTAAAGAGGTAGAAGGGGTTCATTAGCGGTATACATTGCTGTGTAAAAGGGCGCACAATCATTTCCCCTCCACAAAAACACTTTTGCACCAGCTTTGAGATGGTAAAGATCGGGTCTCGTCCCAAAAAATGTTGCACCTTCCAATCGCACTTTGATAGGAGTCTCTTCTAGGTGCACTTTTACGAGTGTAAAACAAAAGCTTTAAACACACAAAAGTACCACATATAATAAAGACACTCCCGATGTCTCCTCACTCTCGTGATTAGAGATGTGTGAACTGGCCACGTGTCGTTTCTCAAATCGATTCATTGAATTGAACAAAAACTCAAACATTATGCAGAAATTTCTTACATTTTTAATCAATTAAAAAAACAGATAAATTCAAGAAAGTGGAATAGGTTCGACGATGTTGGGGCTGCTTCGCACATGTAGGATTATGAGAAATGCAAAATATAAATGTTGAATGTCAACATTGGTGACTGTACTGTAAACATTATGTATTGCTGTGCAAAATTTTGGAGCATCTTTACTATTGATTAATTGATGCCATATATGGGGATAAACTGAGCAGTATTTTAGGAGAACAACTAAAAAGTTTTATTTAGTGAAAGTTATAGTTGACAAATAGTGGGAGGTCGGACATTTACCTGACGTTTGTGTTAGTTGGACATTTACCTGACGTTTGTGTTGGTCGGACATTTACCTGACGTTTGTGTTGGTCGGACATTTACCTGACGTTTGTGTTGGTTGGACATTTACCTGACGGTTGTGTTGGTAGGGAGTGCTATGCTCAGTCTCCTGGATCCCCGGTGGTCTAGTGGGAAAGGAACTTGGGCAATAACGTGACTGTCCGCATGGCGCTATTGCGCATGCGTGAATCAGAAGTGTAGTCCCTTCCGTGATATATGATGAAGCAGCATTACTAGCTGCGTAAGCCTGAGACATTAATAAAAGGGAGCCTGTTCTGTTGATGCTACTGAACGGAGGTGCAGAGTTTAATCAATATAATCTGTATATGTATAAAACATATTGCTAAGTACATAACCTGCATAGGACTGCTGTACTACGTGTATCCTGCTGCAGCCATTAACTATGTGAGTACTTGGTTAAGTTTAAACGTATGTGGATAACATCTCTATCTAAAACTGCTGACACCTTACAAATACCTAAGTTTCTGCCAATAGGTTGCACTGTGCGCCTCTTGATATTTCTTGTCTAGCTTACATATGCATCTCCCGTTATCGAAGAGTAGACCAGCGCGGCCCATGAAAACACACGTGTCCATATCAAGGCACCACTAAAGGGAATTTTGTGCTGTGTCTTTCTCATTTTTCACTACATAAATGAGGAACACATATGGGGTGGTGAAAGATATCTGCAGCTACTATATACCAAGAAAAGTGCCAATATATTGCATCGTGTTCACTCACCAATTTGTGGAATGACAGATGGGATAACAGCAGAGATTCTGGGTGTAATTTGTAGAGAAACAGAGCTCCCACTTTGGTTTACTGCAAAACCCAGAGATTTGACAAGTACTCGGACCTGGTGTTCTCCCAGAGGCAGAAATGTTTTAATACAACACACTATGCTGGAATTGTTCACATCAATGACTTCACAGTCTGTCTGATTGATCTTCACATCCATTTCCAATAGGCTTCCATGAAAACCAGATCCAGTGATACTGACAATGAAGTCGCATCCAGTACCTTTGTAAATATCAAGGTTACAGCAAGGTATTATTATTATAATTATTATTATTATTACTATTATTTATTTATTCATTTATTTATTTACAAGGCGCCACAGACTCCGAAGTGCCGGATATAGATGCAAGTAACAAATAATTGAGGTTATACACATAAGTAGCACAGATGAGTGTAAGTAATGCTATGGGAATTCATCCATACAGAGTACAGCAAACGACATGACAGGACGTACGAGGGAGTCAGAAAAGAGATATACATGGGACAATAGGTAGAGAGGACCCTGCCTGCGAGAGCTTATATTCTAGAGGGAGGGGTGGTGAGAGACAGTAGGACCAACTGGGAAATGTAGATGACAAGCGAAGGAAGAGGAGATGATGGATAAGATAGTCAGGAGGTGGTAGGATACGCAAGTTTGAAAAGGTGAATTTTTGAGTTGGTGGAGAGTCCAGTGAGGCTGGGGCCAAATATGGGGGGCAGCACAGCAGAAGTCTTGAAGGCGAGCATGGGAGGAAGTAATGAGAGGTGAATTGAAGCAGAGGTCACAGCGGAGTGGCCCGATGGTATGTACCTCAAGACAAGGTTAGAGATGTAAGGGGGAGAAGCGTTGGTGTGGTTTGTAAGTGATTGTAAGGAGCTTTAACTGAATTCTGAAATGCTTAGGGAGGTAATAAGGGATTTAAGCAGAGAAGTAGTGGAAGAGAAGTGACGAGAGAGGAAGATGAGCTGAGCCACAGCATTCGGAATGGATTGAAGGTCAAGAAAGTGAGAAACAAGAAGGCCAGTGAGGAGGAGGTTGCAGTAATCACAATGAGAAATGAGCGAATAGACCAGTATATTGGTTTCTTCCTTAGAGATGATTTTAGAGATGTTACGAAGAAGGAAGTGGCATGATTTGGTGCGGGACTAAATATGAGGGGTAAAGTTGAGAGCATAGTCAAAATTGACTCCAAGGCAGCAGGCTTGCATGACAGGAGAGAGAGTTATGTTATCAACCAAGAGGAAAACATTGGAAAGGATAGCAACATTGGCAAAGATGAAAGGAAAGAGGATGAGCCCGAATTTGGAGATGTTGAGTCCGAGGAAACATTGTGACATCCAAATAGTGATAGCAGACAGCTAGATACTTGGGATAGGAAGGAGAGAGAGAGGTCAAAGGAGGAAAAACAGCTTAGCTCACCTTAGAGATGGTATTGGAGGCCAAATGATTGAAAAAGTTTGCCGAGAGAGGTGGTGTTGAGAGAAAAGTGCAGAGGGCCAAGAACAGAGACTTGGAGCACACATGGAGCACCATTTCTGCTGCAAACCTTCAGCTGCACTACATTCAGAGACAAGAGTTTGTGAATGAATGCAGCTTATGCTCCCTTTTTTCAGCATTTGTCAGAAAGACGATTGCTCCTTAAGTATGACAATGTATCTCATGTTAAATAGATGACATGGTAACTCTGCTTACAAAGGGCACTGGTGTAAGAGTTTTACTTGGACCAGGTATTGTATGCTCATGTGAAGTTATTATATCTAAACATAAACCCAGAGATATATGCGATGGTGATGATTGTGATGATGGTGTTGATGGTGGTGATTGTGATGATGGTGATGATGGTGGTGATTGTGATAATGGTGATGATGGTGGTGATTGTGATGATGATGGTGATTGTGATGATGATTGTGATGATGGTGATGATTGTGGTGATGGTGGTGATTGTGATGATGGTGATGATGGTGGTGATTATTATGATGATGGTGGTGATTGTGATGATGGTGGTGATTGTGATGATGGTGATGATTGTGATGATGGTGGTGATGATTATGATGATGGTGGTGATTGTGATGATGGTGATGATGGTGGTGATTGTGGTGATGATGGTGATGATGGTGGTGATTGTGATGATGGTGATGATGGTGGTGATTGTGATGATGGTGATGATGGTGGCGATTGTGATGATGGTGGTGATTGTGGTGATTGTGATGACGGTGATGATGATTATAAATACCTGCTGAGTACTGAATGTCCATCACAACAGGAGTAACATTCAGAAGATGCTGAAAAGCACAAGAGCCTGAACATTGGGCTGGAATATCATTTACATGAACAGTGACCTGCGGAGAGAGGAGATTCCAAAAATCAAAATTAAAATCATCATGAAAAGAACTCGTAGGTAAGTTGTGTGATAGTAATTAGTGTAGTCTGCTTATTGTCAATGGAGCGCGGTCACTTACACCACTGACTACACTGTGGATCTCTTCCTATCTGCCAATTAATTTACTTCCAAGTCTATTATTTTTTACATGATCACAGTCACTAAACATGTTCCATCACAGAGTGCCTGGAAAACCTGAAACTAGCGGCGATCCTATAATGAGACCGGCTGAGGCAAGTGTCTCAGACACTAACAGTTTTGGGACAGCGCAATGAAGGAAATCCAATCTAACAACTTTAAGACTAAAAGGGTTTTGTTCCCTGATGACCAGGCCAATGTTAACAATTTAGCAGTTTGCCATCTTCATCAGGAATAACATTTTATCCCCATTTCTTAGTCAACCAAAAGTTATTTTTAGTTTATTTTTCCAGGACAGGTATGGAATTTTTTGGACGCTTGTTAAAAAATATTTTCATTTAAAGGACATTTTCCCATGATTTTTCCGCCTTCATTTAGGAATTCTTACTCATTTTGTTATTTATTTAGTTATTTTTCGATCAGCTGCCTCTCCAGAGTATAGAGATAATGAATATATATACTTAATAATATAAGATATGTATCATTGTATGTCCAAGGACAAAGGTATATATTGAACTTTTCGCATGTTGCAACCGCCCATGGATACAACGTACCTGTGTTAACAATTAAGGTCGATAAGTGTCACGTTAGAAAGGAAACATGTTGTAGGGCTTGCACCATTTAGTCATTTTTGGGGTGACCTTTATACACCGTGGACGAGTGGGTAGCTCTGAAGAAGACTGTGGGGCATATTCAATTGTTAACTTTTTCCGCCACAGAAAAAGTATTACCGTTATTATGGTAATTCCTAGTCAGATTTCAGCTCGCAGCTCCCTGAGCCGCGAGCTGAAATCCAGTAAGAAAACTACCGTAATAACGGTATTTACGCGCACTATTACCGTAATAACGGTAATAGTGCGAGCGCCACGAGAATTTTGGCTATAACGCCAACAATTGAATATGCCCCATTGTGTCTCATACTCACATGTACGATTTTCAATGTAGTCTGGTTGTAATGTTTTATTTCCCTAACTTGCGTTAGTATTTATTTGATTTTTTTGTTATTTTTTTATTGTTTAAAAAATATAATTTTTTGAACTTTGTCAAGACCCTTTTGGATAATCGGAGGTCTTTTATTACCCATATTAACTAGCAGTTTGCATGTAAGTTGCTGTTCACTCTAGCTCACAATAGAACTAGTAGTGTATGTAGGAGATCCGGTCAGAACTTTCCATGGACTTCCATCGGACTCCCGAAATTTCAGGTAATCCTTGTGATGTAACTGGGTTTTCCAATACCCTACCTCACAGTGCCACATCTACATTCAACTCACATTGACGCTTATATTATAGCAAGCCGAGGTCAGGAGCTGAACCAACTGATTCCGGTCACCTCACTAAATCCTCAGGCTTTCATTGACGGCTTGGATCCAATGATGGCTACATGTATGGACTTGAGTGTGCACTATTACAAACCATTGTGTCTCTATATCAGTACACTATGATTTGTGGACTCTGCTGACTTATATATGTGGCTACTGGTCGGGAATGGGTTATAGAGAAATAAGGACACTATTTTAGTTTAGTTATTTACACCTTCTTGCTGTCTCCTTTCGTTCCAGGGAGCCTCTCTGCCTAGGATACCGGCACCTGGGGGGCTGGGACTGGAGCAAATGGCGGCAGCTCTGGGGCCCCGACATCTTGGTAGTGGCGGCAGACATGTTGCCTACAAGGGGGCCCGTTGCCACATCCTTAATTACGCACAGTGGTCTCTCCCCACACCACCTCTCACATCTCAGGAGCACCTGCTACCTCCCTTAATTCACTGCAGAGGCCCCCTCCTCTAATAAATTTATTTGTACCCACGCCTGGTGGGGCCCCACTCTGCTGTTGGGCCCCACACTGCTGTACTCCCTGTACCCCCCTGATTGCCAACATAAAATAAGTAAAGGGATAGGACGGTAGCACTGACCTGTGGAAGAGGGTTTGATGAAGCGAGCATGTCTCCAAATATTGGCCATATAAACACTCCACCATCAAAAACAACCCTTGTTTTAATAGAAGGGTCCAAGCCTGTTAGATTCTCTGCATATACCTGTGTAGAGACAAAAAGTTCATATTAATATAATTTTAAATAATTAATGGTGTTAGAATTCTATGGAGTCACTCCATCCTTTATATAAAATACAGCTTTAAGACAGCAAACGTGTTCAGGGGTTTTTCTTTAAGTCTAGTAGCCGGTCATTGCTACCCATAATATTATAAACATGTTAAAGAATGATTAAGCAAGTGCAATGGAAAGGTCAAAGGATACAGGCTTGTGTATGATTCTAAAAGAACTACCTTTTGCTTTATTGAGATATTGCATTTTACTCCTTTGTCATTTTTGTGAATTTATTCAAAACATTTTCTAAACAGATAAAATAATTTTTTACTTTATTTATATACTCTTACTTCAAAAGTGACCCGAATAACAACTTCACATGTTCATTGTATGATCATCTGCTTTTCTGACATATTTACTAAGCTTATAAATATACTAGAGGTCATTAGCAAAGTGCAGCACAAAATGTATTGATTTTGCAGACATGCGCTTAGATGGCTCGGCAAATTCACACTTCTAGGGGTATAATTACTAAACTGCGGGTTTGAAAAGGTGGAGATGTTGCCTATAGCAACCAATCAGATTCTAGTTATCACTTATTTAGTACATTCTACAAAATGACAGCTAGAATCTGATTGGTTGCTATAGGCAACATCTCCACTTTTTCAAACCCACAGTTTAGTAAATAAACCCCTTAGTGTGCAAAAATGTCTATGTCACAGTAAAAATCCAGCCTCCTAAACTATAAACATTTTCATCCTTTTGCGATTTGTTGATGGCTTCAGAGTAAGAGGACGTTGGTCCTGTCTTTAGTACATGTATATATTTGAAGCTTTCTTTTGTGTCGGTCAACGTGTGCTAGAAATATGCTTCTCCCCTAAGGTGCATCGAGAAGGCTCAAGTTCTTTCCCCATTGAAAGTATAATATCATCATTATCATCTGTTTATTTATATAGCACCACTAATTCTGCAGCGCTGTACAGAGAACTCACTCACATCAGTCCCTGCCCCATTGGAGCTTACAGTTTAAATCCCCTAACACACATACACAGACCAAGAAAGACTAAGGGAAATTTTTGATAGCAGCCAATTAACCTACCAGTATGTTTTTGGAGTGTGGGAGGAAACCGAAGCACCTGGAGGAAACCCACGCAAACATGGGGAAAACATACAAACTCCACACAGATAAGGCCATGGTCGGGAATCGAACTCATGACTCCAGTGCTTTGAGGCAGAAGTGCTAACCACTGAGCCACCGTGCTGCCCTCTATAATATGAGACCCTACCTTCGCCAGAGTTTATGCACAAATCAAGTCCTTTTGTCGGGTGGAAATAGCCATACGTCCCTAAAGAACCCCACTAATAGGTGTGCTCTTCCCGACTTTATCAATAATCTCACTCTGAAAAATCTCATTTTTGCACAGCTCACAGGTGAGGTGGAGGGGGGAAAACTGGGTTACATGGGATATAGTAAGTAATTAGCACGTGGATGGTTTGGAAGTAATGTTGGTTGGCCTTGAGCAGGAGTTGAGGAGAGAAGGGAGAACATACAACAGTGCAAGTCTTTTATAAAGTGCAAAATAGGTCGAAAGCGCAGTCACAAATGGCATGTAGAGTTACTGAAATCTGTATTCCTCGATCTGTGGAGGTGCGTCTAGATTTCTGGCAAAATGCATGAGTTTGCAGAGAAAGATGGCTATGTTTGTATAGGACAGTTGCAGGTATTGGAGAATGAGAAGAGATTGGCTGAGTGAGGGATTTACTTGCTAAATAAGGATAGGGCATACCGGGGCATTATTTTATGGAGGGAGTCTAATAAAAATAATATGAAGAAGCACATTTTAGGGCTGTACCATGCTGTGAAGAGTTAGGGGAGATCTTATCCTATAATTTTAATGGGATATATTATACATCTTACAATTGCACATGGGGGAGAGTAAGTGTGCTCCCTGAACTGCATTGGTTGGAGCATCTATATACACTACTGCAAAACCAACGCGTTTTACATTGCACCTCCTGTGAGCTTTGTAGCTCTCCTGGGACTGCACTTTACATTAAGAAATAATAATACATTGCAGTTAAGGTCTTTTTTTAAGCATAGTATTTGGAAAACATATTAAAAAATATTTTGTGGGTGTAGTTCCCCCTCAAATGAACACCTACTAATTTGGCGGGTGCATTATTGATTTTCTGTTGGAGAAGTAGAGTTAAAATTAAAAAAAAAAAAAGTATTTTGCTAGTGTAAGTAGTTGCATTGAGTGTACATTGTATGACATTATAATTAAAACTTTAAACATATTAATGAAACAGTGGAATACATTATAAATACAGTGGGTACAGGAAAATTGCTTGTATCAGGTGATCCTTAAATGTGCCTATAAGTGCACAAGTGTTAGTTCCTACCAGGGCAAAGCACACCTAAAAATAGTCACTGTAAGTAAACGTAGATATAATACACAATTGTAGAAGCAAGGACATACCAGGATGAAATTGGGCAAGTCCCCAGTCATATTCGTCCAGGTTAATGTCCAAACAATTTGGTTACATGTGCTCAGTTCCTTGGTGACAGTAAAGTCGCTGACATTAATATACTGACCAGTGGCATTGTCTGTATTATTGATTAATATGTCTCGGAGGTGTGCGGGAGAGACATGCACCGGAATTCCTACAAAAACAAAACACAACATCAGGGGAAAGGTCATAAATCCAAATTCTATAATCAATCAACTAAAGTACTATATAATAGAGGCAGCTCTGGTTCCTAATATTATTTGTATGTATTTATAGACGTATTACTTAATGTAATACATTGTTAGTCAATGCATGTTCCATAGCAGGATGTTTTTTATTAGCTAAAAGGAATTCCAATATACAACTTTACTACTCGTAGGACCATATCCATCACAGCACCAAACACCCAATCACCTTCCTCCATCCTCCTTCAGCAAACGTTAGATAAAATGGGCATCTTGGTTTTTCATTTGACAATTATAAGATCCTTATACCAAACATGAGCTCAGCATCCAATACAGTGGTTAACACACAACTAAAGAGAGTAGTGCACAAAATTTGCCCCAAGCACCAGTGTACAATCTACCTACCCAACCTCTGGGTGCAGCTATTGTAGCAGAGAGCCACAGATAGTGAGCAGACCTAGGTGAGGGAGGGTAAGAAGTCAGGAAATGAAGTTCAAGAGGCCATTGAGTAGAGGTACATTGTAAAACAAGGAGGGCAGGAAAATGTTCAACTACACCAGGGACATATGTCTCATTTCTACTAAGTCATAAAGGAAATCAGACAGGATCCATGTTCCAATGTAAGATTGCAGTAAAATAAGCAAGGGCAAGTGTAGGATTGTCTTGGGAAGAAAAGGGATCCAGAGGTGTCATAGAATAAAATATGGTAGCAGCATAGAATTTCATGGACTCCGTTCCAACCTCCGTCAACAGTCTTTTCACCTTTTATTTTATATATGTCTAGCATACATAGAATGTATATACAGGTATGATATACATGCAAACCAGGCTTGATCTGTTCCCTGGTGGAAATAGCATAGCCTGTGTTAGATGGTGTTACAGAAGGAACTACAATTTCCATAATTCCCTGGGACTGGGTGGTCCACCAGAGGAACACAAAGTAGGAGATGGGCGGCCATCTTTCACCCTTTTAGACCAACCAGCAAAAGGAGAGGAGCTGCTGGAGGAGCCATCATTCTGGGTAGGTCAGGTGCCTGCACGAAACAAAGATTGCTGTAACAGTCAGGAGAGTGAAAGACCCTAGTTCATCTGAGATTGGACCTGTCTTCAATTTTGTTTCATTGAGTCCAGTTGTTCACTATCCAACCAGAGGAGGGGAGTATGACAATTAGAACACTCCACTGAAAACAACCCCTGCCCATTGTTCCCACAGTGAGGGTCGAGTCCCCTATTGATCTGATTTACTTTAACTGTCAAACCACAAAGAAGAGGTCAACAACTAGAACAAACAAGATACTTCCTAGTTGAAGAGGATTCCAATGAAGACTGAGTGGCAGCTGGAAATGCCTGAAACAAGAGTACCCAAAGTTAAGCCACCAGTTCAAAGAAAAGCAACTGTAGAGATTGTTAGGATTCTGCTTCTGTTATCTATTTCAGTTGCTGTTTCCCTGAGGTTTGCTTCTAGTGGTAGCATCCTGATTCCTGTGCTGTGTTATCCTGTGCATGCTTTCAGGTTCTGATCCCTGGCTACGTCCTACTACAATTCTGGTTCTGATCCCTGGCTACGTCTGACTATGGTTCTGGTTCTGATTCCTGGCTATGTCTGACTATGGTTCTGGTTCTGATCCCTGGCTACGTCTGACTATGATTCTGGTTCTGATTCCTGGCTATGTCTGACTATGATTCTGGTTCTGATCCTTGGCTACCTCTGACTATGATTCTAGTTCTGATCCCTGGCTACCTCTGACTATGGTTCTGGTTCCGATCCCTGGCTACGTCTGACTATGATTCTGGTTCTGATCCCTGACTACATCCGACTCTGATTCTGGTTCTGATTCCTGGCTATGTCTGACTATGGTTCTGGTTCTGATTCCTGGCTACGTCTGACTATGGTTCTGGTTCTGATTCCTGGCTACATCTGACTATGATTCTGGTTCTGATTCCTGGCTACGTCTGACTATGGTTCTGGTTCTGATCCCTGGCTACGTCTGACTATGGTTTTTGTTCTGATCCCTTCTATGTCTGACTATGGTTCTGGTTCAGTGTGGGATCTATATTATCTATCTTAACTATCTTCCTTATACACAAACACACAGTGCTAGCAACAATACCACTATGCTGTATTAGGAAAAAGACAGCCTCAGATTCCACGTCACACCTTCCCTTATCCATCACTCTTGTTCATATAGCGTCTCTTACAGGTTTACACCCTAGATTATCAAATATAAAAAAAAATATGCTGTCTGGCTTTTATATGCTGCTGATTTTGTGGTATTTTGCAAAGGCCAAATCACCCTTGACAAACTCAATCATCTGACTGTTCCTGCACAAGACCCTTGAACCTCCTAAACATGCCACTGGAAGGCTAAAACATGTAACTGTTGGGAAATTAATTTCCTACCTGGAATGACTGTGTCTGATAAATGGATAGAAAAAGTTCCTCCAATTGGTGGGCTTGCTGCTTGCAGTCTTGTAACTACTAATGCAATTGTTCCATTCCCGATTCTTAGCATTTGTGTATGTTGATCATCTCTTGACAATTCCACAGAGGCCCCGCTGCGTGTAACAGAATATTCACATTATCATCAAGGGACAGTACACTGACCTGTGACCTAGAACTCAGGCTGGATTAATCCAGAAACCACCTTACCATAACTCGATAAGAGGAAGATTAATGCCACAGTTGGCTACCAAGGCAGTCAAGTTGTATGACGGGTAAATCCCGGTAACACTCATGGTGTTGAGCAAATGACCACCTGGTCGAGCTGGTTCAGGATCCACAAAAACTACTGTACACAGACAAAAACATAGACTTACATTCATATGTTGTTCCTTAACTCTGTCATATTCTATTTTGAATAGTAGTAAAAAATAATCGTTAAAAAAAAAAGGTTGTAGTTTGGTGGTCAGAGATTACCCAATCTGTTGCTTTATTTACACTATATGTGCTCTCTTGTTGTTTCATTTTTTTAGAATAATCCACTAATAGTTACAGATTGCCACAAAAAGAAGCTGCTATCAATCTTCATATTATGTATTGTAAGACTGAACTTTGATATGAGTGAGTTGGTAGTTCGAGTGCTGTTTCAGGAATATTAACTTCTGTGTTGGCTGCATAGCTGGTGTGTTTAGTTCAAAAGTGTGTTAGTTACAAGTGTATTAGGATTAATATAGCATAATTCAGTTATACTGGAGTTAAACAGGAGATAAAAAGGAGAAGAACACTTTGATACCACTGCTACGGGAGGGCAAACCCATCACTCCAGTGAGTCTGGTTACCTTCCACCTCAAGCACCTGTGTCAGACACTCCTTACTGATCTGCTAGCATTGGTGATAAGATCAATTCTGATTTAATGAACCACTTGCAAACCTTGTCTCTCATTTACATTCTCAGTATGTCTTACCTGTTCATCTGTATTACCATGTAGTTCTACCCACAATATGCTAACTGCTTTCAATGTCTATTCACACAGCACCATCTTCCTCTCCACTCTTCCCTCCTTCCTCTCCTCCCTTGTTCCCCTTGTCCCCATTCTCCCAGCCCAACATCCTTACCTACTTCAACCTACTCTATCGCCACTTCAACCCACCCTCCTGCTAGTTCAACTGTGTAGCCTCCACCTCCTCTGCTACCCACTTGGATTGCTAAAATGAATGTCCCTTTAGCTCCTGTTTTCATACTATCCCCTCCCTCTAGAATGTAAACTCTCATGGGCAGGGTTCTCTATCCAATATCTTGTGTCCAGTCTATCTTCCTTGTTTGTCCCTGTAATGTCTGATGCTAAATTGTGTTTGTATGCCATGCGATTTGTTCTCTTAATTGCATCCATGCATTAATTATTCTGCTCTATACCCATGTAATTATAAGTAATAACAATATAAATGGACATAAATGGACAAAAAGAAATAATTACTACTATTTGGAAATCAAGTGACAGTGGAAGAGAAGTCCCTCCTCTTACAGACACTGTGAGGAGCACTGCTTAAGAATGTAATGAGGTGGAGAATGATGGGTAACACTGGGCAAGACAAGAGTACTTTTCTTAATGTGATTTTGTATATTTTGGCATGGTACTCCTAATGGCAGTAAAATCTTTATCCAGAAAATCTTAACTCAATCACAAGCATTCTGGATCCATAAATCAGATACCTCTATAAGTGAATGAATAGTTATTTGTTAAGGTGTGAAATATTTGCAGTTACTTTAACCTTACAAAGTACAGCTTACGTGAGACAATTGAACAATTAATTTCTGTGAGACAATTGACCAATATTGTGACTGTAGACATAACTACATGTTGACAGTCCCAACATCAACACTTTAACCATGTCGACATACTGAACATGTCGACAGTCTGTCAGCAATTTTGTGTCGACAATATGACTGTCAACAGATTCAGTGTCGACAGAATAACTACATGCCCGGGCGCTACTGCCCAGCAAAAGGAGAGCTTGAGTGGCATCACCCGTCTTACCAGCTGAAGACTTGGGATTTCAATATTTGGGGTCTCGTAAGCAGAAAGCTGTCATGGAGATGATCTATGCGGGACAGGGGAGGACAGTTCTCTTTTTGGGCTCATTTACATCTGGTTATTGTTCGCATTGTGTCAGTGCAGCACTTAATTCCAGTGTTAAAACTCTGATGTTGCTATTTAAGTCACAACATGGGTTTATGTTACGCCTATTGAAAAAGCAGCAAGCATCAATGATCCTGTTTGGTCCTCATAGGAACTTAAGGGGTATTGCCAGAGTAATTTTGCCCCCTTAGGCCCATTTCTATGTGACCTTTCCACAAATCCAGTCTAGCATGATGGGATTAAACTGCATTTACAATTCATTAAAACAGATCTAAATAAGCTATTGAAGGTTTCAATAAGGAACATTAAAATGAAGGGACATTTAAAAACATGGAAACATCCTCTTACACTTGTAGGGGAGAATAATGTCACAAAATATAAGTTGAATGAATTATAGAATAGCTGACACTAGTCACAGACATCTAGCCAATGTGGAGTATACACATTGCATTAAAATCTGCTTCAGAGAGATACAGCTCTATCCTAAAGATAAACACTCTTTATGGAGAGAATCCATGGACCAATTGTTCGTTACAATACTGTACAACACTATGTATCAAATGTGATACAAAAAAAAGCACACACAACAAGTCATAGTGAAATGACTTTAGGTTGGCACAATTAGCATTGGTAATAAATTAACACTAAATATAGTTTTGTGTATCCAGAAAGGGTGTATTTCAGTGATAGTCAGTAAGAGTCTCCCAATGATAAAAGGATGACTGTTAACAAGTTTCCTAAGAATAAGAAGGTGAATGTTACATATAGAACGAGTACCTGTTGTGCTTCTATTTGCAATAATGAGCTCATCAATAAAATACCAATTCCTTTCATTATTTTCCATTTGTAACAGTAGAATCTGATCAACATATATTGATGATTGTGGATGAACATCGTCTAGTGAATCTCGTAGACAGGTCCAGAGATTAGTACAACCGAAATTCCAACTAACACATGAGATAAAGGCTGAATTAGTCAACTAGGGACATAACATTGTACAATTTGAAAGTAGGTGATTATTAAATAACCCTCCATAGACTGTCTACACCATCCATACACTGTCTGCACCCTCCATACACTGTCTGCACCATCCATACACTGTCTACACCCTCCATACACTGTCTGCACCCTCCATACACTGTCTGCACCCTCCATACACTGTCTGCACCATCCATACACTGTCTGCACCCTCCATAGACTGTCTACACCCTCCATACACTGTCTACACCCTCCATACACTGTCTGCACCCTCCATACACTGTCTGCACCCTCCATACACTGTCTACACCCTTCATACACTGTCTACACTCTCCATACACTGTCTGCACCCTCCATACACTGTCTACACCCTCCATACACTGTCTGCACCCTCCATACACTGTCTACACCCTCCATACACTGTCTACACCCTCCATACACTGTCTGCACACCTTCATATTAAACTGTTAGGTATAAAAAAAATGATGCTAATAATCATGTCGAAAGTGCAGGAACATGCTGGTTTACTAAGTCAGGTTTCTATTTTAGAAGTTCTATCTCAATAGGGTGGCGCAGTAGTTAATATAGGTGGCTCAATGTTTATCCAGACTCCTGTCTGTTTGACGTTGGTATGTTTGCATGGGTTTACGCCCATAGTCCAAGACATACAAATGGAATGTTATGTTCTGACTAATGTGTGTGTGTGTGTTTCACCATCAGGTAGCCAATGATGTGCCTGATTATGTTGGTGATATATAAGAAAATGATAACAATGAAAAATAATTATACAGTTGCGAGTTTCTATTATCACCAACATAGAACTAGCCCTCTGTAAATAATTGGAGCAACATAAAACAGTGATATTTATGTATGAAAGGAATTATCATGTCTAGCACATGTAGTAGATTACTGCAGATATAAAAACATCTTACCTTTCTGCATTAGTGTCATTAAATTTCCATTTGCATGTATAATTGTTCCTCACAGTGCTTAGAGATGTGTTGTTATAGATCAATGAGAACAACAAATAGTCTCCCAAATATCCCTTATATGCAAAACACACCTGTAAGATGGTCAAACAATGGGACGTGTTTAGTGACAAAGATAAGAACAGATATGTTATGTTTACTATATCGTCTATCATGCAGCTACTGAGTATACAGGGAGACAATTTTCCATTATTGGTTTTTGGTGACTGGGCTATAAAGTAAAGTCACAAGAAGCTAACAGAGGGGTTCTGATTAGATGTAAACTGAAGGTGACTATACACACTGAGATATGTCTAATTAGATGCCAACCATCACATTTATGGGCACAGAAAGCCACCAATCCCGATCTACATATGATGGGGATTATGTCAACCGGTTGGATTACTGGATGAGTGGATGGATGGTGTTGAACGGGACAGTCTTACAGTTGGACGATGACTGCATCTGACCTGTATTGTCATATCCATGTAATGTAGCTATGTGCACATGTGACCAAATCTGATGGCGATCCTACGTCCCAGCGGTCAGTCTGAACTGATGGATAAGCCAGTGTATGGCCGGGTCTGGGCTCTCTGTGACGCTTTTTTAAACTTTCAATTACATAACCTTAGCTAACATGAACCTAAGAGAAAAGCACTGAAATTTAAGATGTATGGCAGCACGGTGGTTCAGTGGTTAGAACTTCTGCCTTACAGCACTGGGGTCATGAGTTCAATTCCCGACCATGGCCTTATCTGTGTATGTTCTCCCTGTGTTTGCGTGGGTTTCCTCCAGGTGCTCTGGTTTCCTCCCACACTCTAAAAACATACTGGTAGGTTAATTGGCTGCTAACAAATTGACCCTATTCTGTCTGTGTCTGTGTGTGAGTGTTGGGGAATTTAGACTGTAAGCTCAAATGGGGCAGGGACTGATGTGAGTGAGTTCTCTGTACAGCGCTGCGGAATTGGTGGCGCTATAAAAATAAATGGTGATGATGATGGTGGAAAAGCCATGAGCTTTAAATGTTTTTCTTCAAAGTTACCCATTAATGACAACACATTTATGCTATGTTTGTTTTATTTTATTTTTTTATTTTAATGACCCCAATTTTTTTTATAATTGTATATTTCTATATTTTTATAATATTTGTGGTGTTAACAGACACTGCCACTTTCTCCTACACTCCTTTCCTTTTTGTGCATCGTTGACTCCTCAAACTAAGCAGTAGACGTGATACTGACCCTCACATAGAGGGAAAGGTGAGACCCCGGCAGGAATTAGTGACCCAAAAACCATCTAACCACAGCTGGATATTTTCCCTTATTTTACTAACTTAAAAGGGATTCATTTATTTTACTAACACAACTTTGATCATTTATTTTTAAATTATTTTTTGCTTAGACTAACAAGCAGAGTAAGTCAATATCTTATTGACAATGTAATGTCATAAACCATTTAGTACATAGTTAACATATTTTCCCTATTTACCAAACCCCACATTCGGTAAAAGCCATTGCCGGCTATAGTTGTTGGGTAGCCAGCCCTGGGGGCTCCTGCAATCCTTCCCCATGCAAAGTATGGGTTAGCCTAATTACCAAGGACAGCCTCTGATTGCTTACGTCATCTCAGCATTATTGATAAATAGCGGAGGCTTTCAGTAGATAGTGATCGCAGTTGACTTAATTAGAAGTTCATTGTAATTATGAATGAAAGATAGGTACAGTGAGTCTGATTCATTAAGAAGCGTATGTGACAATTTTGTCATATAATGCGCACAATTACTCTGCGCACGCCCATAACCGGCTCCTACAGACAGAACCCAGCAACGTTCCATTCATCTTCCAGCTCATAGGACACTTATTACAGACTACAATTTTTAAAGGGTGAGAACGTATCCCAATAGTCAATGTACAGTAATGGCGTGCCAAACTCAATAGCACACAGCAGCGTCCGACACAAGATCTGACCATCTCTCAGGTACTTGTTTCTATATTTTGCACCAGCTACAGGTAGCGTTAGTGGCGATTACTAGTGATGACTGCTGTGTATACAGCTAGAACATGTGTTTGCAATCAGTAGCAACTGTAAAAATGTATTTTATGTACAGTAAATATTAATTACATCCTAATAAATGTATTTAATGGAGAAATAAAATACACAAACAAAAACACTTTTTAATATTTTGCCATTAATGACTATCTTATTACCATCTTATTAACAAAGAACATTGCTTGAATAGGTTTTTTTTTTTATTTTCTGTGCATTCTTTTGTGAGTTATGTTACACATATAATTTGGATGTATCCTGCAGTGTATTGTGTAAAATAGAAGAGCAGACCTAGGGCCTGATTTATTAAGGATCTTAACTTGAGAAACTTCTTATTTCAGTCTCCTGGACAAAACCATGTTACAATGCAAGGGGTACAAATTAGTATTCTGTTCTGCACATAAGTTAAATACTACCTGTTTTTTCATGTAACACACAAATACTTGATAGCTTCTTTGTACACTGAAATTTAAAGTTGATATTTGTGTGCTACATGAAAAAACAGTCAGTATTTAACTTATGTGCAAAACAGAATACTAATTTGCACCCCTTGCATTGTAACATGGTTTTGTCCAGGAGACTGAAATAAGAAGTTTCTCAAGTTAAGATCCTTAATGAATCTGGCCCCTAGACCATATTCATCACCACATGTATATTCAGATCCGCTCCTTGTTTAATTCGTACGTGCACAGACCCAATTTACGTGCATTCTAAAACAAACACACATTGTGCTCCGTATGTGTCTCTTACTGAATGACCCCCAGTGTATAAATCTGCCGTAACTTACTAACACTGGGCTCCTCGCAGTGTAATTGGCAGTTCTTAGCAGCGAGAACTTGCAGTCTTGATCATGTTGAAATTAAAATAATCATTCAGGGCAGAGGCAAGTCTGTGGATTGTGGAGGCCGGGACTGAGGTGAGAGACTGCAGGTTCTCACTGCTAAAAACTGCTAGTTACACTGTGAGGAGCCCAGAGTTGGTCACACTGGATGCAATTGTTGCAATGGATCTCAGGAGATACAAAGACATCTGTTTAGGTGAGTTCTTAGTCTGATCTGCTGTTATAGGTCACTGCACAGTTTAATTATACACCAATCTTAGTAACAGATCCCCCACTGTCAGAATATACTTACATAGCTGTACTTAGCTAACTCATATCTTGTTTGCAATGACTGAGAGCCTTTTAGAATATACTTTGGTCTGAAGTTGCTGAACCTCCCGCAGAACGGCTCAGTCCATCCAGCTCTCTCTCCTTCTGTACTTGTTTTATTAGTCTCTGATAGACGCAAACAAGAAATATAAAAACGTGAAAAAAGAATCATAAATCCATTACTAAAATGTATTCTTATAATTTGTGCCATTTCCATAACCTTTTAATTATACAAATTTCAATTTACAATACAATAAAAAAAAACAATGATATACGAACATAAAATACAAGAAGGGAACAAAAGTAAATGGAGAATGAGCAAAACAATTACAATATAATGCGGAAGATTCTTAAGTTTTGTTACTATGAGTATGGAAATGACAAGTAATTTATTCAATTAGGGCTTGATTTAGAGATGGACGTAAGTTCAAATGCAGTACCGACCCGGCTTGTCAATTAACCCTTCTCCTGCTGAATCCCTGGCTTATCTGCATCAACTGACCTACTGTGTACCGACCCGGCTTGTCAATTAACCCTTCTCCTGCTGAATCCCTGGCTTATCTGCATCAACTGACCTACTGTGTACCGACCCGGCTTGTCAATTAACCCTTCTCCTGCTGAATCCCTGGCTTATCTGCACCAACTGATCTACTGTGTACCGACCCGGCTTGTCAATTAACCCTTCTCCTGCTGAATCCCTGGCTTATCTGCATCAACTGACCTACTGTGTACCGACCCGGCTTGTTAATTAACCCTTCTCCTGCTGAATCCCTGGCTTATCTGCATCAATTGACCTACTGTGTACCGACCCGGCTTGTCAATTAACCCTTCTCCTGCTGAATCCCTGGCTTATCTGCACCAACTGATCTACTGTGTACCGACCCGGCTTGTCAGTTAACCCTTCTCCTGCTGAATCCCTGGCTTATCTGCATCAACTGATCTACTGTGTACCGACCCGGCTTGTCAATTAACCCTTCTCCTGCTGAGTCCCTGGCTTATCTGCATCAACTGACCTACTGTGTACCGACCCGGCTTGTCAATTAACCCTTCTCCTGCTGAATCCCTGGCTTATCTGCACCAACTGATCTACTGTGTACCGACCCGGCTTGTCAGTTAACCCTTCTCCTGCTGAATCCCTGGCTTATCTACATCAACTGATCTACTGTGTACCGACCCGGCTTGTCAGTTAACCCTTCTCCTGCTGAATCCCTGGCTTATCTGCATCAACTGATCTACTGTGTACCGACCCGGCTTGTCAGTTAACCCTTCCCCTGCTGAATCCCTGGCTTATCTACATCAACTGATCTACTGTGTACCGACCCGGCTTGTCAATTAACCCTTCTCCTGCTGAATCCCTGGCTTAACTGCATCAACTGCATATAAAACATTATTTTATATGCCGTTATTTTGTTTTTCCTGATTGTACATTTACAAGTTTCTACTTTTTACCTGTTATTATTCTACTATTTATATGCCTTTATCTTGTTTTTCCTGATTTTATATTTACCAGCAACTAGTTTTACCTGTTATTATTCTTGCCTATTTCCATTGTCCTTATTACCTCTCCTTCTATTATTCTTTGCCTTCCACGCCCTAATTGGTTATTGTCCTCCATTTTGCTATTGTCTCCCTGCTTATTCTTACCTGTTATCCGCTGTCCTTATTATCTTACTGTTCTGCTATCATTCTTACCTGTCTTCATTGTCCTTATTATCTCACTGTACTGTTGTTCCATGCCCTCCATGCCCTAATTCGTTATTATCTTCTACCTTTTCATTGTCTTCCTGCCTTTGTTCTTACCTGTTTTTCACTGTCCCCACTATCTCACTGTTCTGTTACTCTCTCTCCCTACTATGCCTCCCCGCTCTCACTCCATACCCATACTCTCCCCCCGCCCTACCTCTCCCGTTCCTCCCCGCCATCCCCCGCGCGCTGCTCATCTTGCTAACCTCATCCCCATTTCCCCCCTCTCCTCCCCCCCTTTCTTCTGTGCCCTCTGGAATGCCAGATCCGTCCGCAACAAGCTGACTGCTATCCACGACCTCTTTCTATCCAACTCCTTTAACCTTCTTGCCGTTACTGAAACCTGGCTCTCCGATTCTGATACTGCTTCCCCCGCTGCCCTCTCCTATGGTGGCCTCTCCTTCACCCACTCCCCCAGGCCTGGTGCCCGCCCTGGCGGTGGAGTTGGCCTCCTCCTCTCCTCCACCTGTACTTTTCGTGTCATTCCCCCTGAACCCTCCCTCTCCTTCTCCTCTTTTGAAGCTCACTCCATCCGCCTCTTCTACCCCATCCATCTCCGCGTCACTGTCATCTACCGCCCCCCTGGCCCCACCTCCCTCTTCCTTGACAACTTTGCTAGCTGGCTTCCTCACTACCTCTCCTCCGATCTCCCCTCGATCATTCTCGGTGACTTTAATATCCCCATCGACAACCCCACCTACCCTGCTTCCAGCAAACTGCTCACCCCCTCTTCCTCCCTTGGTCTCACCCAATGGACCTCCTCCTCTACCCACTGCCTTGGTCACTCCCTTGATCTTGTCTTCTCCTACCTATGTAATCTCTCCGACTTCTCCATCTCTCCCTTTACTCTATCCGACCACCATCTCCTCTCCTTCTCTCTCTCCTCTTCTCCTGCTCCCCTCCCCCTGCCCAAACCTACTCTGTCCATACGCAACCTCGATGCTCTTGACCCTGCCTCTCTGTCCTCCTCTCTCGATACCCTCCTTTCTCCCCTTTCCTCCCAGGCCTGCCCCAACCAGGTGGTCTCCCTCTACAATCACACCCTCACCTCCGCTCTGGACGCGGTCGCCCCTGCCCACTCCGTCCACCCCCGCTGCTCCAAACCCCAACCCTGGCACTCCAAATTTACCCGCTTCCTCCAAAAATGCTCCCGTTCTGCCGAACGTCACTGGAGAAAATCCCGCTCCCTGGCTGACTTCCTCCACTTTAAATTCATCCATTCATTCTACAGCTCTGCCCTCTCACTCGATAAACAATCTTTCTTTAAATCCCTCATCTCTTCCCAGTCCTCTAACCCCCGCCGCCTCTTTGCCACCTTCAGCACTCTCCTGGCCCCCTCCCCTCCCCCAACCCCCTCCTTCCTGACTGCCTCTGATTTCGCCTCCTTCTTCTCCTCTAAAATCGAGGCCATCCGACTTGAAATCTCCTCCTCCACTCTCTCTTCCACCCCTCCCACTCTTCTGTCCTCCCCCCCCAACCACCTTCCCCTCCACTCCTTCCGTCCCACCACCGGCGAGGAAGTCCACTCTCTCATTTTATCCTCCCCCCACTACCTGCCCCCTGGATCCCATCCCCTCCCACCTTCTTCGCTCCCTTTCCCCCACCACCTGCTCCCACCTCGCTCACCTCTTTAATCTCTCCCTCTCCACTGGCATCTTCCACTCCTCCTTCAAACATGCTCTCGTATCCCCCATTCTTAAGAAACCTAATCTCGACCCCACTTCTCTCTCGAACTATCGCCCCATATCTCTTCTCCCTTTTGCCTCCAAAATTCTCGAGAGGCTCGTCTGCAGCCGTCTCACCTCCTACCTTTCTGAATACTCCCTCCTTGATCCTCTCCAGTCTGGTTTCCGCCCCCTCCACTCCACTGAAACTGCCCTGGCTAAAGTCACCAATGACCTCCTCTCTGCAAAAGCCAGGGGCCACTTCTCCCTTCTCATCCTCCTTGACCTCTCTGCAGCCTTTGACACCGTTGACCACCCCCTCCTCCTTCACACCCTCCAGTCTTTCGGCCTCTCCGGCCCAGTCCTGTCCTGGTTCACCTCTTACCTTACTCACCGTTCCTTCTCTGTCACCACCTCTGGGTCTCTCTCCCCCCCATCCACCCTTCCAGTCGGGGTCCCTCAGGGCTCTGTTCTGGGACCCTTACTCTTCTCTCTATACACCTCCTCCCTGGGTGAACTCATCAGCTCCTTCAGCTTCAGCTACCACCTTTACGCTGACGAAACTCAACTATACCTCTCCTCTCCTGATCTCTCTCCCTCCCTCCTCTCTAGGGTGTCCGCCTGCCTCTCTGCCATCTCCTCCTGGATGACCTCTCGATTCCTCAAACTTAACCTTGCCAAAACTGAGCTCATAGTTTTTCCTCCCTCTCATACCCCATCCCCTTCTGACCTCTCCATCACTGTCGACAACACCTCTATCTCCCCTGTCCCCCAACTTCGCTGCCTTGGTGTCATCCTCGACTCCTCTCTCTCCTTTGGCCCCCACATCCTCTCTCTTGCTAAATCCTGCCGCTTCCAGCTGCGCAACATCGCTCGCATCCGGCCCTTCCTCTCCCGAAATGCCACCAAATGCCTTATCCACTCTCTGATCATCTCCCGCCTGGACTACTGCAACCTCCTCCTCACTGGCCTCCCCCACTCTCATCTCGATCCCCTTCGATCCGTCCTTAACGCTGCAGCTAGGCTTATTTTCCTCTCTCGCCGCTCCTCTTTTGTCTCCCCCCTCTACCTAGCTCTTCACTGGCTCCCATTCCCCTTCAGAATCCTCTTTAAGCTCCTCACACTCACCTACAAGGCCCTCGCCAACTCCACTGCGCCCTACATCTCCACCCTCCTCTCTATTCATGCTCCATCCCGCCCTCTCCGTTCTGCCTCTGACCGTCGCCTCTCTTCCCCCCTTATAACCTCCTCCCATGCGCGTATCCAAGACTTCGTCCGCGCTGCCCCCCTCCACTGGAACAAGCTCCCTCCCTCCATCAGAACTTCCCCTAATCTGTCCAGCTTCAAACGGGCCCTAAAAACCCACCTTTTTCTTAAAGCCTTTCTGTCTCCCACTTAACTTCCTACCTTATCTTCTGCCTCTGTCCCCTTATCTCCCTCTCTCCCCTGCGTCTCTCTGTCTGTCCACCCCTCCCCTTAGATTGTACGCTCCTCTGAGCAGGGCCATCTCTCCTCCTGTTTCCACCACTTCTAACTCTGCTCTCCAGCTACTTAGCCCTCCTCCTCGAGGGTCCTCCACCCCACGTCCACTTTCGCTCCCTCCTCCCCCCTGGGGGTCTCCCTGTCTTCCGCGCCCTCCTTCTTGGGCCCTGTCGTTTGCGGATCCTCCCTCCCCCTTCCCCGCCCTCTCTAGCTGTGCATTGAGCTTACGGAGTTGCTGTGTTTACTGTACTGTGCTGTCTCCCATTGTATTGTGATTTTGTTTGTCTCTGTACGGCGCTGCGGATGCCTTGTGGTGCCTTATAAATAAATATTAATAATAATAATAATGCAGTATGAAGAAATGCGCTTTGCTGTATTTGCATACGAAAAATGATTGTGAAGGTTTTGTTATCCCACACAGGGGCAAACGCAGGATTTGTAGAGTGGGGTTTCCACACCACACCACCAGTGGGCGTGACCAGTATGCATGGGGGTGTGGCTATAATTTTAGACAGTGCTTGGCTGCTCTCCAACTCTCCCTATCCTCATAATATACATGGGCAATGCTGCATAGGTGCACGCAGCTCTCCATTTTCAAGCAGAGCCATGTGAAGCGGGGGCAGGGACAAGTCACCTCAATAATACAGTGCCCCAGGCTTGGTGGGGGGTTTCCAGGCACTAGAAAACCTCCCATCGGTTTGCCTATGCCACAGTTGTGTGTTATCAGATTCTTCTCCCACTTGTGTGACATCAATCAGTTTACTTAAAATAAGCAGATGTTTGCAGCAGCATAGCAAAATATCTCTGGGCCCCTGTGAAAAGCCAGAGCGATATTTATACACATATGAAGAGCGAAGGGGTTCTCAATAACTTCTTTATTTGTTCATTAACTGTCTGTCTACAACACGGCCCAAAAACAAATCCCATCTTGAATGTCTCACAGCATCCATAAAGCTGTGTACACACTAATGCAATTATAGTCCCGATCATACGATAAATGACTGTTTGGTCAGATATTGCAAGAGTGCGTACAATCCCACGATCTTGTTTTATCGTACTAAAAATAATATTGTATCATTGATTTCTAAACTTCCCAAAAATCACAATTAACGATGGAATGGTGACAGGCAATGTGGAAGTGCGTACACATTCACGACCAGCCACGATATCAGTAGAGTGTGCAGAGTCACGATCTTTTCAGTAGATGGTTATGACAGATGAAGATCACAGATCTGAAGGTAAATCGTGTAGGTGTGTACACATGAATGGGCATGCTCATCGGGACTTTCAGTCGTTGGTAAAATTGTTACAGAAATTGCATCTAAAGTAAGATTGCATTAGTGTGTACCCAGCTTAACACCTCACAATCTCATTCCTAGTGTTTCACCTTCAAATCCAGTGTGCAGGAATATATCCTCCGAGGACAGGTCTGTAGCACAATGCACTGACAGCATGTCTTCTATGACTGCCTCTATCTGTAAGAAATAGGATGATTTGCTTCAGATAGGTGACCGTGTTCCAATAAAGGGACAGTTAGAAGAAATAAGTTTTAATTATTTCTTATTTCTTAGTTATTTCTTTTGCAGTTATTGTGCTTTAGTCTGGTACTCACTTGGTCAGCGGTGCTGTTTATATGAATTGGTTTACTCCAAACATTGTCCCAACAAAACTGCACCAGTCCTTTTCCAGAAAACTCCATCATCTGAAGAAGAAAGCAATAGTATGCAATAAGTGACATATAGCTGAATATAGTATTGACAGGCTGGTTATCTTAACGCTAAGGAGATAGCTTCATTGGAAAAGCATAAAGCGCCAACATATTTCACAGTGCTGTAAAGGAAATGTTTATTTACTGCACCATAGGGCTTACTGGAATACTCATTCCCTGACCTAGTAGGCGTATATTTGAGTACAATTAATTTCCATAGCACAGGCTCAAGTATACACACTCAATAAGAACAATTAAGTCTGTGGCCAATGAATTTACCAGTATATTTTTGACTTTATTTTCAATAAGTTTTCATAGAGGATTCTCACTTATGTTTTATAAACTTTGGGGTACAGATAGGGAAGCTTAGGGCAGGAGGGGTGTTCATAATCCAGTACCAGATGAACCTGACTGCCCATTCCGGAGATTGGCATTGCAGTTGGAGAGATATAGATTGGTCTTGCCAGGTATGACATCCCCATCTAAATAGAGGAGCATCAGATGTGTAGGAAAACGAGAATGAAATGGATGAATCAAAGGATGGAGGTGGGTTTCAATTTATTCCAGAGGTGGCCTAGACCAGGCCCGGCCAACCTGTGGCTCTCCAGATGTTGAGAGACTACAAGCCCAAGCATGTCCTATCAGCAATTGGCTGACCATCTACTGGCAAAGCATACTGGAGCTTGTAGTTTCACAACATCTGGAGAGCCACAGGTTGGCCGAGCCTGGTCTAGGCCATCTCTGGAATAAATTGAAACCCACCTCCATCCTTTGATTCATCCAAGCCTGGCCTAGACAAAATGAAGATGATAGACACCTAAATTGTATGTTTCCCTCTGAATATTACTATTAGTTTAGTCATTATCTTACCTATGGTTGGGGTAATTATTTGGTGCACCGTGTTTGGGCAATTGCTGCTATGGTGGGCCCTAGTATATGTCCCAAAATATATTTGTTTTCTTTGGAAAACAAAAGGGGGAATGTATAAAGTAAAATCATAATTGGACTAAGAGTTTCTTTAGTCTTAAGCACAGTTTGGAACAAGGTTTGTATCTCTTTCTGAGAATAAATTGCTTGGCAAGACCAATAGATGTGATGAAAGGAAAAGAATAAACTGGGTATAGTCTATTTGTAAAATCTAATTTCTTCAATGTATGTCTTGAAGATGGGTATAACCAGCCCAAAATTCTTAATTGTACGGTAAATAAGTTTCAATTCCTCTAACTGGTCATATTCGATTTCTACCTAGTTTGAATAATTTGGGCATCTCTAGTTGAGACATTGTTGAATGTCTCTGTTGTAAGCAATACAACAATACTGTTATTTATAGTGTATGGGACATGTACCTTACTGTTATAAGACCATTAGAAGCACCCAAGATGCCCCATGACCATTTACTGTATATTCGTCAGGCCATTGTTCGTCAAAATGTATCTAAATAACGGACTTGGACACAGGAAAGGTCATGTATACATTTCACAATAAACTACCAACTATTCTATACAGAAGTACCCCTCTACCTTATATTGTACAAGGCCAGGTAGTGATAGAGGTCTTTCACTTCTAACGTTTTTTAATTCATAAGTCATAAACAATTGTTTGGCTATACTAGATCTCATCAGTTTGGGCTACAGTAAGGATTCTGGCATTTGCTAGGTAGGGATTAAAATGTGTTAGCTATATGACGAACCTGAGAAGTCATGTTCCTTACCTGAATATCAGGGACATGGGAAGACTGAGCCACTATCTGATGTTTCTCTCGTTGATAAGTATTCACCAACTCTGGGTTCAGCCATGTGTTGTGAATCTGAACCCCGATTTTCATGCCGGACTTTGGTCCTGTTCCTTGTTGTAACATTTCTATGTAGTATTTCCTGCCACCGAGAAGTTCCATTTTGGGAGATTTCTGTTTGCAACGCCCATCCCAGTCCAGTTCCCAGTGGTCAGACCATGTTGTAATGCCATGTGGAATGGAGGCTATCTCCACCTGCAATCCAAAACACATTATACCATACTGTACTAGTTCTTTCCTTTGCAAATATGGAATAACTCATTTAGCTACAATACAATTTTAAGAAATGGTGTAATTTGTCTAACCCCTTGTTAACCGTACCAAACTTGCCTTAATTGAACACAATGGTATTATTTGCACCAAAACGCTGTAAAATGTTGCTGATGATGGGTCATGTTACCCACAGTTGCTATGAGTTACAACACCTTTTCATCTCTGCTATCTGAGATATAGATTTCATAAATGTTTTCCTATTGAGTCTTATATATAAAGTTTATTGGCCTGTTTGTTAGTTTGTTTGCCTGTCCGGATATGCATTCGGACACCACTGCACCGATTGGGATGAAACCAATGCAAGGTGGTCCAGTTGGATCCTGGCCAGGTTATAGGGGAGTTAGGGTCCCAGTTGGACCTCCCATTGGCGTACGCTGGGCAGAACTCTGACCCAGGGATCCTGTTCTGAGCCTGCATTTGGACACCACTTCACTGATTCGGGGTGAAACCAATGTGAGGTGATCCAGTTGGATCCGCGCTAGGTTTTAGGGGGGGGGGTAGGGTCCCCGTGGCACCTCTCGTTGGTGTCCGCTGGGCAGAACTTTGACCCTAGCCTGTTCTTGGCCTTCCACTGGATGGATTTGGATGACATTTAATATAAAAACAAAAACAACACTGGGCAGCCACCTCATGGATGTGTTGGATGAGCTGCTAAGCTGCTAATTATTTTTAAAAGGTTGACAGTTACATACAGCTTGTTGATAACTTAATAACTTGAAGTTTTAAACCCGGGCAACGCGGGGTACTTCAGCTAGTTCTTAGTAGTTCTACTAGCTGTCAGTGGTTACTGTTATAAGTTACGAATGCGTTTGTGTCTCATATTGCACTTATTTAAAATAAGTGGTGCATTTGACAAGGGTCTGACATATTTTTGCATTCAATCGTCTTCTCCTGCATGCCAGGGGTGCACAGGCAAGAGTGGCAGTGGGGGTACTTGCCTCCGGAGCGTCTCCCCAATTGGTATTGAGGGTCGCTAAAGTAATTCCAGTTTTATCCTAGTCCAGTAATATAGTTACTGTGGGAAATAATAGGTTATTGTGGAAAGGAATGCAGAGGTGGTATTATAACGGACCACCACTGGTATCATCCTAGGGCATAGTCCGACCATTTCCATTTATGTGAGCAGTAAAGGAAGCCCTATCAAGAACCAATCATTATCTGTAAAAACAAGAGTGACCAGGGGGCCATTACCCTCTTGCCAGCCCTTTCTGGATAAGGCCCAATCTGGAAACATCACTTATATAGAGGGAACACAGAACTGAAACTACATATGAGGTAATCCCTGCAGGATACTAGGCCAAAGAACTAGGTAACTGTAATTAATTGTTTTACTTTTTAATTTAATCTTGGTAGCAGTATCCCATGAATGGCAAAGGTTCTAGCTATGGTACTCATCATCATTATTATCAATTAGCCTAAAATACAAATTCCTCACAGATAAGGCCATGGTTGGGAATTGAACTCTTGACCCCAGTGCTGTGAGGCAGAAGTGCTAACCACTTAGCCATTGTGCTGCCCAAAAAATTGGGCTCGTCTGGGATTTGAACCCGGGACCTCTCGCCCCCAAAGCGAAAATCATACCCCTAGACCAACAAGCCAACTGTGGTACTCCTGTTATTCTACTAGCTATCGGTGGTTAATTTTATAGGTTACAAATGGGTTTGTGTCTCATATTGTACTTATTTAAAATAAGTGGTGAACTTTGCAGTTCCTTACGGTTCTGCCATGCTAACTGCACAGTTGCCCACATACCCTAATTGGCAGGGACTGTCTCAGGATTTAATGATTTGTCTTTGGAAAGATTTTGTCCCTGTCAATAAAGCTCATATAGGAAAACGCAGAAGATGTGGGCTTGCAGAGCGGTTCTATTTGCACAAATGCATCAATTTGTGGGTCTCAATAGTTCATAGAAGGGCGCCCACATTCCCTTTCTTTGCAGGGCCGGATTAATTTGGGCCTGATGGGGCTGCAGCCCCAGGCCTCTCCATAGAAATAGGCCCAGGCTAGCCAGGAGTAAAAAATAAAAAACATTATTTTTTTTTGTGATGGCACCTACACTGTCTATTGTATGTACCTAAAGAGGATCAATATAGATATATACAATAGACAGTGCATTTATATATATTTATACAAAGATTCAAGTTTTATTTTTTTTTATTCATTTTTCTTTAGCTTCCAGCACCCTCTACTTTGTTCAATGTTAAAAACCTGTAAATGAGCATTTTTCATGTATGTTTCTGTTAAACACTTTATAAATAGAAATAATAAACCATTGTTTGTATTTTTGTCTTCAATGATCAATAAAATTACTACCTTTACCTGTCAACTGTCCTGATTCCATCAGGATAGTCCTGATTTAAGGGGACTATCCTGATCAGCCAGGAGCTTGTCCCAGCATGCGGGACAGCTGGGACATATTTCCGCTCCTCACTTTACATACATGCTGTGTGAACCATTTAGTGGTGCACTCTTTATATAAGGGAGGATTGGAGGGAGATGTAGGTGGCTGGAGAGAAGTGCAAACTATGCCCTTCATGGTGCTGACCACGCCCACACATAGCTGGTCACACCCACACATCACTGGCCACACCTCCGGTGGGACGGCACTTCTCGCAATAGGCCCTTTATCATTTTCAGCCCCAGGCCCATGTGGCCCTAAATCTGGCCCTGCTTTTTTGGGTGCTGCCCCTATGTCTACTTCACAGTATTGCAGGTCTGGCTGGGAATAGGGACATTGGAAATAGTGGCAGAGTCACTCCAAAGCCGCTATACTCCCCCATTAGGACCACTTGCTTCTTTAGCTTTATCTTTCCATTTTTCTCCTAAATTATTGAATGATTTAGTCTTGTGTGCCTTATATTAATCAAGATAATGAGGGGACATCGGGATTGACTTTTTTATGTTTGAATGTTTTGATTACATTGGTGGAAACGCACCAACCAGGAAGGAGCAAAAGTATAGTCACTCTTAGTATGTATTATTATGCTTTATTTATAAAGCACAACATATTATTCAGCAATGTACATTGAGGGGATTAAAATAAAAATAAATAACTGAATGTAAAGATGGCCTGAACTAATGAGCTTACAATGTAAGAACTGAGAAAAAATAAAATTATGAAAAGCACTGACAAATGAAAAAATAACAATAACAAATGTATTAAATGAATAATAAAACCAATAAAATGGCTCAGCGTATCTGTTATAGCATATAATACCTGAGCTTTGAAAACATATATAAAGATCAACAACTTGCATGTATCCAGCATATAAATATGCCTATTGTCTACAGTCTTCCCAATTCTGGGGTAATTATTTCACATAACCTCAGACAAATCAGATGGTGGCTGCAAAACAGTTTATTAAAAAATCTTCCCAATTTGAAAATGTACTTAGCTGCTATTTGATTCATCCACTGGTGAAGGGAAAGATACTCAACACAACTGGAATGTGAAGTGGACCTCCGTATCTGCAGCATATTGTCCTGCTCGTGTTGATACAGCTCTAGACAACAATCCCGTGGATCCAAAAGGGGAAATTGTGTCTGTAGCAGACAAAGGAATTGGCAAATCCATTTGGTGTTAGAATGACTCTACAGGGTCTCTAGTGAACGTACGGGTAGTGTGATTCTTGTGAGTATGCTGACGCATTTCTCCACTCCTTTAGTATCTAAAATATATGGGGAACAATTAATATATTTGGTAGTGGAATAACCATTGTCGATGTTGTGGAGGAATATGTGGCTACTGGAAGGCAGTGGCATTATCAGCCACGGAAATAAAGCAGCCATTGGCAACTGGGGTTTCTGTGTTGTACCTGTGGTGTGGTATGGTTGGAATAAGGAGAGATGGAGAAATGAAACATAAAATAATAATTATGGAAATGTTAAGACAGGCATCTGCTGGTAACCATGACCATCCTCCATAACTGAACCGCTTTCCTCTTCAGGTTCTGGAAAGGCTCCTTCTCTTGTTCCTTATGGGCCTTCCTGTGATCATCTGCCAGCTCCGACTAGTTGGGTGCCTGGTAATTTTCTTTGCCGTTGTGCTCATAAAACATATGATGGCAGATTCTGCTACTAAGGCCACGGAGGTCGCCAAAGGGACCAGAGATGACAGCAGCAAGGAGAGCTTCACTCACAAGATCCAGCAGATGAACTGAGATGGTATTCCAGAAGATCTTCTAAACCTGTCCTTGGTGTGATGACTCCTTGGCACCACCTTGTAATACCCCACTGCCTTCACAAACACTTAAGTCTTTTATATTTGCGAGAAGATGGTTATGTGGCAGTTAGGGCACAGAGCTGCTATAAAGTACAACCATCTCTAATGTATAATATCCAAGTACTCTTTTGCGGAGAAAAGTGCTCTGCAGTCCACCACATCAAGAAACACCCTTCACCCCTTGAATCTCATTAACTAATCTTGTCCACAAAAAAATTAATTCTGTGGGTGTATAACTAGGGACATTCATTTGCTGAGTCCCCTCTCAGCAAGGGACAGTCGGCAATGCCATCACCTTGATCCATAAATCCATGAGCTTATCCATAAAAACTGGCGCATTAAAAAATCCTTGTTAAAATTTGTGATATCGGCTGCCAAAGCAGTTATAGAGTATTATAGGACTGTCACTCACCGGACTGTGAGTGCTTCTTCCCGGACATTTAGGAACCGTGGCCGTCCTCCATCCTGAGGGTCTGCGCATGCGCAGCCCTTTCCTATACTTCAGTGTATGTCCCTTTAACTCAATTGGCAGATCAGGCAACACTCCCTATATTAAGCACCTGTGGTCAACACCACGTTGCCTGATCTTGGAGTCTCATTTCCCATGAGTCTCTGAAGGTGTTCCTATGTTTCCTCGTGTATTCAGCGCTGCTGATTCCTGTGGTTTCCAAACCACTTCTACCTCTGTGGTTTCCAAACCACTTCTACTACTGTGGTTCCCATACCACTTCTACCATCAACTGTATCATCGTGACTGTTTGCTGATTCCTATCCGCTGCCTCCGTGCACTACAGTCTTCTATACCACTTCAACGCTATCATATTCCATTGTGACTGTTTGCTGATTCCTATCCGCTGCCTCCGTGCACTACAGCCTTCTCTCCACATCCACTCACCTGTTCATCATCAAGTCTGTGAGCTGATTCTTATCCGCTGCCTCCGTGCACTACAGTCTCCAGCTTGCAACTCGTCTGTGTTCATCATCGTGACTGTTAGCTGATTCCTATCCGCTGCCTCCGTGCACTACAGTCTCCAGCTTGCAACTCGCCTGTGTTCATCATCGTGACTGTTAGCTGATTCCTATCCGCTGCCTCCGTGCACTACAGTCTCCAGCTTGCAACTCGCCTGTGTTCACCATCGTGACTGTTAGCTGATTCCTATCCGCTGCTCCTGTGCACCTCAGCCTGATCTCATCGCTTCCGTGTTTCCTCGAGACTGCTGCTATTATTTACCATCTGCTTCTCTTCGTGATCAACAGCTCCTGGTCTACTCTGCTCTCCCGTGTTCCATCGCTATTGGTACCGGTTGGTTGCTACTGGTTACCTCCGTGTGTCCGCAGAGCCCTGCTGCTGCTGTCAGCGCTATCGTCCATCCGCTGCTGATCCGCTCTCCACGCCTTCCTGTGTCCTGCTGGTCTCCACCCTCCTGTCAGCATTGGATTCGTATCTCATCAGCTACTCCTCTGCTAGATCATCTCCATTCTCCTGGGTCCTCCATGAGTCCAGTTCCACGTTCTACTGATTCCTGTGGATTCGTGTCCCTGTTGGTCTACTTACCTGTGCGCTGCACCTACTAGACTCTTCCTCATCCATCCAGGGACTACTCATCCTGCCGGCCTCCTGCCGCTCAGGTATCGCTGCACTCCTATCTGACTGCCTACTTCTGAACCACGGTATGCATACTTCTCATTGACTGTGCTGGTGTATTGCATACCTTGCTGGACTGTGTTGGTTCTCCTCTGGAGTCTGCTATCCGCTGAGTCTATTGCCATCATTGACTGTGTTATCTTGTGCTGGATTACTTCAAGAGACTTTCTATATTTGCAGACCTGTTCAGTCATTTATATATATTGTGCATATTATTGTGGATCGTGTTTAAGGTGCCCGTGTACATCCTGTGTTGCAGTCTCTCCCCGTACACCTCCTTACATATATATTCAGTGGTACAACTTGCTGAAGGCAGACCACTGATCCCTGTTTCCTGTATCACCTGTTCCAGTATCCTCTCACATAGCAGTGGTACAACTTGCTATCGCAGACCACTGACTACCCGGATACCTCCACTTGGATTCCATTCCTTCACTCAGACAGCGGTACCACTTGCTATCCGCAGACCGCTGACTCTCATCACCTCCTCGTTGCTGTTGGACATTCCTCCTCACTATAGCAGTGGTATAACTTGCTATCGCAGACCACTGACTACCTTTCATGTGTCCTTGTCCATACAGTTCCTCGTGTATTAATACTTCCATATTACCAGTGCTGCTAGTCATAGCCTTTCCTGAGCATCTCATCATCTACCATTGCCTGTTCCGTGATCACCCTGCTACCAGAGTACTCTATTACCATCTACATTGCTCTGGTAAGCCTACCACCTGGTGATCCCTGGGTAAAGACTCCTAGTGCCCGTGACAAGGTCTATGGAGGAGTTACATCTGTCAACTACGGATTCTTTTGCAACATATTATATTATTTGGGGCCCTTGGTTGAACTTTATTGATTCTCCAGAGTTCGCAGCCTTATATATATCCACCTGAACTATGTATATGTAGATACAAAGATATACTGGACCCCCTATGGTTGTTGGATTAGGTTATTCTTCAAACTTGTTTTATCTAAGATTTAGATATATCTTAATCCATTAGCTGAGGCTGGAATGGATATGTTGTTATGAGGGGCTCTCATTATGCTATCCTCCCACCCTTTCCTTATGTCTTACTCTTTACCCCCTCCCCACCCCTGTGTTTGTCTTTGTTTTTTATGTACTAGGTTATCAACAGCTTTCCTTATGCGGTTGGATATGTTTGTTCTTTTTGATACATTTATTCTTCCTTGGCCTGATACCATGAGGTTGTATTTATTTATTTATTTATTTATTTTTTATAATTTACCAACCAGAACAAATACTGTTGAAAATGTTTGTATAACCTTTTTATGTTCTTAAATCTCAATAAAAACTTATTTAGAAAAAAAATAAAAAAATAAACTGGCACATTCCAAAGTATTCTTGAGATGGTACGTGGTCCAAACCAAGCTCCACTTCTCCCAACTACATCAGACAGGTGCTGGCGAGGCTGTGGTGGTCAGAGTACTTACCTGCACATTTGGTGGGAATGTCCCATTATTTAATCACTTTGGGATATCGCATTGACCCTTCTCCATCAACTCACAGTTGTTCACTTTCCTAGGGACCCCACAATATTTTTACTCAACAATCCTCTTCCCTCCATAAGCAAGTCAACGGACCATCTGGCACTTCAAATTAGTCAAGCCTGCAAATTATTATATATTACAGCCCGAGCTTAAAAAAAAACTCTTCTCACTACCAGACCTGAACTGATAAACAGGTTATCCATGGAGTATATCACAGGCCTCCTTAATGACTCACTCCCTGAATTTCATGAGACATGGAACCCATGGTACAGTCTACATGGCTTCCCTGTCCCGGGCAACAGGTAACTGAGAACTTCCCTAATGTTCAATAGTCATCTATTAAACAGCTCTTCTGCTCTTTTCTATATTGAATGTCATTTCCAGTATATTTCCGTATTCTGCAGGATTTTAAATGAACATCTATCTAAGATTATTTTAAATACAATAAAATGATGACCATACAAACCTAAAAACACCACATAAATAGGGCATAGAATTGACCAACTAAGTTGAAATCTGGATGGCAAAAACAGAACAAAAGTATTGTATTTTCAGAATAAGCCATTTATTAATGAATTCATATTTTTCTTTTTTTTTTTAATTAAATAAATTATATTTTTAAACTATAATAATATTGTTTTTTTGTTTCTACATTAGTGGAACAGAAACCCCAAATCTGGGCTGGCCTGAGCCAAATCCATTGACCTCACACATGTGCACCTACCGAGATTGGCCTGGTGTAGCAGTAAGTTAACTCTTACCTCCCTAGGGGAAGGGTTCTTACTACAAAGCATTGCAGTGCCCCCTAGTGGAGGGGCACATTAAGAGTGGTAAGCTCACAGCTTTTTAGAACCATCATACCTTTGTTTCCGCCTCCTCCGATTGGCTAATGAAGAGATGAGATTCACTGTCTGATTGTATCCAAAATGTGTAGTTGTTTGTCTCAGGAGATACAAAGAAACCACTCAGTCTCGCACTGTGTAGAAAGGGACATTTCATTATTAATAAATAAAAACAGACATTGCAGTCTACTTTGAAGAATAGATTCTATTATACATATATTATTTAAAGGATAGGCCTACTTTTTGTTTAGGGGTCAAAAGTGTAAAATATATCCAGGGGTCTGTGTATTTTTTACTTTATACATGTCAAAATGATAACAATTTTATTTCAGAGTTTATATTATGTTGTGCCTATCGGAGAGACTCAAGTCTTCTCAAAAGCTTCCAATTGTTATTGATATTTGGTACAATAATGGATCTGTTGTATGAATGAAATTATATCCGGCACCCAGATCTGAGCTGATCTGTCTACGTAAATAGGGGCAATGAAAATAAACAAAATATTCCCTGGTGGCACTATATAAATAAATGATAATAATTATAATCTGTCTGGTTCTCTAAATGGGGACCTTGAGCTTGATTCATTAAGGATCTTAACTTAAGAAACTTCTTATTTCAGTCTCCTGGACAAAACCATGTTACAATGCAAGGGGTGCCAATTAGTATTCTGTTTTGCACATAAGTTAAATACTGACTGTTTTTTCATGTAGCACACAAATATTAACTTTAAATTTCAGTGTACAAATAAGCTATCAAGTATTTGTGTGCTACATGAAAAAACAGTCAGTATTTAACTTATGTGCAAAACAGAATACTAATTTGCACCCCTTGCATTGTAACATAGTTTTGTCCAGGAGACTTAAATAAGAAGTTTCTTAAGTTAACATCCTTAATGAATCAGGCCCATCTCATCTTTACAGTACATGCAGTAATATTTATGTTCACTAGGTGGCGATCAAGAAAGTTTATTATCATGCAATGCAGTTTGAGGCTGCATTTTCAGCATCATTTAGTATTTGTTTAATCCCATTAAGCCATCTAAAAAATTGTGATTGCGTAAATAGTTTATTTCATTCATACTCTAACATCTTTGGCCAAGAAATAAAGAAAAGAGTGATGGTTATAAAAGACAGTGCAAATAACTTGTTTTGATCCTGGAATTCACAAACCATTTTTTACAGCCTTGATCGTTTTTGTTTTTTCAAATCAATATCCTAAAATGTAGGGGTGGATTAATATTTGCAAGAACAATGTGAATAACAAAAGCTAGAGAAAAAAAATTGTCGTTTAAGATGTTGGGTTGGGACACTTTAAAAAGATATATTCGCAAAAAAAAAAAAAAAAAAAAGAGTAACGCCAAAAATAAAACTTTGGAGAATTTGCCTCATTGTCTGATATATCTGATTAAGTTATCATACAAAGTATTATTGCTGAAAGTAATAAAAAACAAAAACAACTTCGTTAGCCATCAACCCTGGACAGATGAACCATTTAGACATAAAAACATTAAACAGATAGAACTAAGATTAAAATATGCACAATTCTGACTTTAAGGCTCCTGACTACCTTTCTCGTTACCTGAAAGGCTGCTCTGGTGCCAGCAGGATGTCTAATGGGGAACTTGCATTGGGAACCACTGCACGTTGGTGAAGCGAAGGCTGGTCATTCATATCCACATGTTGTGAACCCCCCCAGAGTTCATAGACGAGCCCCCGGTTCCCTAGAGTTCAGATACAAAATATTTTAATTAATACAAATAAAATGCAGCATTTAGGACTCATTCTTGGTCTTTAAAAGATGGATATATTTTTCTTTGCACATGTGAATGTGATGTTTCTGTCCTTTTGTTGCAAAATAAAGCTATCCTGGTTCATGTATTAGACCTTTTACCATGGAAAACATTCAAAATGCATCATGTGACACAAGTGGGTGTGGCCTGTTTTTTTTTAAAGTACAAATGGCCATTTGTTCATTGGGAAAATTGGGAAAATACCTACATCTGAGAATGTTTTTGATGAATTTTCCATTTCTGCCTCTATTATCATCAGCAGCAGCTATTTATATAAGCTATTTATATAGCGCCACTAATTCCGTAGCGCTGTACAGAGAACTCACTCACATCAGTCCCTGCCCCATTGGAGCGTACATTCCCTAACAATTTTTGATAGCAGCCAATTAACCTACCAGTATGTTTTTGGAGTGTGGGAGGAAACCGGAGCACCCGGAGGAAACCAACACAAACACAGGGAGAACATACAAACTCCACACAGATAAGGTCATGGTCAGGTAAGGAGCAGCACAGTTACTGTATCAGGGGCAAATAATTTCCCCTTTTTTTTACTCATGAATTACAATGGCTTGGAAGCAGTGAGCTTCAGTGGTATTTTAGGTGGATAAAAGGAAGCGCTCTCAGACAGGACAGTACACAATAAATTGATAAAACAATGGAGTTGGACTTGAGACTGCTTGGACTGCTCTAAATAAAACTATAGTCGTAAACAGTATACTCGTTTAAGAGCTGCAGCATAATCAAAACTGTTTCATTCTAGCAAAATATTTGAAATGTGAAATAATGTTCTATTTTACACAGTATGACGATAGATGATACGGCTTGCATCCCACATCAAACCAGTTTGGATCACGGGGAAAAAAACGAACCATTTGCTAATTAGCATCCACTGAGATAAAATTATGTTTGGGAATTGTAACATTTGCAAACTATCTAGTTCCGGAGATGTACAGAACATTGCCCAGTATATTCAGTTACAGATACATAGCTCCATTCCATGGAAATCCACAGTTCTAGAGGCAACACCCTCCTTATAAGAGTTCAGACCCCAGTGATCTCTAACCTATTTAACACCTTCTAGAACACATAGGACATAATATATATATATATATAGCTGGTCAACCCATATACAGAAGCAGATAATAGTGAAATAATAAACCAGTACCTGGATGGGGGGACGTCTGGCTCTGTCTCGGAGGGGCAGTTGTACATCTTATGACTCTTGGTGACAAGTATTTGACCGTACAAGGGTTTCCTGACATAATGCAAACAATGAAAATGTTAGTTCAATAAAATTATCTATTTATTTCCCCCCATAGTTTCTCCCCTACACTAAGGGGTCAAATGCCCATGAACCCTTTAGTTTGGTAGATAATATTTATTTTCCCCACCACCCCGACACCAGGTCCCTTTCTAACCAATATTCCTTCTGCTGCCATTAGTGGGAAAATTATTAATTTTAGTGCTTTTGACACATCAGGATTTGTAACTCTTCACTGATTGGACCTCACAACTAGCCTCTCTCACAGTCCTGCCGCCTCCACCCCTGAAACGTTGCCAGAATACGCCCTTTTCTTACCCAAGATACAGCCAAAACTGTTATACATTCTGTCATCATTTTCTGCATCCACAACTGCAACCTCCTGCTATCTGACACTCCCCACATCCATCTATCCCCACTTCACATCAACCTAAATCCTGCACCAAGACGGGTCTTCTTCTCTCATGACTCCACATCCACCGCACCACTCTACAAATCCTTACACTGACTGAGTAAAATGACTCAACTTCACATGCAATGCCCTCAATAATACCACTCCTATAATCCTCTCAAAGCTCACATTTCCTCACACCCTCTTAGATCTTCCTCTGACCTGTGCCATGCCTGGTAACCACCTCTCATTCCCTCCTACAATACCTCACACTCTTCTCCCCACTTATGGACTGTCCCACAGCCTTCAAATCTTTAGATGTTCTCTGAAAACCCATCTCTTTATTAGAGTTAACCCTACTCCCACCTATACTATTCACACTAATGCACACCCCCAACTGTCCTAATCTCCACTCTGAGCCACACCTGGCCCTATTGTCTCAGCTCTGCACTAGATTATAAACTCCTCCTTCCTTTGTTTTCATGTCTACATTTATTTTGTCTACCTCCTATGTCCCATTTATATACAAGCTCTATTTTCCACACTAATCTGGTCTTGCAGAGCACTGCAGTGCTTTACAAATCAATAATAATACTAATAATAATAAATAAATACTGTACCTGCAACGCTGACTTTAGCCGGATGCATAAAGAAATCTCCTATAATAGTAATGTCTGTTCCTCCTGCTGTGCTCCCTGAGACTGGATTTACGTATAGTATCTCTAAACAAAGAGGTGCAAAATCACACCGATCAGTAGAACTAAATGTGTCGCAACATTCCGTTCAAAACACAAACAGAAAAGCGAAACGGGCCATTTGGCAGAGGTGCAAAGTTCTGAGCGTACAATAGTTGAGATTAGCTTTTGCTTGGCCTTTCCACGTCATATATGTAAATTTGTATGTTGCTGAATTTTTTAAATGGGACAACAACAGTCAGTTAATTAGACTGTTTCAATGTCCCAAATTTACCTAGAAGTTGGGCACCGTCCCTCCCCAACATTGACATAAGGGTAATCACAACTTAAGTACACGGCAGATGAAGCAATTGCCTAATGGGTTTCAGTCCGCTGCTTTGTGTTTGGTTGGTAGGAACCTGAAGCCACAGAAAAGAGGACACAGTTCTACGTGGAAGTATCTGTTCTTAGAAGATAGATAAAGGGATGACTGAGGAGGAATAGCACATTGTGAAATATGTGATCTGGGTATGAGGGGTAATCCTCAGATGCTGAGCTGAGCCCACACCATTTACCAATATCCCCGGGGACTCTTGACATTTGCGAAGTCAATGCAATATTTTTTTTTTTTTTTTTTAAAGAGGGTAACAAAATCTAGTTGGGTTACAAAAGGAATGTTGAACACGTTATACAGTACGTGGAGGAAGGAACAGTTGTGTATGACCTTCACTCCTCTTGTAAACTGGCTGGTTTGTGGATAAAGATATATTGAATGACATCCCTGGCCAGCGTCTTATCTTTTTCTATTGAAAGAAACATCTCTGCATTAAAAAAATGGTGAATCCCACAGGCTTTTTCGAACCATAGTCTAGTTGTGTTATGGGCTCTCCTGTGACAGTAAGGTTAAGGGGTCTATATAGTATTGTACCACTCATTATGTATTACTTGCTGCAATACATAGCGCAGTAACTCTGGTATTTACTATGCTGGGACTACACAGAGAGCTCTGACAAAGAGCCCCCTACTACATAAAGTGTTTTATGTCTTCGCCGGAAGCCTAACACTGCCGGGAAATGCAGAATCTAAACTGTGGTTACATGGCTAAAGTTTGCTCATGTGCATAGGATTTGACCTGGCGGGGGACTTACAACTTCAGTGAACCCCATTGCGACAGTAAACTAACACCATCCCCTGAGAAGCCTGAATGCTTATTGCTGCTTAGTAAATGACTAACATTGCAGTCCTCCTAGAGTTCTATGGGAAGTGCGGTAACCCATGCAAAATAGGTGAATGCAGGAGACATCTCTGACTCTAACCCCTTCATTGTGCCGTGGCCATTCTCTGGTGAAATCAGCTGCTTTATCAGTTTGCTAATAGACCCCTAAGTCATTATTTAAAAACTAAATGGCATATACACAGTATAGCGAAGAACGTCTTTAAAACCTGTTTGGGAAAAATAGGTTTGGGAAGGTGGGGAGTACTTGTTTTCTACAGGAAAGGGGTAAGGGTGGATTCTAAGTACTAATGTATGTCATGTATGTACAACTGCACAGGTAAAATGTATTTGATTATATAAGGGAAAAGTTTTGAATTTACATGATTTAAACCAACATATTGCACATTACTTGTTGAAGTTATTATTTGTATATTTTTTGGTCATAATGATAGATAGATAAATCGATAGATAGTAGAAAGATAGATAGGAGATAGATAGGAGATAGATAGATAGATAGATAGATATGAGATAGATAAATAGATAGATAGATAGATAGATAGATATGAGATAGATAGATATGAGATAGATAGATAGATAGATAGAGAGATAGATAGGAGATAGATAGATAAATAGATGGATAGATAGATTGATATGCAATAGATAGACACAGGGGCGCACAGAGAGTTTTTCAGGGGGAGTTTCCCCTCCACCCCCGAAAAAAACAAACAAACCTCGTTTCGGCAGCACTGTACTATACAACAGCCGCGGCGCTGTCAAAGAAGCGTCTACGGCGGTGCTGTATACAATACAGCACCGCTGCGGGCGCTTCTTTGACAGCGCCGCGGCTGTTGTATAGTACAGTGCCGCTATGTAGGGCACTTTTTTAGTGGAGGGGAGGAGTCCCAGAAACCCCCCCTGCGTGCGCCACTGAGATAGATATGAGATAGATACGTAGATACATTCATAGATATGAGATAGATATACTGTATATGCGATAGGTGTGAGATAGATATGAAAGAGATAGATACGTATATAGGTAGATAGATAGATAGATATTAGATAGATAGATCATACTTGCCAACTCTCCCGGAATGTCCGGGAGACTCTCGCGAAATGCGGGAGTCTCCCGGACATTCCGGGAGAGTTGGCAATCTCCCTGATCTGCCCACTTCCTAGTGAAGTGGGCAGAAATCGGTTCAAACGCCGCAATTCACTGTGTCATTTTACAGGGGGCGGGGCCAAATGCTGCAACGTTTATTAACGTTCATTACTTCACGGGGGCGGGGCCAAAATGACACCATTTTGGGAGCCCCGCCCCTGCACGCCCACCTCCCCCCGGCAGCTCCTGGAAGCCAAATCTATATGTTGGCAACGATGGGATGGGATGGGATGGATAGACAGATAAGACTGATAACCAATCTATACTATACCTGGGTGTGTTTGATACAGGAACAATTGATGTTTGGCACTGATCCGCCAGGCATCTTTGCTCACTACCGCCCTATTCAGAGAGCACAGAGACAATCAGCTACATGTAGTAGTACAACATCCTTGTTCTTTTACAACACACTGAGCTCTGGAGTCACCTACATGTGTTTGTGATTTATTTAATGGTTTTATTGTCTTCTACTGTCCTCCATAAGTGACTGTGTGCCATTCACAAGGTTTATATCGGTAGCGCTCTCATATAACAGCAATGTGTTATTTTAGTTTTTGTTTTAATATAGGTAACATATAAATGCCCAGTTTATAAAAAAAAACCTCATTATTAGTGTTAAATAAATGAAGATAATAATAATATTAATAATAATAATAATAATAATAATTAAGGGCCAATAAATCTAAGCAGAAGTTGCATTATAGGGGGAAAATAACACAAATAAATACTTATTTCCAAACTGTCCCAATTAAGGGACTACCCCCCTGATTACCAGGAGTTTTGTCCCAACTCGGGAGACAATGGAGAGATACGTTCCATTGAATGATGCCCCTTCAATGTTGCGTGTACCATTGGAGTTGAATTGGTGTTTTAAGGGGAGGGAAAGTGGTCTAGAGTCAGATCGTGGATTATATTTACACATAGATACATTTTTTGAATGTTATTAAAAGCAACTTGTATTGCATCAATCCCATGAAAAAGCAAATATTTGCAGGGTTTTTGTTTACATAAATGATTTAAATGATTTTTGATTCTAGACTACCAAGGCAACCACAGTCACAGGACACATTATATAGCAGAGAGGCTCTGAGCTCTGTCAGCACTGAGACATCCTACCTCTCCCCCCTGTGCCATCACATGATGTGCAGAGAGCTGTGAGCCTGTATCTTTGCCCTCCTGATAGATTTTGAAAAGGAGATAATGATATGTGGGAGGACAGCTAAGAAAATTGGTTACCAGATGCATGCATAAAAGGTACTTAGCTTGCTATTTAAAAATAAAGAATAGTCTATGTGAGATTGCTGCTTCAAGTTTAAAAGACAAAAATAGAAAAAAAATAGTAATAGATGAAAAAATATTTTTGTGATTTAGAAATTACTTTGTAAAATATGATTAAAATACAAAATTATTCTATTTTATATTTTTCTAGAAAAAACATTTTAGCAGATTATCTTGCTTTATTACAGTTTAGAGCCCTCTTCAACCTCTCTGAACAACAAATTTCACATGGTGGCTTCAAGCGTGCCCTTATTCAAGTCTATCATTCCTCCTCCTAACTCTCTCCCCCAGTTAGTATCACCCTATTTGTGTCTCCCCCTTTCCTTTAGGATGTAAGCTCTCAGGAGCTGGGCCCTCTTTCCTTTTGTGCTCCTTCTACTATTCCATCACCCTCTGTACCTCTTGGCCTGCTTCCCTAGCCCTGTTTTCTTAAGCTTCGGCCTAGTTCTCGCTGATTTCTACCATCACTTTCACTTTCACACATTGTACCAGTAATAATTTGATTTGCTTTACCATGTTACCTCATACTTGCCAACCTTTTAAAACTTCATTCCGGGATATCCTGGGCAGGGGGGCGCGGTTGGAGGGCCAAAATCACGCAAATCGCGTCATTTTGACAGCAAGCTGCCGTTTGCGGGATACTTACCTGCTCACCCGGGAGTCCAGGAGTCCTACCTGAATTTCGGGAGTCTCCCGGACATTCTTGGAGAGTTGGCAAGTATGTGGTGTCTGTGTATATATTCTAGTTCATTTTTGTTCTTTCTGTATCATGTTATGTCATGTGTCACTGTTTTTGGTATGTTATGCACGGCGCTGCGGACCCTTTCTGGCGCCTTATAAATTAAAGATAATAATAATAATGGTGTTTCATCAGTAGAACTGGCTACACACCGTAATTTAACAGCGATATTAGGCAAATGTCTCAATATAACAGCATGCGACATCAAAATGAGTGATATACAATAATAATCCCATAAAAATCAATATAATTATTATAGGGCATGATGGCAAATCGTGGTCTGGACATGACCAGTCCTGAAATGTGTGACGACCTTCTGGATAGGCCAGGACATAAGTAGGATGTATATTCTATTCCATTTGATGCCCTTAGCTTTGTAGTAGATGAGATCTCTAGCTCCACTATTAGGTGGAGATTGCATTGCCGTTGATGTGGCGCACGGATATCGCACCATGTACATTGCCGTCCATTATGGTAGAAATCTCCGCTCATTTCCCCTCATGTCTCCATAGGGTGCTAGGACTGTTCGGAGCCGAGGAATTGTGTGGCATCTTACAAATAAACGATGATTCTCCCCTGAGTTGTATCCCAGTTCCACGCTTTACATTTTAAATTACAATTTAAATTTTAAAATTTAATTGTCATGTAAAATATTTTCGTTTTTTTACAGTTTTTGACAGCATAAACTTTCAAGTATAAACTATTTTTTTCCCAAAGTTCCCTTTAAAGAAATAGGATAACTTCAAGGTTATAACTGATATCAAACGTACTTTCCTTTGTTGAATATGGAGAATGTAATATTCTGTGAACCTGTCATGGAGAGAAATGTAACCATTAGAGTATTTCACTATAAAATCCGATTAGTATGACCGATTTAGGGCCAGTTCATCTTCTATAAAAACTGCATGGAATTCCCATAAAAAAATATCACTTATATATTGTGGTGCCTGCACTGCGCCACTCGTGTGATATTTCAGGATACTAACGTATTAGATACCTGTAAGTGGATATCTGTTGAGCAAGGAAATGCAGCTTCTCTACCTTATATCACTATTGAATGAGAAAGCAGAGGAGCAAGCAACAATTCCAAGATCTGAGCAACTGACTTGCAGTCTACTAGGTAAAAGAAGTATCAGAGGAGAAAACACCTCAGAGAAATTTAGGCGCAAATATAGCTACAATAAAAAAAAAAAATATCGCTGTTTTAAAATAATAATAATAATAATGCTGCCTCCTGCTCTCCAATAAAAGGAAGTACCAATTTCTCAAGTATATAGAAACAATACATAAAAAGTAGAGCACACAGACCATTAAATATTAAAACCTTTTATACAAGCCTTTTACATATATGTAAATGATATAAACAAACAAGAAAACAAAGAAACTAACGAGTGTGCACATGTTAATACTATCCAGTGCCCACTTTATAGTAACAATATATGTGTCCTACTGATAGAAGTCTATTGTCACATGTAGATTACCCTGATTATCAGTCAGTTGTATGCACAGGACATGTTGCTCCAGAGTCATTTGCCTTTTTTTGGCGTATCGTCCCCACATTCATTGTCTGCATGCTCAGAACCGGACTATACGCCAAGGAACACAGCCGCGTCCAAAACAACATTTACTCCACCCTATAATCTCGATGACGAAACAGGATGTGGAAGGGGTGGATGTACATATTCTATGTACAGTCAGGGCGTTCCAGTGCAGCCACATCCAAGTCAGGTTCAGACGCAGGCAGAAGTAAGCTGGTTTTCTGCCGTATCTTGCTCCAGCTATAGTAAAAGTCCCATACACTAGTGATGACGGCTGAGTATACATGCTAAAACATGTGTTTGCAATCGGGAGCAACTGTAAAAATGTATGTTATGTACAGTAGACATTAAGTACAGCCTAATAATTGTTTTTTCGGGTTTTTTTATTTTATTTTAATTTACAGGCTCTCTCATTAATGCCTATATTAGTTACCGGTAACGTTATTTGAATAGTTTTTTTTCTGTGTGTTCTTTAGCGAGTTTACACTCTACATAGGTATTGTACGTATCAGTGTTCTCCCCCACATCTATTTCCCGGGTGCTCTACCCGGCTCTTTTTACTTCCTACCCCACTCTTGAAGTCCGAAGCAATCCTATTGTAATAGGACAAATCATTGTTTATCCTATTATAATAAGCACTGTGTGGGCACTGCAGCCAGCAGAGTGTGTTAGACCACTGACCACCGGTCTAACCAGTCTGACTAGTCCAGGCGGTCTATTACACTGCCCTAACCTGTGTACTTCTTAATGCCACTCTGCTGGCAATATTCTCTGGGGAGAATACTGTGTTTCCTGCAGTGTCTTGTCTAGTAGACCTACAATAATAGTCAACACCACACAAATCTTCACATCCGCTCCTTGATGACTTTGGGTGTAAGAGATCCAGATAAATATCCTACAATCAGGGTCCTTCTGTATGCTGACAGATCAAGACACTAATAATTCAACCACACAACGGTGACGGGTTAAATACCCATAAGCGGGCCACATTCTAATAACCTCCTATTCAGCACTTCGCAGCTGTCAGATGTTTCTGTCCAGTTCCCTGCTTAATATCAGTAATAATATAATCGTCAGGAATCAGGATATCAGATGTGGCAGCAGTACTCCTAGACCCTACCTGACTCCCAACTCCTGCCTGTATCTTCGCGTTCACCGTGCGGTTTCCTCAGAGAGATGATCTGGTAACAGAAATGTATGAATTGGTAGATTTACTCATTGACACATCAAGTTTGAAGAACAATAAAGGCAGATCTCCCAACATTGTCCAGGTGGAAAGTGGGACAAGCTGTTCATTCCACAAAAAAAGGGTAGCTCAGGTTTGGGACATGGTTACATCATATGATGGCGTGCAGTGTCGGACTGGGGCATGAAGGGCCCACTGGGGGACTGCAACGCTAGGGGCCCACCAGAGTGGGTGTGACCAGCCATCAAAGAGGCGAGACCAGACACTAGAGGGGGAGTGGTCAGCCCATGAAGAACAGCTAGCACCATAGTGTAGTATATAAAGAATGCAGTGTGTATATATAAAGAGTACACAGTCTTGACCTGTCCCTTAGATTGGGCAGAACAGTCACCAAAAATCGGGATTGTCCTACTAGAATCAGAACATTTGACAGACTGTCCTGCTCTCTCCTACCTGTACTTGTCACTTTCACCACCTGTGGCTGCTGGTTTCTTTAGTTTCGGCTTGTCTGGATCCTGGAATGTTGGGGGCCCTATTTGGGAAAAAAATGGCTACATTTAGCCCCGGCGTTAAATCAATAAGACTCACGATTAATACTTAGGCCTTCCTCCAGCCCCAACATTAAAGTAACAGTATTCCCATTTAATACATAAAACTATTTCCCTACCTCCAAACAGCCCCAGCAATAAATTAATAGCATTTACGTATAATAAATATACCTATTTCCCGCAACCGTCACTGCCATTAAATACACGTTTAATAAACAGCCCTTAAGCTCCTCAAACTCTGCCCCTCATACAATTAGTAGCTCCTAAACCACCCCAGCTTAAATTAATAGTCCCCACTATAAAATTAAATTGCCACACCAATACCCCGCAAAGAAAATTGCACCTATTAGCCTCCACCTATCACACACACACACACATTACATTGCCACAAGCCCGCTGTGCCATCACACACAAATTATTGTGCCCCTTCATCACCATGCTGTGCCCCCTTATGATCACACTGTGCCCTCCATGCTGCTTTTGCCCCCCTTCACACTGTGCCATGCTGCCTTTGCTCCTCCTTGCTTCCATTCCTTCACTTACCTTTTTTATCGGCTTCTTTCTTTTCTTCTCTTCTTCTGTCTTCTTGCCGACTCCTCTCTGCACCGCTCCTCACTGAACATCGGGCATGATGACGTCACACCCAGCATTCAGTGCAAATGGAGCAGAGAGGAGGGGCTATCACGTGAGTATTTTTTTTTTTTTTAAAAAGTACCCGCTTCCCCCACCAACGAAGAGGGGAGCAATCAGGGTCAGGGCTTGAAGCATGCCCTTAAAACTAATTTCTTTATTTAAGCCTATCAGCCTCCTCCTAATTCCTTTGCCTCAATTATCATCCCCACTCCCCAAGTCCGTACCAACCTATTTGTGGCTTCCTCGTCCCTTTAGGTTGTAAGCTCTCATGAGCAGGGTCCTCTTTCCTTGTGTTCTCCTTCTACAATTCAATCACCCTCTGTGCCTCTAGACCTGCTTCCTTAACCCCGTCTTCTTGAGCCCAGGTCTAGGTCACATTGGATGTAACCATCATGCACTGTCAGTATTTGTTAGTAGATAGATGGTGTGTATTCATTTGTTTTTCATATATTATGTAATATATTATTAATTGTTGCTGTCTATGTATTTGTATAATACTGTAAATTTAATGTATGGTGCTGCAGAGCTTTTGTCACACCTTATAAATAAAAGAGGATAATAATAATAATAATAACAATTAATGAAGGGACGGCCATAGAAAGACTAAACGTGCATCTAACTGTTAGGAACCCCTCCAGCCGGTACAGCACAACCCAGAGTCTGCTCCGCCAGTCAGGTGTTCACTGGAGCCCCTAGTGGTGGGGACAGACTTGGCCGCAGACTGACAGAGGGTTGTGAAGTGTGTACCGGCTGGGGAGAACCCAGGTAAGCAAAGTGAAGTCCAGGCAAGGGTCAAGGGCCGGCAGCAGACAGCAAATCCAATAAACAGGCCGAGGTCAAGGGTCACAAGCAAACAGGAAGGTCGGTAAACACGCCAGAGATCGGGGTCACAAGAAACACAGGCAGGGTCCAAATCCAGGCAAGGGGTCATACACGGGCAATCCAACACAATATCCAAAGGACAGGAGCTAGGAGCAGAGCAGGTCAGCAGACTGGTAACAGAAACTATAACCGGCAGACTTCACTGCCTTAAATACTAGTAGCCACCAATCAGAGCCTAGCTCTGCAAATGCCCACAGGAGGCACCAATCAAAGGGCCAAGCCCCCTTAGTTAATTAGCCCACAGGCTGTCATTTGTCCGCATGCGCCCGGCTTGCAGCATTGCCGGGACGCAGCGCTACACAGGAGGCATTGCCAAGGCAACGGCCGGGCAGGAAGTGGAAATGTCAATTTGACGACTGGGACGCCAGGGGGAGCCAGAAGCGGCTGTGAGTACCGCCGCGGCTCGTGACACTAACCTTACTGCTAATTTTGGGGATCACTTGCCCATTTTTGTCCATATATTAACTGAATACATAGCCCCATAATTTTTTTCTTTTTTGCCAATGACTGACTCCCACTGATGCTAGAAGTTGACGGCCATATAGATACATAACAATAGGTAGAGTTTATTACACAATTGCCTTATTCTGACACTTTCACATTCCAAGAATACAAAATGTTACATTTGGATTAGATCACACTTAGCCTAATATGATCTACTGGCTTCAGAACAGTATCTCTATAGTAAGTCTTATCAAAGTAGAGATGCTCGGGCTCGGTTTTCTGAAAACCGAGTCCACCCAAACTTAAGGGATCCGAGTAGACTCGCGAGCCGGCTCGGTACTTTTGCACGTCCTCGGATCTGAATTGAGGCAAAACGTCATCGTTGTGTTGTCGGATCTCGCAGGTTTTGGATTCCATAAGTACCGCCCTCCCCAGGAGATCCAGCGCCATTGCTCACACAGAAACAGGGGTAGCAGTGTTCTTGTCACTCTTCAGTCTGCAGTGACATTGCTCAGTGCCATTGCTCACACAGAAACAAGGGTAGCAGTGTTCTTGTCAGTCTCCAGTGACATTGCTCAGTGCCATTGCTCACACAGAAACAAGGGTAGCAGTGTTCTTGTCACTCTCCAGTCTGCAGTGACATTGCTCAGTGCCATTGCTCATACAGAAACAGGGGTAGCAGTGTTCTTGTCAGTCTCCAGTGACATTGCTCAGTGCCATTGCTCACACAGAAACAGGGGTAGCAGTGTTCTTGTCACTCTTCAGTCTGCAGTGACATTGCTCAGTGCCATTGCTAATACAGAAACAGGGGTAGCAGTGTTCTTGTCAGTCTCCAGTGACATTGCTCAGTGCCATTGCTCACACAGAAACAAGGGTAGCAGTGTTCTTGTCACTCTCCAGTCTGCAGTGACATTGCTCAGTGCCATTGCTCATACAGAAACAGGGGTAGCAGTGTTCTTGTCAGTCTCCAGTGACATTGCTCAGTGCCATTGCTCATACAGAAACAGGGGTAGCAGTGTTCTTGTCAGTCTCCAGTGACATTGCTCAGTGACATTGCTCATTGTCACGGTTTGGTATTTTGGACTCTGGATCTGTTCATTGATGTTGTGGGAACAGATCCTCGGGGAGTGAGAATATGGTAGTACACTGGTAAGTGGTAATGATAGCCTGAGGTTCAATAGATGCCAGATGCAGGATAAAAGTATAATCAGTGGTTTAATGATGACTGGATGAATATACAGGAAAGTCTTGATATATGTATATATATACACACTAGGAGCGTAGTACAAGGTGGGCGGAGCCACCGGCAATATCATATGCAATATGAACAATCAGCATATAATTAGAGATATGGTTTTGAATGTACAGTCCAGCAATAAAGTGGAAAGAATAAGGCAGCAGGTATATGGTAACACAGTAGAGCAGCCCACATCAGAGGAGAGATTAACTATCCAGGTAGCAGTATATGCACAATAGATGCGGCAGGAATCAGGAACCAAATAATGCCTTAATGCTTTCAATAATACATTACCAGTTCAGCCAGAGGAAAGAACAACAAGCAGCTTGATGATACAACCTGCGGAGTGTCATACAGCAGAGATAGTTGCAGCATGAGCTGAATAGTCTGTGGAATAGTACACAGCAGAGACACTTGCAGTTTGATCTGTATGGTCTTTTACAGCAACACAGCAAGGCACTGACGATCCAGGTGAGAGCTCACAGAATAGGTAGGAACTTAATCAGACTGGTAACTTGATCAACAGGCCCAGAGGAAAGGGAGGAAGTGCCTTTTCAAGTCTGGAGCCAACGCAGGAACCAATAGGAATCTTAATTAGAAGTAGACAGGTAATCAGTCTGCACCTGTGCAGATCAGAACTTAGAGGTTTGAAGTCTGTTAATGAAACACCTGTGAGTGTCTCAGTCTTTGTCTGTGGAAGCCAAATGAGCAGCGTGTGACACTCATACAGAAATAGGAGGGGTAGCAGTGTTCTTGTCACTTGACAGAAATTGACTAGAAATGACTGGAAATTAATGTTATTTAGGTTAATAATAATGTAGCAACAAAAATAAGAGCCAAAATAGGGATTTTAGAAAAAAATATAGGGATCCAAAACCAATACACGGGAGGGCGGTTTTGCCAAAACCAAAACCAAAACACGAAGTTAATCCAGATCCAAAACCAAAACACGGGGGTCAGTGAACATCTCTATATCAAAGATCTACAACTAAGACGCTTTAATAATGCTATCAATGGTGATCTGTACAAGACAAAGCACAGAGACACTTTTACTCACCAATGTAATCCCCTTCTGTTTTGCATTGCAGTGTCCCCATTTCATCCTTTACATGTATGGGATAACTATGAAGATATGAAAATATTACACTGTCAGCATCGTGCAGATACATTTATATTAGGGATTTGAAAAAGAAGTACATATAATCATTTAAAAAAAAAAAAAACAGCAAGGGATCACTGATCAGTAACTGAGGGAGAACAGACATAACTAACATAAATGTACATGATGGGTATACCAGAAGATACAGATAGTGAATATGACTTAGGCTGGGTACACACTTCAGAGTTTTCACCCGATTATCGGGCCAATCACACGATTAATGACCGTTCGCATTAGTGTGTACACTCCAATGATTATTGTTCCAAAGCTCATTGTATCGTTTGATTTGATTTTTAAACCAGACTAAAAATTTTGTTCAACGATGGAACGATGTTGTTCCAATCCTGCAGTGTGTATACACTCCGGACCGGCAGTGTCCATAGATCTATGGAGTGTGTAGAGTCACCATCTTTTCAGCAGATGGTTATGACAGATGAAGATCACATACCAGAAGGTAAATCGTATACAGGGGCGCACGTAGGATTGTTTCCCCCCCGACCCAAAAAAAAACAAACCGCAAGAGCTGCTGCGCATGCCAGCTCCGTTTTGCCAGCGCTGTCCTATACAGCAGCCGCGGCGCTGTCAAAGAAGCATCCGCGGACTCTTCTTTCACAGCGCCGCGGTTGCTGTAGAGGACAGTGCCACTATGGTGGGCACTTAGATAGCGGAGGGGGGGGGGTTTCTGGAGACCCAGAAACCCCCCTTGCACGCGCCACTGGTATAAAATGTATTTAGTGTGTACACATGAATTGTCATGCTAATCAAGACTTTATTTTTCAGTTGTTGGTAAAATCGTTAATGATATTGCATCGGGAGAAATTTTCTGTAGTGTGTACCCAGCCTTATACTGTAATCTCCTGGGGTGGAGAGGAGAGACATGAAATAGAGATACAATAAACACAACATGTGACCATGGGGAGGGTTCTGCTCCAGTAGCCTAGAGGCCAGGGAGCAAATGGACCTTACATAAAACTGATAATATGTTGATTTGCTTTTTTTACCATTAGTTTATAAGGTACCACAGTACTCCACATCTGCGGATAGTGGGGAAAACAGAGCATACGTAAAATAACAATATATATAGTAGACAAAATAAAAGCGGATGTGGAAACAAAGATTAGTGAGAGCAGGGAGATTGTAGACTCTTAGCTTGGGACAGTAGTGAGTGTGTACCAGTGTCAGTAGGGGAGTCTCTAGTAAAAACAGGTGGGTCTCAGAGATATTGTAAAAATTTGATGGCTGGAGGAGAATATGATCAGGTGTTGTGAGAAATTACATTGATGGTGTCACGTAGTTAGCATTGGAATTACCACTGACTGGTATTAGCGCAACTAAACAGGGAGGCACGGAGTCTAATGCACCCCCCAGTGTTCACCAGGGACCCCCGCAAGGAGGTATGGACTTTGTTGCGTGAGGTGCGCAGGTCATGGTTCTCCCAGATAATCACCAGTGCAGTGGTGAGAGAGAACAATGGTCGGACAGTCAGAATCCAGCTAACAGTAGCACAGTACAACGGAGATAACCAGGAGAGTAGTCAGAAACAAGCCAGGGGTCAAACGAGAACGGGCAGAGCAGTACAAAAGCGGAATCCACAGGGCAGGTCAATAACAAGCCACAATCAGGAACCAGTAGCAAGCAGAACAAGACAGAAACGCTGGAGCAGGGTGAACCAATACTCTGGCACCATTAGGCTGTGCTTTAAATAGGATGAAGGGCCTCCTGATTGGAGCCTGCGGTTTCGGCGGTCAGAACACAGCTGACCACCAACAGGCTTGAGAGAACAGCATGATTTTCACAATAAGGTTTGGGGCAGACTAGAGGTCCTGTGTAAATATCAGGCAGGCAGGCAATTGATCACACAAAAAGGCTAGAGGTTAATGAAGGAGAAATAGATTTGGATGTCGTCAACATAGAGGTGGTAAAGGAGTTTAACTAGCGGAGAGGTGAATAGTGGAAAAAAGCAGTGGGCTAAGACCCCAACAGATAGTGAAAATAGAGAGGAGGATGTCAAAGGTAGAAACACTGAAGGAGCAATTGAGTTACTATTCGCCTCTGGCTGCAGTTCAGCACCTCCCCCTATAGGCTGCTGTGCTTTCATCTGTTCCTGCCTGCAAGAGGTTGAGTTCTCATCATTGAATCTGGATCATGATCAGCTGTGTCTGGCCTTTATAAGACTGCCTTTCCCTGCAAACTGGGCCAGTTCATCAATGGTCACTGCTGCTGTTCTCCCTGTGAAAACTCTTGTGATGTGATCCTGACATGCTTCCTGGTATTTGACTCCTGCTTGTTCCTACGTTTTGCAAATTCCTCTTGTGACCCAGACCACAGCTTTGTTTGACCTTGCTCCTGCTTAATCCCTGGTATTACTGTGGATCTCCAGCTTCTGAACCCTGACTTGCCTGACCCTCCTTTTTGCCCGATTCTTCCATGGATCATTGGGTACCTCCTACCTCCTAGCTAGGCCTGGTAATCCAGTCTCCTTATGCCTGCACTTCATCTGTTATAGATGGACACCAGTATTTCCTGCTCAGTGGCTAAACCTGGTAATCCAGTCTCCTTGTGCCTGCACTTCATCTGTTATAGCAGGACACCAGTATCCTGCATATTCAAAGTGCATATCTTTATGCAAATATCCTGTTGTGCCTAAACCCGGCTATCCTGACAATTTGTACCTGGACTCATCCTGTTGTGTCTGGTCTCCAGCTCCTCAGCTAAACCTGGTTATCCTGACAGCCTGTTAATGCAGCTATTGTGTTGTGTCTGGCCTCCAGCTTCCAAGCTAAACCTGGATATTCTGACAATCTGTACCTTTCGTTATCCTGTTGTGCCTGGTCTCTAGCTCCTCAGCTAAAACTGCTTATTCTGACAAACCTGTACCTGCAGTTAACCTGTTGTGCCAGGTATCCAGTATTCCTGCTCCGCAGCTAACCTGGTAATCCTGGGATCCTGTTTCAACTGTTTCTATGGACTTGTGTTAGCTGCCTTACCAGTTACTGCATCACATGTTTACCTGTAACCTGTGTTTAAAATAAAACCACTTTGTTTTACCTACATTGCTGACCGTGGTGTTCATATTGGGAATCCTGACACAATTAGATAAATAGGAAGGAAAGAACTGTGTGATAAATGACAAATACGTGAATTGTGTGCAGGAGAAGAGAGTGATCAACATCGTTGACAGTTGCAGAAAAGTCTGTGGATGAGTATGAAGAAGCGTAGTGGTTAGCACATCTGCCTTGCAGCACTGGGGTCATGAGTTCAATTCCCGACCATGGCCTTATCTGTGAGGAGTTTGCATGTTCTCCCCGTGTTTGCGTGGGTTTCCTCCGGGTGCTCTGGTTTCCTCCCACACTCCAAAAAACATACTGGTAGGTTAATTGGCTGCTAACAAATTGACCCTAGTCTGTGTCTGTCTGTGTGTGCGTCTCTCTGTCTGTGTGTGTGTGTGTGTGTGTGTGTGTGTGTGTGTGTGTGTGTGTTAGGGATTTTAGACTGTAAGCTCCAATGGGGCAGGGACTGAAGTGAATGAGTTATCTGTACAGCGCTGCGGAATTAGTGGCGCTATATAAATAAATGGTGATGATGATGATGAAGTGACCCTCAGACGTTGGTGTTAGTAGATCGATGATCACTTTTGTGAGGACAGTCTGAGTGGAATGTCAGGGGTAGAGCCTGATTGTAGAGCGTTAAGAAGGAATTAAGAGGAGAGAGATTGTTATATCTTTACTTTTCTGTTATATTATAGTTCTATTTATATTAGATCACATCTAAGCATGCAATATATTATAGTTGTATGTAACCTAGCTACTTGTGAGCTGAAGAATTTAGTTCAGTTTGGAAAGACAGTAGTCTGAGCTCTCAGTTGTCCTTCCCTACTTATTAGCGAGACCGTGGCAGCAAGCCACCAGTACACTTAGGGCCTGATTCATTAGTGATCTTATCTGCCGCTTTCTGCTTATCTTAAGCAAATCCACTCTGTGCATGCCCAGAAAAGGTACATAAGAAGCAAAATCCACTGCTTAAGTGAATAATTTCTAAGATGAAAATCCATCTTAACTTCACTCTTATCTCCCTGTTTCTTCTTAAAATAAGCATCTTAACTTTTGCACAGGATAAGGGGCCTGATTCATTAAGGATCTCAAATGAAGAGGATACTCATTTCTGTCTCCTGGACAAAACCATGTTACAATGGAAGGGGTGCAAATAAGTGTTCTGTTTTGCACACAAGTTAAATACTGCCTGTTTTTTCATGTAACACACAAATATTTGATAGCTTATTTGTACACTGAAATTTAAAGTTGATATTTGTGTGCTACATGAAAAACAGTCAGTATTTAACTTATGTGTAAAACAGAACACTTATTTGCACCCCTTCCATTGTAACATGGTTTTGTCCAGGAGACTGAAATGAGAATCCTCTTCATTTAAGAACCTTAATGAATCAGGCCCAAGATCACTAATGAATCAGGCCCTTAGTTTCTACATTGCTTAAGCGAAACTCATCATTATACATTTTGTTCACAGCTATAATGGAGTAAAAAGATTATAAATATGTTTGCAGATCATAATTATCAATTGGGGAACATGCAATAAAATAACATAGAACGGACATCTCCTTTAAACATCTTTACGGACCTCTAGGGCCTGATTTATCTAGGAACATAAATCCATTTGCGTGCCGTATCTTGCGTGAAAAAGCTCTGCGAGAACGAGACTTACGCAAGTGAACGTAATCACATGCAAATCATGTCTGTACGCAAACGACACTCCCGACTATCTACAATTTGGATGGTGGAACGGGGTGGGAATCGGAGGACAAATGTAGGTAATTTACAGTAAGGGCGCGCCGAGGCCAAGAGAACACACACGGGGCTGATTCAAACTCTGGGCATGACTGAGGTGCGTGTTCTTTAGTCCTATCTCTTGCTCTAGCTTCAGGTCAGGTGTAAGTACCGATTGATAGTGATGACTACACGTGTGCACGCCAGAACATGTGTTTGCAAGTAAGACACACTGTAAAAAATACATTTTATGCCCAGTAGGCATTAAGGACTTCCTGATATATGTAGCTCATGTAGAAAAAAGAAGATTATATTTTTTTCTTTTAACGTATTTTTATTATAATTATAGTATTAAGAGCTGTTCATGTATTTTATCCATGTGTTTGGATAGGACTTAATAAATGCATTGTGCATATCCTGCAGTCTGTTCTAAATGTATATTGGGATTCGCTTGCACTTGAATATAGGCGTGCGAGTTCTGTCCACTTTAAAAAAAAGCAGATTGCGTTCACGTTGCCTTCTTAGATGAATAAGACCCCTAGTGAATTGTTTACACCTTGAATAACTTACATGCTCTCAGAGACCTTGTCTACCAACGTGCAGAGTGAAGACCACCCATCCTCGTCAGACTTTAGAATCACCGGACTGTATGCAAAAACATGAGAAGAATCACAGAACTGTTAGCAGGGGTAAAGGACTGTCTACGGCTGAGTCATCCATCACCTCTCATCCTACAGACACCTAGAGAACATGCTGTCATTTCAGCAAATTATAGTATATAATGTGTAAGTTAACCTGCACGGTCAGTAACACAATCCGTAGGGCTCTTGCTGGGAGCCTCATGGGACATTTATTACAAGCAGCAAATAATAAATAAATGCAAGAAAATTGGTCCAAGCTAAATGTGATATATTTAGGATTGATGAGCTATTTGTTTGTCCATTTACAATTTCTACAATTTGGATTTGGGGGGAAAAAAGCTGCTCTGTTAGTTTTTATTAATACGTCTCTGTATGTTTTTACAGTTTTCTTTTTCCCCCAGTCTGGGCAACATTTTATTGTATAATGTTACATTGCTCTTCACTCCAAGTTCATTAAAACCGCAGGTGTGTGCCAGTGGTGTGCCAGTGGTGTGCCCAGGTACGCCCTAATGCACTGGTGGCCAGCACATGTATCTGAAAATGGGGCTCGGTGAGCAGATTGGCGCATCAGGGACACAAGTCATCTGCTCCTAATCTCACTACAGGCTGACGCAAAGCAGCCAACGTCCTTGTTACGTCAGGAGAGGAGGGGGAGGAGAGCGCAGTGTGCTCTCCCTCCTTCCACTGCATGGGTTCAAGCAGTAAAGGTAAGTGAGGAGGTGTGAGAGGTCTGTAAGGGGCACATGGAAAAGTCTGTAGAGGTCATGCGAAGGGCGGCTGATGGAGAGGTCTGATGGCATGCAGGGAAGTCCTATGGCATGTGGGGAGGTATTATAGCATTTAGGAGGCTGGTAAGCATGTAAGGGACATGTGGGGAGGTCTGATGGGCATGAGGGGAGATCTGATGGCATGTATGAGACATGTGGGGAGGTCTGAATGGCATGTAAGTGTAGGCTGATGGGCATGCAGGGAGGTCTGATGGCATGCAGGGAGGTCTGATGGCATGCAGGCAGGTCTGGTGGGCATGTTTGCCATTTATGACATGTTTTACCACTTCAACAGTTCCCTACACAGAGACTGGGGAATGCGGTAGCTGCGTTACTATCAGGGGCAGGCTGGGCTATGTGGCAGAGAGGCCGGTCCCATAATGGGCTACCTTGGGCTGGGTGGCTGGGCCACCTGGGTCTTTTCCTTTAAAATAGGCTGCCGAGTCGAGTCTTGAAGTTTGCCAGCCCTCCCCTGGTGACTATTAGTAGTCCTTTGAACCCTCCTCCACCGGACACAGCAGTAAAGAATGATGATTATCGTGAACATTTTGGAAATGTCTGATATTTTCAATGCACCCACCACAGAGTATCTCTCTTTAGATTCCCCTGGGTGCACACCCTAATGAAACACAGAGGGCCTAAGTCATTAAGGAGAGCAAATTAAAAAAAAAAAAGAGTAAGTTTGCTCCTGGGCAAACCATGTTACATTGTAAGGGGTGCAAATTAGTTTATTTTGCACATAAGTTAAATTCGAGCCGCTTTTTCATGTAGCACACAAATATTTCATAGTTTTATTTTTATACAGACATTTAAAGTTGATCTAGGACATGCCCTACCCGAACTATAAATCTGTCCCCACATTTTAAATTTACCTCCCTCTCCAATGCGTCATGGTTTTGCCCAGGTGCAAAGTTGCTCCTTTTTTATGCTTTGTAATTTTATTTTCTAATTAATGACTCAGGCCCAGAGATTCATGATCCGTTTTGCAGTTACCAGTGAATCCTTTCTATTTTCTCCTTTGAAGCTGTGTTTTATTAGGGTCTGACCACCTTTTTGCTTGAAGTGGGTGGGGAAAGAACATCAAGCAGCTGAGGAAGGGGGCGGAATCAATCTTTGTGCACTTTTTGTCAATGTAATTAAACAGTTCCTTTAAGAAACTAAGAGGTTTTAGTAAATAAACCTGAGGATAATACCTGTTTGCCTTTTGCATTGTTTATTGTAGTTCAAAAGATATATGGGAGATCACCTAAGGCTAATACAAAGCACCACATTGATTGCATCAAGTTAAGTGGTGTGCAGAAATTCAGACAGTTTTATACCAAGAACATCGAGCAGCAAATTGGATGATCAGAATGTTCCTAGCAGCACAGATTATTTCAGGAGATGAGTGTGCTGATCTCAGGGTAATGACCTGTGTCCACTCTTGTGATTGGTTAAGGGAAGGTCTGCATGTGATGGGGGCAGTATCATGATGAAAAGAGGGGAAAAGAGGCAAACTAGAAGAGTCAGGCTGAGAGATAATGGAAGGTGCAGGGTCCCCCCAGCAGCACAGAGTATATCAGGAGATGAGTGATGTGTTAGTGAGGACAGGGCTGCATGTGACAGGGGCAGTGACACGATGTGAGGAGGGGAATGGAGGCAGCAGGAAGTCACAGACTGAGAGTTATATAGTGGAAGGAGCAGGGTCCCCAGCAGCACAGAGTATATCAGGAGGTGAGTGATGTGTTAGTGAGGACAGGGCTGCATGTGACAGGAGCAGTGACATGATGTGAGGAGGGGAATGGAGGCAGTGGGAAGCCACAGACTGAGAGTTATATAGTGGAAGTAGCAGGGTCCACAGCAGCACAAAGTATATCAGGACATGAGTGATGTGTTAGTGAGGACAGGGCTGCATGTGACTGGGACAGTGACATGATGTGAGGAGGGGAATGGAGGCAGCGGGAAGCCACAAACTGAGAGTTATATAGTGGAAGGAGCAGGGTCCCCAGCAGCACAGAGTATACCAGGAGATGAGTGATGTGTCAGTGAGGACAGAGCTGCATGTGACAGGGGCAGTGACATGATGTGAGCAGGGGAATGGAGTCAGCAGGAAGCCACAGACTGAGAGTTATATAGTGGAAGGAGCAGGGTTCCCCAGCAGCACAGAGTATATCAGGAGACAAGTGATGTGTTAGTGAGGACAGGGATGCATGTGATTGGGACAGTGACATGATGTGAGGAGGGGAATGGAGGCTGCAGGAAGCCACAGACTGAGAGTTATATAGTGTAAGGTGCAGGGTCCCCCAGCAGCACAGAGTATATCTGGAGATGAGTGATGTGTTAGTGAGCACAGGGCTGCATGTGACAGGGGCAGTGACATGATGTGAGCAGGGGAATGGAGTCAGCAGGAAGCCACAGACTGAGAGTTATATAGTGGAAGGAGCAGGGTTCCCCAGCAGCACAGAGTATATCAGGAGACGAGTGATGTGTTAGTGAGGACAGGGATGCATGTGATTGGGACAGTGACATGATGTGAGGAGGAGAATGGAGGCTGCAGGAAGCCAAAGACTGAGAGTTATATAGTGGAAGGTGCAGGGTCCCCCAGCAGCACAGAGTATATCAGGAGATGAGTGATATGTTAGTGAGGACAGGGCTGCATGTGACAGAAGCAGTGACATGATGTGAGGAGGGGAATGGAGGCAGCAGGAAGCCACAGACTGAGAGTTATATAGTGGAAGGAGCAGGGTCCCCAGCAGCACAGAGCATATCACGAGATGAGAGATGTGTTGGTAAGGACAGGGCTGCATGTGACAGGGGCAGTGACATGATGTGAGGAGGGGAATGGAGGCAGCGGGAAGCCACAAACTGAGAGTTATATAGTGGAAGGAGCAGGGTCCCCAGCAGCACAGAGTATATCAGGACATGAGTGATGTGCTAGTGAGGACAGTGCTGCATGTGACAGGGGCAGTGACATGATGTAAAGAGGGGAATGGAGGGACGCAGGAAGTCACAGACTGAGAGTTATATAGTGGAAGGAGCAGGTCCCCAGCAGCACAGAGTATATCAGGAGATTAGTAATGTGTTATTGAGGACAGGTCTGCATGTGACAGGGGAAGTGACATGATGTGAGCAGGGGAATGGAGGCAGCAGGAAGCCACAGACTGAGAGTTATATAGTGGAAGGAGCAGGGTTCCCCAGCAGCACAGAGTATATCAGGAGACGAGTGATGTGTTAGTGAGGACAGGGCTGCATGTGATTGGGACAGTGACATGATGTGAGGAGGGGAATGGAGGCAGCAGGAAGTCACAGACTGAGAGTTATATAGTGGAAGGAGCAGGGATTCCCCAGCAGCACATAGTATATCAGGAGATGAGTGATGTGTCAGTGAGGACAAGGCTGCATGTGACAGGGGCAGTGACATGATGTGAGGAGGGGAATGGAGGCAGCAGGAAGACACAGACTGAGAGTTATATAGTGGAAGGAGCAGGGTCCCCCAGCAGCACATAGTATATCAGTAGATGAGTGATGTGTTGGTGAGGACAGAGCTGCATGTGACAGGGGCAGTGACATGATGTGAGGAGGGGAATGGAGGCAACAGGAAGTCACAGACTGAGATTTATCTAGTGGAAGGAGCAGGGTCTTCCAACAGCTCAGAGTAGTGAGTAGAAATGTTGCTAATGTTGGTGCTTCTGAACTTTTATATAATATTTCATATTTGTAAAATTGTTATGCTTTTTGGTCTATTGTTGTGTTTGCTATATAAAGATTTCGGAATTTGAATAAAAAAACATAAAGACCTAAACATTTAAGAAAATCAAAACAGAAAGATATATGTCCTCATTGCATTATTTTCACAGCTCACTACAAGATTAAGGCCCTAAATTTGCAGAAAATGAGCTTATATGGTATTGCCTACTACCCATCACAATGCCAGTCAATTTCTGTGCGTATCTGCAATGCTGCTATTTGTGCAAGTAAATTGCCATCTTTGCGTCACAAGCAGCCACACAGTACAGAAGTGGGAACGGTGACATCACAAACAGGCAGAGGCGCCTTACCCTTCCCTTTATACATCATAATTAGCTACAAATATTTCACTCTAACCATGAACTTACCCCTCAATAAAGTCAATATTAAAATCATAGTTTTCATAGTTCTCAGTTATGATCCTGCCAGAAATTTCAATGACGCTTCCTGCAAAGACGAGAACGAAGAAATATCATGAAATATTTTTTTCACAAAAACTTTACATTATACAGAAGAACAGTTGTAAAGAAAAGATAATCCCACAGTGCACAGTAAATGTGTAAATAAATGGATAGTATAGGTGTACTTATAACATAATCATCTATTAGTAATCACATTAAAAATAATAAATCAGTGCTCTAATAAAACAATGATAACACTGGTTGAAAATTACTGCACTGATTATCTTTGGGAATTATCTGTGTTTTTTATATCATTATTCTGAAATTTCTGAAGTTGGTCCCCCAAATTCCCATCTTGGCAGCTACACATACGTATATATTACGGAGCAGCGTTGTTTTCTCTAAATCCCATTAATCGAGAAGAACGGTCAAACTGTGCCAAAGTGCCAAAATCTCTCCAAGATTTAAAGGGACTGTAACCTGAATTATATTCTACCTTAACCTGTGTTCTGTGCAGGAAAGAAATAAAATACTAGCTGAAGTACCCAGCGTTGCTCGGGTTTACATCTTCAAGATATAAAGTTATCGATGGGGTGGATGTAACTGTCAACGTTTTAAAAATAATTAGCAGCTCTTCCAATACACCCATGAGGTGGCTGCCCAGTGTCATTTTTGTTTTTATATTAAATGTCATCCAAATCCATCCAGTGGAAGGCCCAGAACAGGTTCCGCGGGTCAAAGTTCTGCCCAACGTACACCAACGGGAAGTCCAACCAGGACCACAACCCCCCTAAAACCTGGACAGGATCCAACTGTACTACCTCGCGTTGGTGTTATCCTAATCAGTGCAGTGGTGTCAGAATGCATAATATATAAAAGAAGAAGTTTGTTTCTTTGTTGACGAATATCTTCGACACCTCTGCACCTATTGGGAAGAAACCAACGCGAGGTGGTCCGGTTGGAGCCTGGCCAGGTTTTAAGGGGGTTAGGGTACAATCGGACCTCTTGTTGGTGTATGCTGGGCAGAGCTTTGACCCGGAGAGCCTGTTCTGAGCCTTCCACTGGATGGATTTGGTTTGTTTGTCTGCATTCGGACACCACTGCACCAATTGGGATGAAACCAATGCTACATGGTCCAACTGGATCCTGGCCAGGTTTTAGGAGATTTCGGGTCCCGGTCAGACCTCCCGTTGGTGTACGCTGGACAGAACTTTGACCAGAGGAGCATGTTCTGGACCTTCCACTGGATGGATTTGGATGATATTTAATATAAAAACAAAAACGACACTGAGCAGCCACCTCATGGGTGTGTTGGAAGAGTTGCTAATTATTTTTAAGATGTTGACAGTTACATCCAACTTACTGTTAACTTAATAACTTGAAGATTTAAACCCAGGCAACACCAAGAACTTGAGCTAGTAATTAGATAAATCAGATGGGAAAATATTCAAAAGTGTGGTCAGCATGCCTTTAAGTATCCTATAAAACATAAATGGTACTGCTAGTGTTTTGTTTTAACTTATACTACAGAGCTTCCAATCTATTTTTTAAACTAACGTCAGATTGCCTTCTTTTAATTTTAGATTTTCTTTCTGCTTGGATAAATCAGCTGTATTGTGTTTCATTATCGTATGACTGATCTTAGGATGTATAAATAATGCAAACTTTCTTGATTGTGATATTGTAATACTTTTATCTGTTTGAGGTTAGTAACAAATAAAACTTTATTGCAAAATGTAAATCGTATAAATTTGTTTTTTTGTGAACATTTTGCTGTATTACCCGGTACTCCAGACGATGGGCTGGTTTCATGGATCACAGGAGACGCCAACTCCGAAAACTGTAAGTAAGTAGCATCATTATACAGTATATAGATAATCATTTATATATGAAAAAAAATATATAAGATTATACTGTACTGTACTTAAAACGACCAAACCTTACATACAATGATGTTCTTAGCTACTGTATCCAAGTGTTAATCTCCAACATGACATGTTCAGTAGATATGATAAAACTGCTTTCCTATATTTTAAATACTCACCTGTAAAAAAAATAATCTTATCTTATATTGCCTATATAGAGGAAATTCATTCAGCAGGGTTAATTGGCTGCTATCAAAATTGACCCTAGTCTCTCTGTCTCTGTCTGTCTGTCTCCCTCTGTGTCTGTGTGAGTGTGTGTCTATATTACGGAATTTAGACTGTAAGCTCCAATGGGGCAGGGACTGATGTGAGTGAGTTCTCTGTACAGCGCTGCGGAATTAGTGGCGCTATATAAATAAATGATGATGATGATGATGAGGGTTCTGAATTTGGTGGACATCATAAAAAAGTCAAAATAACAACACGCTGAGCAGAATTTATTAAAATACATTTTTTTTGAGGATACTCACTAAATAAGGTAATGAATTAAAAAAAATATTTTCTGTCTAAGTTGCTAAATTCAAACTACAGTATATTTTTGTTTAATTATGCAAAGCATGAGCCAGGTGACATTTTAACTGTCACCTCACCTCAAGCAGCAAAACTGACATGCAATGCTTTACTGTTTGAGCTTTTTGACCCTTCTCAGCAGTCATTGAGTCTGTGTGATGTTTCCTTTTGTTATTTTGTTTCACTGTTCCATGACACTCCATTAAACATGTACACCTAATGTTAGGGGGGGGAAATGCTGCCTTTTAAGACTGTTTTAAGGCTCGATCAGAATCATTTCAGATGTTCAAGTTTAAAAAGCCTGATTTTTCCAGAATGCTCTTGATGGAAACAAAACGTGCCTGAAATACCACACAAAATAGTTTCTACTTATCCAAGAGGGAGGTCAGTGGCACAGCAGGGGAACAGAAACTCATTAGGGAGATAAGCAATGACCACTAGCTGGTTGGTAAACTTTCTGTGAGCTGTTCAAACTTGTCAGTGCCTACAGCAAGCCGCAAACTGCTGGCAGGAGCAGAGCCAGCAAACAAAGACAATCATTGTGCTCTTTCCAGTCAGGAATGTGACTCATTAACTTTATTCCCTGGCGATATTTAATCAGAGCTCCGAGAAGATCTTTACGGCATGCAAATACTTCTCACATTAAACAAAAGTGGTTCTAATGCTGTTTAGGCTGGGAGCGTCGCTTCTGCTGCAAGTTTGCTGTGTACTAAATGAACGGCAATCTGCTTAACACTAGAAAGAAGTCAAGGACTTCAATTACTTTAGTTTAACTTTAAATATCAGTAATAGTTGTAGGCTGGAGAGAATTATTAAAGGGACGCTGACAATGGTGTATTATTTAAAATTATATTTAAATATTACATTTAAGCCACTGGCATTAAAAATCATGCTTCTACCAGCGTTTTTTTCATCACTAGTTAAAGAATGCAAAGTGTATGGGAAAGGAATCTAGTTAGGTTACTACAACTCCCAACTGTCCCAATTTTGGCAGGGCAGTCCAAACTGTAGATCCCAAAGGGGACAGGGTCTATACAGAATTGGGTGGAATTGCCCCAAAATGAGGTGGGGTTTTACTTTTGGTAACTCAGGGCAGGGCTTATTTTGTATTAATTTAATTTATTTGAATGTTGGGATGTACGGGTGGGAAGAAAGTATTTTACTTTGCCCATACATGGAACGGTATTCTGCACTGTCTTTGTAAATTCAGTATTTTGTGGTTAGCACTTCTGCCTCACTGCACTGGGGTCATGATAAGATTCCTGACCGTGACCTTATCTGTGTGGAGTTTGTATATTCTCCCTGTGTTTGCGTGGGTTTCCTCCGGGTGTTCCGGTTTCCTCCCACACTCCAAAAACATACTGGTAGGTAAATTAGCTGCTATTAAATTGCCCTAAGCCCGTATGTTAGGGGATTTAGATTGTAAGTTCCAATGGGGCAGGCACTGGTGTGAGTGAGTTCTCTGTACAGCGCTATGGAATTAGTGGCGCTATATAAATAAATAGATGATGATGATGACGATATTCATAAAATCATTCTGCTGGGGGGTGTGGTTGGGGTATAATATGTCCAAGTAGAAGATAAATTATAGGGGAATTCCAAGTGGAATAAAAAAAATGGTAGTTGTGGATTCTACGCGGAACACTTAAGCCCAGATTCCTGCCAGAGAAATGTTCAGAATTCCGCAGTTAAATGCAATAGAAGTCGAGGACTCCCTGATATATGTGAGTCTCTCTGACATTCTAGGAGAATAGACAAGTATGATTTACGCAGACACTGCTCAGATACAACCTACACTTGAAAACGGTTGATTTCTGACAACAACTTTTTTGAATGCAACCTGATTATTCTATTGTAAATGTCTAAAGACTCTTACCTTGAACTGAATCCCTGTAGTCTGATTTATTGGTTGTCCATCATAGAACACTTCAAGCTGATAGGAGGCTTCTTGTCCCAATGGTCTATCAGTTGAGATACTTTGAATTAACACATATTTTGGCTGTGTGGTAAAAACATCCCCAATGCCCACAGGCACATGTCTCCAAGGTTTCAGACATCCATCATAAACCATTAAAACAATCTGTTTGTAAGCTCCTAGCATTTAAAACACGTTACTATGTAATATAGTAACATAGGGCCTGATTCATTAAGGATCTTAACTTAAGAAACTTCTTATTTCAGTCTCCTGGACAAAACCATGTTACAATGCAAGGGGTGCAAATTAGTATTCTGTTTTGCACATAAGTTAAATACTGACTGTTTTTTCATGTAGCACACAAATACTTGATAGCTTATTTTTACACTGAAATGTAAAGTTGATATTTGTGAATGAAACATGAAAAAAACAGTCATTATTTAACTTATGTGCAAAACTGAAAACTAATTTCCACCCCTTGCATTGTAACATGGTTTTGACCAGGAGACTGAAATAAGAAGTTTCTTAAGTTAAGATCCTTAATGAATCAAGCCCGTAGTCTATGTTATCTCTTTCCCTTCACTAAAACCCATTGTCCTATGTTATCGGCAGTTTTAGACTCACATAGTTCCATGTAGAGCCTTTTAACCTGCTCCCCCTTCCAATGATGACATTTGCAGAGTTATACCAAGGAATGTAATTTGTGGAACAATGCAAACGTTATTTTCGTATCTATATAGAGATATTTGATCTGCACATTCAATTTAATGCATTCCCACAGCATACCTTGTTATACATTGAATGGACGATAGTGGTGAGTAAACAAGTTGGAGGTCACAGATGATTGGTGGCCCCTGAGGATTGGTCATGTGTATCTCAAACCGGGGCCCATTTCCAGAGTATTCCATGCATTGGTCGTCCATGCTGCTGCCTGGTTATTGTAACAATGGAAAAATATGCAGGTTAGATGTTGCCCTGGAGTTTGGAGTATCCGACATAAATTCTAGGGGGCGCTACTGAGTATCATCACTGCTAATAGATCTATAACGTCGTTTGCTGAATGACTTTGTAACAGGTGAGTTCTGATGTCAGAACTCACTAATTATAAACTTGTTCTGCACGTTAACCCCTTCCCTACATAGCTGATGAGATATTTCTCATAGCCAGGCTTGTTGCCCTTGAGTTTGGGGTCCTTGTTAGATTAACCCTTTAACTCCATTCCAGATTTATCAGTTTAGCGAGAAAATTGGCCATTTTCTGGTAGCCTCTGTAATAAGAAAAAGGTCATGAGCTTGATAAATAAAGGACATAGTTTTCGGGGATAAGGTGAGTTTTGAGGCATATTGGGTATGGTCTACATTGTCCCGATATTCCAATCTGGAATTTTGCAGGTATGAATGAAAAAGGGTATTTCAGGGGCAAACGCAGGATTTGTAGAGGGGGGGTTTCCACACCACGCCGCCAGTGGGCGGGACCAGTATACATGGGGGCGTGGCTATAATATTAGACAGTGCTTGGCTGCTCTCCAACTCTTTCTATCCCCATAATATACATGGGCAATGCTGCGTGCACTACTGTTAGGTGCACACAGCTCTCCATTTTCAAGCAGAGCCGTGTAGAGTGGGGACAGGGTCCAACCACCTCAATTATATAGTTCCCCAGGCTTGGAGGGGGTTTCCAGGCTCTAGGAAACCCCCCCCCCCTCGGTTTGCCTATGTATTGGTTACATAGTTAGACCCTACCGTGTTAAAATAAACCCAGTTTTATAAGTACCCCCATCTTACCATTAAACGAGATGGTAATCAACGTCCCACCACTGATGCTACCTTCTTTAGGACCTGCAGTGTAGGTCAAGCAATAAGCTAGAATAAACAGATATATAAAGAAAATGAATTCTAGAATACAAATAAATACCTGTACTTTTCAGGGGGAAACGCAATATATTTAATAACAAGGTGTAACCACATAACATGAATACACCTGAGACAGTTTGGGACCGTTGCTCTCCACAACCAGGACTCAAAACAGGGGGCTGCCCAAATCATCCATTAGACTACCCACAAATAACACACACGATTTGTCCTGATTGCCAAATAAGCCTTAACAATATAATCAATATTTAACAGCCAAAAATAAATGGAATACAATATAATGGTAATGATGCGCTCTCTGTTGTAATATATAAGGATATAAACAGTTCCATTACAATATAAACACATAAGGACACAGACATCACTAAACACCAAATACATGGGTATATATTACAGGCGTTATATCAGAGCCGTAACTTAGAATTCTAGTGCCCGGGGCGAGAAAGACAAATGCCGCCCCCCTAGCCCTCAATTTTAACCAAATTAACCTAAAATATTCCTAATTTGCGCCACCCCCCTTCAGCGTTGCGCCCTGGGCGGTCGCCCCGTCGCACAGCCCTAGTTACGGCCCTGGGTTATATATTCATGTCACTCTATGTCACTGTATCAATTTATTTTGTTAAAAAGTAGTCACTTCATTTTCATTATGTTCCTGTAGCTTATTAGTAGTTTTTGTTTTATATATTTGAAATTTTGTAATATGTTGCCGTAGACATTGCTCTGGAGGAGAACTTAAAGCGATATTTTAAAGAAACCCACCAATGTAACAATAATGAACAGAAATGAATTACAATCATACTTGATGTAGGTGTCAATGTAGGCTTAGACACAATGGGGTATATTTACTAAACTGCGGGTTTGAAAAAGTGGAGATGTTGCCTATCATCATCATCATCAACATTTATTTATATAGCGCCAGCAAATTCCGTAGCGCTGTCTATAGCAACCAATCAGATTCTAGCTGTCATTTATTTACTACATTCTACAAAATGACAGCTAGAATCTGATTGGTTGCTATAGGCAACATCTCCACTTTTTCAAACCTGCAGTTTAGTAAAGCTAGCCAAATGTGCCTGATCATTAAGGAACGTAAATGTCGATATGTGCCGTATTATTCATAAAATTGCTCGGCGCCTGCTCAGAACCGAACTATACACCAGTAAACACAAGAACATCCATTTCATATACATTAAAGGACCCTTAGAATAGCCTGCAATTTCCTGGGTAGAACAGGGAAGGGATAGGGCACATGCCCATGCTCAGTGTACAGTAAGGGCGCGTCAAGCTCGAGCGCACGCAGCATCGTCCAATCAAAGTTCTGGGTATCTCTCAAGTACGTGTTTTTCAGTCGTATCACTTGCAGCAGCTACAGGTCGGGTGTAAGCGCTGATTACTAATGAGGACCGCTGTGTATACATGGTAGAACATTTGTTTGTAATCAGGAGCAACTGTAAAAATACATCTTATATAGACTAGGCTTTAATAACATCCCGATATATGTATTTCATGGTAAAAGAAAAATGATTAAAAAAAAATTGTAAATATATTTTTATTAATATTTATACTATTAGCAGGTTTTAAGGTATTTAATATTTTTTTCCCCTGAGCTCTGATGGGACATATATGTGTATCCTGTACTGTGTTCTGTCTACCTGCATACAGCAAATACCGTATAGCCAGAGTGTACTTCTACCTGTATTCAAATGGAATCCTCATATCCGCTTGTACATGAATATGGTCATACGTAGATTGCGTGCCTAAGTGAATCCCAGGATGTTATCATCAACATATGACATAAATGTTTGCTTTTTATCTTTTCAAAACAAATTGACAAATTCCCCTTTGTGAATATGACTTGTGGTGTCACGTGCAACATAGAAGGATTGAGGAGGCAGACTGAGGCTGCGGCTTCTGCTGCTGAAAAATGAAGGGAATTATCTTAACAAATGTTAATTTTCCTGCTGTAAGGGGCATATTCAATTGTTGGCGTTTTCCGCCGCGGAAAAAGTATTACTGTTATTACGGTAATACTAAGCCGGATTTCAGCTCCTTGAGCCGCGAGCTGAAACCCAGCGAGAAAAGTACCGTAATAACCGTATTTACGCACACTATTACCGTAATGACGGTAATAGTTTGCGCACCGCGTTACTTTATGCAGTAACGCCAACAATTGAATATGCCCCTCAATGTCTAAACTAGTGATGGTGACAATTAGTAACAATGTTTATCTCGCATAGCATAGACCACTCCAGGGGCAAATGCAGGATTTGTAGAGGGGGGTTTCCACACTGCGCCGCCAGTGGGAGTTGCCAGTATGCATGGGTGCGTGGCTATAATATTAGACAGTGCTTGGCTGCTCTCCAACTCTTCCTATCCCCATAATATACATGGGCAATGCTGCGTGCACTTTTGTTAGGTGCATGCACCTCTCACTTTTCAAGCAGAGCCATGTTAAGCGTAGGCAGGGTCCAGCCACCTCAAGTATACAGTGCCCCAGGCTTGGAGGGGGGTTTCCAGGTACTAGGAAACCCCCCTCGGTTTGCATATGCACTCATATAAAAAAAATCCGTCATGTGCAAGGGCAGGCTGGGCTGGGGGGCAGGGGGGCATCGCCCCTCGGGCCGGTACCATAGTGGGCTACCTTGGGTTGGTCACTGGCCACCTGCATTTTTTTTTGCTTTAAAATGTTCTTCATTGGCTGCTGAGTCAAGTCTTGTCCCCCGGGCTAAAAAATGTCACCCCTCCCCTGGTTATGTTTATAAGGCATGAGAAGAAAGGTTTTCAGTTACCCCCCCCCCCCCCACCCCTTCCCCCCAGCTACAAGGTACAGTTTGGCTAAGCCCCTTGCTGGGTAAAGATAGAATTGTATGAGGAGCTACATCTTATGGCCTGATTCTTTAAGGAAAGTAAAGCAAAATAAGTATTTTTGCACCTGGGCAAGACCATGTTGCATTGGAGGGGGGGGGGGTAAATTAAAAATGTGGGGACAGATTTATAGTTGGGGTAGAGCATGTCCTAGATCAACTTTAAATTTCAGTGTACAAATAAAGCTATCAAGTATTTGTGTGCTACATGAAAAATCAGCCATTATTTATCTTATGTGCAAAATAATAAACTAATTTGCACCCCTTGCACTGTAACATGGTTTTGTCCAAGATCAAATGTACTCCTTTTTTTTGCTTTGCAATCCTTAATGACTCAGGTCATTAGCGTCTAGCGTCTGTCCTCAGATAACGTCATACTGTGAGTGCAGACCTGCATCTCTATTACTTACCAATGACAGGTAATAATTGTAAGACTGAGAAACAAATCACCACGGAGTTTGGAGAACGTTTCCATAGATTCTTCATTTTTCTTCTTGTATCTAGATGTGATTGAAATAGACAGAAATTATTCTTGAAAATGTGGTTCTGATTTTTCAGCATTTTAATTAACTTTTTTGCAGTATGATTAGCAAAATTTTTATTTCCTTTTTTACCAATAATAACTAATAATACTTTGATATTTATATACTGCATAATTGCCAACTCTCCCGCATCCTGTCCGTCCTGCTCGCTTCCTAGTAAAGTGGTCAGGATGGGAGTTTCCATGATGTGATTCACTGTGGCAAAATGGCAAATTGAACATTGCGTCGAGGGGTGGAGCCTAAATGACGTAATTTGTCGAGTCCCGCCCCTTTACTTCCTGGTACTTCACCTGCCCTCTGGGAATTACCGGAGGGAAGGTGTAAAAAGTTGGTGAGTATAATATAGCTCCTTTCTCTCATTAGGGCTCAAAGTGCCTCACATTGTTGCCAGGGGTGAGGCGGCCATCTTGGGCGCACTCAGCTGCTCTTCTATGACATCATTCACCTCAGTCTCTGCCTTTGGAGCTTACAGTCTAAGTTCTCTACACACACTAGGGTCCATTTTTGGTGGAAGCCAATTATCTTAGCAGTAAGATTTTGAACCGAGTGGAAGGAAACCGGAGCACCCGGAGGAAACCCACACAAACATGCGGAGAACGTACAGCCTCCACACAGATAGGGCGCTGGTCGTAATTGAACTCATGACCCCAGTGCTATGAGGCAGCAATGCTAACCACTGTGCAGCAACAACAACAAAATATACATTCAAAATATAAAAATAAACTTCACTGTAAATACATTTATTATTGCTAATGTCTGCAGCGCATTGCTTCCTAATAGGCTCATAACCATTTTAATTTAAACTTTCCATATGAGTGTATTAGCTTCCTCAGTTCTGTACAGTACAATCTGCTGTGATCACAAATATTTAGATCAGTGGTTCCTGTAGTAAAAGTTTTGAAACTTTTTTTTTTCATGTTTTTCAAAGTATTCCAATATGAGGATACTTTAATAACCAGCTAAAATTACTTATAACAAGAGAACACTTTAGATTAAAGAGCACACGGTAGAAGCAGCCGTTGTTTGAGTATTCAGTTCACTAGGAATCCATGACATCACAGAGGCGTGATATTATTTAGACCTAATGACATACTTGTCAACCATGGCAAGATTGTCTCCGGGAGATCGAGGGTGAGGTGGGCATGTGGGGATGGGGCTAGCCAAATTGTGTAATTGTGTAATTTGGCCCCACCCCTTATGTTGTTGTAACATGTTTTGGCCTATTACAGCAGGGAAAGGAGCAACAATGATGCGCGTCATAAGCCCCACCCTCCACCTCTTAATTTAACAATTGGCCGGGAACCAGGAGGTTGCTCTGCTCTCCCGACAGCCCGGTAGTACTCCTAGAACTTTGGGACAATAACTAAATATTCACGACTCACTAGTTTCTGATTGCTATATAGTTTATAGGTTGGAGTAATGTTTTTGTTCAGGTCAGTAAATGGCTCCGGCATGTGTTGGTTACAGATGTGTTTTAATTGGACACTGTTATCAAAATTGTGCATAAAATTTATTGATTTAAAATGTAAAAAAAAAAAAAAAAATATATAGTCTTAACTGCTTAATCCCTTTTCAATTGGTGAGTGACCCATGTAAGAGGTGGCTTGTCTTGAGCAGCAAAAACAATGGGAGCAATAGGGGCGCACTTCCAGTTACCCAGAACCCCCCTTTCTCTAATCATAGAAACTCCCATTTAGTAGGTATATTATATAAGCTATGACACATTGTTTGCAGCCTATGACACATTTCCATGAGCATCTGCATATGTTATCATGAACATTAGCCTCAACAAAATGGCCGCCATCACTTGTGTCTTTGTATTTTTCAATAGTTTTCTTTCTAGTGCCAAAACCAAAACACAAACAGATCCAAATCCAAAACCAAAACCAGAACACGCGGGTCAGTAAACATCTCTAGTGTTAATATAACGTGTGTGTGTGTGTGAGATTGGGGGTCAGTGTGGGAGGTAGGCTATTTAAGTGCAGGTACGGGCTATATATTTTTGGGTGATGGTGGGGCTATTTAGCTTACTGGTGGGGCCTATTAATTTAAGGTTAGGTGACGGGACCTTTCATTTAATGCTGTGGTGGTTTAGTGATATTAATTAAATATGGGGCTGATTTTGGGGCGGAGGACTATTTATTAAATGTGAATATGAATAATTTAATGCCGGGCATGGTTGTGTAAAATGGTTATATTTGTTAAGTGTAAATGAAATTTAATTTATTGCTGGGGCTGTTTGGAGGGAGGGAAATTGTTTTATATATTAAATGTGATATTATTATTTTAATGTTGTGGCTGGAGGGAGGCCTATTTATAAAACAAGGGTGCTATTGATTTAACACTGGGGCTGGTTGGAGTTTTCTAAATTTAATGTACCCATTTTTTTTCCAAATAGGGCCTCCAATATTCCAGGATCCAGACAACCAGCAAATGAGCTAAAATAACCAGCAGCCACAAGTAGTGAAAGTGACAAGAACAGGTAGGAGAGAGCAGGACAATCTGCCAACTGTCTGGAATGGGGTTGGACAGTCCAGAATTTGGGTGATTGTTTCCCTTAGGACAGCTAGGAAGTATGTCCTCCTTCACTGTGTACTGCTCGTGAAGGCAGAACTGTGTGCACCTAAAAGTAGTGCACACAATATTGCCTGTGTACTTGTCTAGAATGATAACCTTGTTACACCATAGGGTTTACCCCAGAACCTTAATCCAGCTCTGGCCCAGGACAATGCAAAAACATGCCCTTTTGCTTGCAAAAACATTATATATATATATATATATATATATATATATATATATATATATATATATTATGCATTATTTACTTTTTTGTTTAAGACTTATTATTTATAGTAATAAAGTATCGCTGGATTAAGTAACACTAAAATAGCCTCTTTTTAATATTGATAAATATATATTGTACCAAAAACCATCCTTTCAGGATGGGCCGCTACTTATGGGCCATTGCTGCGTGCTTGCTCCCCGGGCTAAAGTCTGCCAGCCATCCCTTGCCTCGAAAGGCTGGCTGTGGCCATGTTTGTTTGTTTTGTTTTTTTGTTTTTTCAAAAAATGAACTTCACCTTTCTTAAACATTTATATTACTGACATATAATATGTAATAATGTAGGCACAGAAATATGAAATATTATATTAAAAAAATTGACTGTATGAAAAATGAAAAACAAACTAGCAGTAGGTAGAGTAGCACAGTGGATAGCATTGCTCACCGCTCTTTGTTTCCAACCAAGGCACTATCTATGTGGAGTTTGTCTGTTCTTCTCATGTTTGCATGGGTTTCCCCCCCACACCCTGAAAACATATTGGTGTCTGATAGGTTATATTGCTTCTTCTATACATTTACTACATAAAACTACAAAAATCTATATACAGGCTACAGAAGACAAGATATTTGTGCATCATTTAGGCAGGTAAAGTTACTTTCTCTCCTAGTTTCCTATCACACACTATAGAAAGCACAATCATACTCTCTCGGAATGTTCAGGAGACTCAAGAATTCCGGGTAGTTCTCCCAGACCGCGGGCAGAGCAGGAAATTCCAAGTAAAGTGGGCGGGACAGGGGCCTCAGTGATGCATTTCCCCGCAGGGGTGGGGTCAAAATAAGGAAAGTTGCAGTACCACGGCTTTCCACCCCCAGCAGTGGCCACTTGTCCTCCCGGAGGGGAGTTTCTAAAAGTTGACAATTGATAGAAAGGGACCATGTGACTACCTGGTGCTGGTTGCTGATTAAATCAAAATAAATATTTTAATAAACCATTGTTATTTCCATGTATTTGAGAATTTGCAGTCTTTATACAATGTGTGAACTATCCACACTAATCTCTGAGAAAGAAATATCAAATGTACACTATGGATGATTTTCCATGGGCCATTAAAGGGTGGGCAAATAGATTTTACAAAATCAGATTTCAAAACACACACACACACACGCACAGACACACATACACACAAACGCACACACACATACACACACACACGCAGACACACACACGCACACACACAGACAAACAAACATAGACAAACAAACACAGACACACACACACGCAGACACACACACGCACACACACAGACAAACAAACACACGCACACAGACACACACGCACACATACCCCTCGCACACCCGAACACACACATTTCAGTTATATATATTGACTGTATAACTGCTTTTTATATCTATTTTGTATCAACTTAAATATATTTACGGTACATCATAGCGCCAGGAAAGCCTGCAAGAAATTGCCGATCCACACATTCATTCCAAAGTGTGTCACTGACTACGATTCCAACCTATCTACTTGTGAATGTGAGATTTCAGCTCATAGGTATCCAGTGATTTTAAAAAGATTAGTAGGCTGAGCTTTCAAACCCCCCTCCTGTCCCTATACACTATAACAGAGGGTGGCAGGGAGCCACCACTACTCTCAGTATTGTTTGTGTTGTTGCCACAATGTTGCAGCTGTCTGTAAAACATTTAACATTAGTGCTGCTGGGAAAGTTTTCAAACACATGACAGCAGGAAAATAAACACAAATGTTAAAATCAAGGGGAAAATGCTTAGCAAGCTACCAGCCTTTTCTGGTGCCATTTGGAAGATTCTAAGAAACAAACTTCTGATTGGTTGCTGTGGGTGACTTGTCTTGGGCAGTTTTCAGAATTGTTCACAGTGAAGATCTGACTGTAAGAGGAGCCTGTGCGCTCATCATTGTCCCCGGACTCCTCTCAGATTGGGGGGAGACCAGTGATGGGGGTGTTCTGTGCCTCCGCCCTTTCCATATACAGGGCCAGTGCTCAAACGTTTCATAGTATCTTATTTAATATTATTCATATCAGACCTCCCATGTCAGTAGATATTATACAATTTTGGTACCAAATTAGGATCTGCATCAAAGCCCAGTGCTCAAAAAAGTATGCCACTGTATGCCCCCATTACAATAAAAACACAGTAATGACTACATAACTCCTCTTGAGGTCTATTTTTGCGTCAACTGCTGTAAATATTATATTTACTCTACATTTTACTCACAGGTCCTATGTTGAAGATAAGCCTAAGAGAAAACGCTGGTCCACACATTAATTCCAAAGTGCGTCACTGAAATCTTCTCCATCATCCGGGATATAAGCACAGAGGGTCAGACTATCTTCACGTTGTCCCATATCAGGGGCAATGGCCAGACTCCGGCGTCTACTCCAGGTGTCTTCCTGTAGCACAATCCCAGTTATACCCAGTATATTGTGTGAGTGAAGTATGGAAGTAGTGAATAAGCTGTCTGGCCGTGTAACTCTGGGACCTGCTACTTGTTGGCTGCATGTCATTAAATCTATGCGGCTGTGTGATCAAGCAGGAGATTAATGCTCATACCTGTACCCAGACCAAGCTTAATCATTTACTGATCTGTAAACCTTTATGCTCAAATATGTAAGAGAAGGAAAAACTCTCAGGGAAAGAAATAAAATTTCAAGTCCTACAGAGGTTAGTTTAATTAACAATTCACAGTCATGTTGGCTTAAAGGTGAACTGCTGTTGCCCTATCAGATTAGACTGTTGACTTTGTCATCATGTGTGGTTTACTCTGATGACAGCTGCAGCTGCTATGGTCCGATTTAGGGAAGAACAATCCATATGCATTGTGAGTCGTTACTACACTTGTCTGCAGAACTCGGCTGAGATCACCGTAAGGGGGCGAAATTTATAGCAGATTTTTCAGAGTAACGTGTTTCTGGGTTTGGTGGGCGTGCACCTTGGAACGCGCTTGGGGGACAAATAGGCGCACTTCTGAGCATTATGAAGCTTTGCAGGTTTGGGGGTAAATGTATCAAGCCACGAGTTTCTGGTGGGTTTGAAAAGTGGAGATGTTGCCTATAGCAACCAATCAGATTCTAGCTGTCATTTTGTAGAATGTACTAAATAAATGATAACTAGTGTCTGGCTGCTATAGGGAACATCTCCACTTTTGAAACCCGCCGGAAACTCGCATTTACCCCCCGGAGTTTTTCATTCAGCCCAAGTTCCTGTTATAGGGAGATAATTGGGAAGATCAGGAGCAGAGCATTTGTTGAAATGGGACATGTTGGGGGACAGAATTTTATTTTAGGCTCTAACCTTTTGTCAGAACAACATCTTATTTCATCATATAGAAAAGGAATTTCATGCAAAACAACACTGAAATCGTATTTGTAAATGCTGAACTTATCATGCCCCAGCACAAGCGCCCCCTGGTGGCAAATATCTCTTTGCATTGTACAGGTACTGGTTCACAGAGTGATTGCCTCATACTCAGAGGCAGGCTGGGCTAGGGGCAGGGGGTCAAGCTGGTATTGGGCTACCTTGGGCTGGGTCACTGGGCCACCTGCATTTTTTTTCCTTGAACATGTTCCTAATAGGCTGCTGAGTCCAGGGCCATCTTAACCCATGGGCATGCTGGGCAGTTGCCCGGGGGCCCCACGAGCATAGGGGCCCCATAGGCTTGCCAACTTTCAGTATATTATTCCGGGAGATTTATTCTGAACCTTCAAATCCTCTTTAGTAAAATGTTTAGATGGACTAATCACCTCAGTATCAGCTGTTATATGTACATGCGATCTTGCTGTTGCGAATATATATCTTGTACTTGACGAAAACAGCGTACACGTACTAATTGTACTGTACAATTAGTACTTGTAGGGCCCCAGTGCACTTCTTTGCCCGGGGGCCTATAATGCAGTTAAGACAGCCCTGGTTGAGTCGACTCTTGCCCCCGGGCTAAAATTTGCCAGCCCTCCCCTCCTCATACGGCAAGCAGCCGGCAGCCTGTAGAATGAGAGCCTGATTATATAGTTTATTATATCTCCCAACTGTCCCAATTTCAGCAGGACACTCCCTAATCACAGACCCCGAAAGGGACATGGTTGGCATGAAAATGGTGAAGGTTCATATCAAAGTGACTGTTTTGGGCGGATTATTGTGTCCTGATTTTGCATGGTTGTATGTTGGGAGGTCTGACTCAGGGGCGGATCTAGACATTTGCCCTACCCGGGGCGATCTTAGGGGGGGCAATTTAGGCCCCGCCCCCTTTCTGCTTTCCAAGGCTGCCGGCGGCTGCACAGTATGTGCAGGTCCATTCGGCAGTGACAATGTGCTGCCCGGCTGCTCTGATTGTGAAAACACAATCAGAGCAGCCGGGCAGCACATTGTCACTGCCGAACGGACCTGCACAGTGTGCAGCTGTTGGCAGCAAGTCTCTGCTAGGGGGGCGAACGCCCCGATCCCCCCCCCCCCTGGATCCGCCACTGGTCTGACTATATACAGCTATCTTCCCTTATCTTGCATTAATTGCCCTTTAATTGGCCGTAATATAGCACAAATCTCTCCCAAAAAAGAACTTTACATTTTTTACACTGATAAAAAGATATTCAATTTTTGGTACCCAGGAGATTTCTGAAACTAGTTCATCTACAACAATCTAAACAAATACACAAATGACCATTAGTGATTTAACTTTCTTTATTAACACAGCAGTTGTCCTTTCCAGTTATAATGTACAATCTGCTGTACAGTGACTGTCGGTGTCATCTCTGCAGATGATAAGTGTGTCACACCAACACATGTCTTGTGAGACAGTAATCCCTGTAACGTGATCCATAAACAAGTGCGTTGTGCCTGGTCACATTCTCCTCGCCTCATATGACCTTCATCTTACAGAGCTTTGTCTTGTTACCCCTGGTGGAGCGGTCACAGGCTGACGGAGCGTCATTCTGTGCTTGGATGTGAAGAAATGAAGACTGAATTAGTCACATTGTGCAGCCCTGAGATTGCACCTGTCACTCACCATGGGGACTCACTGTTCAACAGTAAATAAAAGCTGTATATATCTTGCACACTCTTGTTTCATAAATGTGTGTATATGTGTGTGTGTCTGTATGTGTGTGTGTGTGTCTGTATGTATGTGTGTATGTATGTATGTATGTGTGTGTCTCTGTATGCGTGTATTTGTGTATGTATGTATGTATGTATCTATGTATGTGTGTTCGTGTGTATTTGTGTGTATGTATGCATGTGTGTATGTGTATGTATGTGTGTGTTTGTATGTATGTGTGTATGTATGTATGTATGTATGTATGTATGCGTGTATGTATGTATGTGTGTATGCGTGTATTTGTGTGTCTGTATGTATGTGTGTGTATGTATGTATGAATGTAGCTGTGTATGTATGTATGTATGTATTTATGTATGTGTGTGTATGTATGTGTGTTTGTATGTGTGTATGTATGTATGTATGTATGTATGTGTGTGTGTATGTATGTAGGTGTGTATGCATGTATTTATGTATGTGTGTATGTATGTATTTGTGTTTTTCTGTATGTATGTGTGTATGTATGTATGTATGTATGTATGTGTGTTTGCGTGTATTTGTGTATGTGTGTCTGTATGTATTTGTGTATGTATGTATATATGTGTGTATGTGTGTGTGTTTGTATGTATGTGTGTATGGGTGTATTTGTGTATGTGTGTATGTATGCATGTGTGTATGTATGTGTGTGTGTATACTCTAGTTATTGATGTTAGGGAATAAATAGTCAGAGTGATACCAAACTGTAAAATGCTAATGGACTAGATAGACTAGTTGTAACTGGTTTCTGGGCGGGAGAACCATCTGGAATGTTGACCCTCAGCCTTTGAGGGGGTTGTTTGAACTAGCCTATGACCTGTTTACATTGGACTCACCTCAAGTCTGGACCTATAGAAGCAAGCCACGTCATCTGCATTGTTCTCTCTGTAACACTGAATGTATATAATCATAGCTGTGCTCCCACTAGCTTCAGGCATTCTCTGACCACAGTATTCTAGAATGAACTACTGTCCACTGGTACCCGTGGGAGCGCAGCGAAGCGCATGCGAACGCAGCAGTATGTATGTATCTTTTGGTAATGGCTGTACTGTACTGTATTATATAATAATAATGTATTGAACTGTTAACTTTTTACATCTGCTAAAATAAATTACTTTGTGCGTTGGAAACACAATACAATCGCTTGGGCAATGCTTATTTGAAAACGATAAAATTACTTTAATAGGTGGTAGTGAAAAACTGAGTCATCCAATCAGGAAGGACGGTGTCAGGATCTGCCTGCAAGCCCCTTGCAGTGCATACTGCTTTGCCTGGCAGCTCCTGCCTCCTGGACTATTTGACTTTATTAGTGTGTATTTGCAGCAGTACCTCTGATCACCAGAGGTGCTGCTATTGTGCCTTTCATGTTTGCATAAGGGGTTAACCCGTTCTTCAATTATCTCATGCACCTGGGTGTGTTCTCATTTCCCTTATATATACCTGTCACTCCAAGCACACATTGCTGGTTATTGTTGTCCCTTCCTGTTGTTCCTTTCCTCTGCTGTGCTTATGGTTTCATGCTGCCTGGATCTCTCCATATTACCACTTACCTTCATCTGCCTCTTGCTCGTGAGCCTGTTGTCACTGTGTACGGTCGTGAGCCTGCTGCATCATGAGTCAGAATAGGCTTCTCAAAGTGCTGTCTGCCCTCAGGCTTCTCAAAGTGCTGTCTGCCCTCAGGGTTCTCAAAGTGCTGTCTGCCCTCAGGCTTCTCAAAGTGCTGTCCCTAACGAGGCTTCTCACAGTGCTGTCCCTGCCAGGCCTGCCGCCCAGTCCGGGACTACTGCCAAGCCTGCCGCCCATTCCGGGTCTCCTGTCAAGCCTACTGCCAAGTCTACTGCCCAGTCCGGGCCCGCTGCCAAGTGCAAGTCATCCTTTGCTGAGAGTGCCAAGCCTGAGCTGTTGCCTTTCTTTGAGGGGCACATTTCCCAACTTGGTGCCCTTCTGAGATTTGCTGTTTCTTATATTCCCTCCATACCTGAGCTTGTTAACAACCCTAAGAGACAGGTACTGTTCCTAATTTCGTATTTTAGAGGGGAAGCTTTGGAATGGGCAAACCCATTTATTGAAACGGATCATTCCGTCCTATCGGACTTACAACTGTTTGTTGAGGAAGTAATCAAAAAGTTTTCTACAACCCCTGCAGTGCCATCTTGTGGGTCACCTGTGCTTTCAGCAACACTACCCAGAACTACAGTCCGAGAACTACCTTTGTGTTCCACCCAGTTGGCCCAGGCCCCAATTGCAAAGAAGTCCCGTAAGAGAGGAGGACATAAGAAGAGAGGTGGTTCTGCAGTGCTTGAACTGGCAGCTGGCATGGTCACCTTTGCCTTTCCGCCCATGGACGAGGACTTTTCTGCCGGGCCCCCTATTGTGGACTATGATTCTGACGAATTTAGACATTTTTGGTAATCGGGCATCTGGAATCCGCCCTAAAGGAGGGGGGTACTGTCAGAATCTGCCTGCAAGCCCCTTGCAGTGCATACTGCTTTGCCTGGCAGCTCCTGCCTCCTGGACTATTTGACTTTATTAGTGTGTATTTGCAGCAGTACCTCTGATCACCAGAGGTGCTGCTATCGTGCCTTTCATGTTGGCATTAGGGGTTAACCCGTTCTCCAATTATCTCATGCACCTGGGTGTGTTCTCATTTCCCTTATATATATCTGTCACTCCCAGCACACATTGCTGGTTATTGTTGTACCTTCCTGTTGTTCCTTTCCTCTGCTGTGCTTATGGTTTCATGCTGCCTGGATCTCTCCATATTACCACTTACCTTCATCAGCCATCTACCCGGTATTTATTCCTGCATGTTCCTGTATATTCAGCAATAAACTTCGTGTGTTTTCACTTCATTTCTGGCTCCTGAGCTGCATTTGTATTTGAACCGTGACAGACGGAAGGGGAGGGGCTTAGCTTTTAGAGAGGCTTATAACATATAGGAAAAGGTTTTGACTTCCTCTTACCGTCTGGAGAGTTTACCCACCCACCCATTCCCTATTTCGGTTTAGGTGTGAGTATTCGTTAGTAGTAATATAAGTGATGCATACATTTAATTTGCAAGGGGCGGTAAGCAGCCCAATCAGCGGCCAGTTTGGTTTCATTAAGGTGTAATAGGCATTCTCCCCTTAAATGGATTGGGCAATTAGTCTGAATAGCTCTTCAGGGTTAGGGGGCTCCGCTTAGGCGGGCGGGCCTCGACTAATGGCCAAATGGGGGAGTTTGGCATTCTAACGCCTGGTCGGGTCCAAATTAGTTTGGACGGAATTTACAACTTACTGGTGTGGCCTGGAGGCTGATTGGTCTGCTTAGAGTTGCCACCAATTTTTTCCAGCAGATTCGCCTTTAATAAATTCCTGACCTTTCAAACGCCAATTCAAGTCTCTGTGTCGTTATTTTATCTTGTTAAGCTTAACTCTTGTAAGGGTAAAATATAGTAAGGTATGAGGTCCACCATAAGCGGTTTAGTAGGTGTGTATGTAGGTGTGTATGTATGTGTGTATATACGTATGTGTGTATGTATGTGTATGTAGGACAATAATGCAGGGGCACACGTTTGACAATAATGACCTGATTCATCTTCGGACCTCAGTCCTGGTGCATGCTGCATCTTGCATGAATTCCTCTGTGCATGCTCACAAACTGTCTTTACAACAGTGACCGCAAGCGCATGCAATTGTAGCCCATATGCAAATGACATTTCCTACAGCCTATAATTTGAAGGGCGGAGCGTGGGAGGAAAGGGACGTGTGCTTGTAGGCAATGTACAGTAAAGGACGCCCTGGTAAAGTGTGCACACATTAGTCCGATTCAAGCTCTGGGCATCTCTGAGGTACCTGCGTTTTAGCCGTACTCACACCCAGGCACGCAGAGGGGGGGGTGGGTACGAATTACCGGGGCCTGGGCTGCTTGGGGGGCCCGGGCCGGCTGTCTAGTATTTTTTTACTTTAAAAAAATAAATACAAATTCTACCAGTAGGTGGCGCTAGCGCACTCCCCGCAAATTGGAGGTGTGGGTAATGTTAAGAGAGAGGGAGGGAGGGAGCTGGCAGCAGCTCCCAGTTCCCAGACAGTGTGTGACATCACACACTAACCTAGCAGCAAGGAGGAGGAGCTCCTGCTCAATTTAGGTAAGTGAGCTGGGCTGGGCTGGTGGGGGGTGTTATGATATGTCTTCTGGGTGGGTTAGGATATGTCCTGGGGGGCTTATGATGTGTCTGCTGGGGGGCTTATGATGTGTCTGGGAGGGGTTAGAATATGTCTGAGGGGGCTTATGATGTGTCTGGGGGGCTTATGATGTGTCTGGGGGGCTTATGGTGTGTCTGGGAGGGGTTAGGATATGTCTGAGGGGGCTTATGATGTGTCTGGGGGGGCTTATGATGTGTCTGGGGGGCTTATGGTGTGTCTGGGAGGGGTTAGGATATGTCTGAGGGGGCTTATGATGTGTCTGGGGGGGCTTATGATGTGTCTGGGGGGCTTATGATGTGTCTGAGGGGGCTTATGATGTGTCTGGGGGGCTTATGATGTGTCTGAGGGGGCTTATGATGTGTCTGGGGGGCTTATGATGTGTCTGAGGGGGCTTATGATGTGTCTGGGGAGCTTATGATGTGTCTGGGAGGGGTTAGGATATGTCTGAGGGGGCTTAGGATGTGTCTGGAGGGCTTATGATGTGTCTGGGGGAGCTTATGATGTGTCTGGGGGAGCTTATGATGTGTCTGGGGAGCTTATGATGTGTCTGGGGGAGCTTATGATGTGTCTGGGGAGGCTTATGATGTGTCTGAAGGGGCTTATGATGTGTCTGGGGAGCTTATGATGTGTCTGGCGAGGCTTATGATGTGTCTGGCGAGGCTTATGATGTGTCTGGCGAGGCTTATGATGTGTCTAAAGGGGCTTATGATGTGTCTGGGGGGGTTTATGATGTGTCTGGGGGGGCTTATAATGTGTCTGGGGGGGCTTATGATGTGTCTGGGGGGGCTTATAATGTGAAGATACGTAGTTCCCAAATCACTCAGACACGGTATTAGAGGAAAAATAGAAGGATGATTTATTCTGCAGAAATATTCTGAGGAAATCAGTTCAAATAATTCCAGTGGGATAGGTACAAATCTCTGGCAGAGCATCACTTCCTGGCCAACATGGTGGCTCAGTGGTTAGTACTTCTGCCCCACAGCACTGGGGTCATGAGTTCAATTCCCGACCATGGCCTTATCTGTGAGGAGTTTGTATGTTCTCCCCGTGGTTGTGTAGGCTTCCTCCGGGTGCTCCGGTTTACTCCCACACTCCAAAAACATACTGGTAGGTTAATTGTCTATCAAAAATTGACCCTAGTCTCTCTCTCTCTCTCTCTCTCTCTCTCTGTATATTAGGTAATTTAGACTGTAAGCTCCAATGGGGCAGGGACTGATGTCAGTGAGTTCTCTGTACAGCGCTGCGGAATCAGTGGCGCTATATATATAAATGGTGATGATGATGATTATGATGTGTCTGAGGGGGCTTAGGATGTTTCAGGGGGGGTATGATGTGTCGGGGGGGGTTGTAATGTGGCATAATGTTTTTGTGGGGGTGGCGTGATGTGGCTGGGGGGTAGTGTGTGAAATGTTATGTTTTATTTAGGGATGAGCGCGCTCGGATTTCTGAAATCCGAGCCCACCCGAACGTTGCGGATCCGAGTCGGATCCGAGACAGATCCGGGTATTGGCGCCAAATTCAAAAGTGAAACTGAGGCTCTGACTCATAATCCCGTTGTCGGATCTCGCGATACTCGGATCCTATAAATTCCCCGCTAGTCGCCGCCATCTTCACTCGGGCATTGATCAGGGTAGAGGGAGGGTGTGTTAGGTGGTCCTCTGTGCTGTTTAGTTCTGTGCTGTTTAGTTCTGTGCTGTTTAGTGCTGTGCTGTTTAGTGCTGTGCTGTGCTGTGCTGTGCTGTGTTCTGCAGTATCAGTCCAGTGGTGCTGTGTGCTGTGCTCTGTCCTTCTGAGGTCAGTGGTGCTGCTGGGTCCTGTGCTGTGTCCTGTTCAGTCCAGTGGTGCTGTGTCCTGTGCTCTGTGCTTCTAAGGGCATAGTTATTTCCCCAATATTCCCCTGTGTTTAAAAAAATAAAAAAAAGTTTTTTTTATAAAATACCAAAAACTACTTTAATATTTTTTAATTACCACAAAATTTTCACAACCAATCCTGCAGTATAAGCCCATTGGTACTGCAATATTACCAAGTTCACACATTCAGCAGTAAAAGTCCAGTGGTACTGCAATATTACAAAGTTTACACATTCTGCAGTATCAGTCCAGTGGTGCTGTGTCCTGTGCTCTGTCCTGCTGAGTTCCGTAGTGCTGCTGGGTCCTGTGCCGTGTCCTGTTCAGTCCAGTGGTGCTGTGTCCTGTGCTCTGTGCTTCTAAGGGCATAGTTATTTCCCCATTATTCCCAAGTTTGTAAAAAATAAAAAAAAAGTAAAAAAAAATAAAAAAATTAAAAAAAAAAAAAAATATATAATAATTATAACCAAATTTGCAAAACCAATCCAGCATTATAAGTCCATTGGTACTGCAATATTACCAAGTTCACACATTCAGCAGTAAAAGTCCAGTGGTACTGCAATATTACAAAGTTTACACATTCTGCAGTATCAGTCCAGTGGTGCTGTGTCCTGTGCTCTGTCCTGCTGAGTTCCGTAGTGCTGCTGGGTCCTGTGCCGTGTCCTGTTCAGTCCAGTGGTGCTGTGTCCTGTGCTCTGTGCTTCTAAGGGCATAGTTATTTCCCCATTATTCCCAAGTTTGTAAAAAATAAAAAAAAAGTAAAAAAAAATAAAAAATTAAAAAAAAAAAAAATATATATAATAATTATAACCAAATTTGCAAAACCAATCCAGCATTATAAGTCCATTGGTACTGCAATATTACCAAGTTCACACATTCAGCAGTAAAAGTCCAGTGGTACTGCAATATTACAAAGTTTACACATTCTGCAGTATCAGTCCAGTGGTGCTGTGTCCTGTGCTCTGTCCTGCTGAGTTCCGTAGTGCTGCTGGGTCCTGTGCCGTGTCCTGTTCAGTCCAGTGGTGCTGTGTCCTGTGCTCTGTGCTTCTAAGGGCATAGTTATTTCCCCATTATTCCCAAGTTTGTAAAAAATAAAAAAAAAGTAAAAAAAAATAAAAAATTTAAAAAAAAAAAAATATATATAATAATTATAACCAAATTTGCAAAACCAATCCAGCATTATAAGTCCATTGGTACTGCAATATTACCAAGTTCACACATTCTGCAGTATCTTGTGCTACATATAATGGAGACCAAAAATTTGGAGGATAAAGTAGGGAAAGATCAAGACCCACTTCCTCCTAATGCTGAAGCTGCTGCCACTAGTCATGACATAGACGATGAAATGCCATCAACGTCGTCTTCCAAGCCCGATGCCCAATCTCGTAGTACCGGGCATGTAAAATCCAAAAAGCCCAAGTTAAGAAAAAGTAGCAAAAAGAGAAACTTAAAATCATCTGAGGAGAAACGTAAAGTTGCCAATATGCCATTTACGACACGGAGTGGCAAGGAACGGCTTAGGCCCTGGCCCGTGTTCATGACTAGTGGTTCAGCTTCACCCACGGATCTTAGCCCTCCTCCTCCTCCCCCCCCCCTACAAAAAATTGAAGAGAGTTATGCTGTCAGCAACAAAACAGCAAACAACTCTGCCTTCTAAAGAGAAATTATCACAAATCCCCAAGGCGAGTCCAAGCGTGTTGGTGGTTGTCAAGCCTGACCTTCCCATCACTGTACGGGAAGAGGTGGCTCGGGAGGAGGCTATTGATGATGTAGCTGGCGCTGTGGAGGAACTTGATGATGAGGATGGTGATGTGGTTATTGTAAATGAGGCACCAGGGGGGGAAACAGCTGATGTCCATGGGATGAAAAAGCCCATCGTCATGCCTGGTCAGAAGACCAAAAAATGCACCTCTTCGGTCTGGAGTTATTTTTATCCAAATCCAGACAACCAATGTATGGCAATATGTAGCTTATGTAAAGCTCAAATAAGCAGGGGTAAGGATCTTGCCCACCTAGGAACATCCTCCCTTATACGTCACCTGAATAACCTTCATAGTTCAGTGGTTAGTTCAGGAACTGGGGCTAGGACCCTCATCGGTACAGGGACACCTAAATCCCGTGGTCCAGTTGGATACACACCAGCAACACCCTCCTCGTCAACTTCCTCCACAATCTCCATCAGATTCAGTCCTGCAGCCCAAGTCACCAGCCAGACTGAGTCCTCCTCAATACGGGATTCATCCGAGGAATCCTGCAGCGGTACGCCTACTACTGCCACTGCTGCTGTTGCTGCTGTTAGTCGGTCATCTTCCCAGAGGGGAAGTCGTAAGACCGCTAAGTCTTTCACCAAACAATTGACCGTCCAACAGTCGTTTGCCATGACCACCAAATACGATAGTAGTCACCCTATTGCAAAGCGTATAACTGCGGCTGTAACTGCAATGTTGGTGTTAGACGTGCGCCCGGTGTCCGCCATCAGTGGAGTGGGATTTAGAGGGTTGATGGAGGTATTGTGTCCCCGGTACCAAATCCCCTCGAGATTCCACTTCACTAGGCAGGCGATACCAAAAATGTACAGAGAAGTACGATCAAGTGTCCTCAGTGCTCTTAAAAATGCGGTTGTACCCACTGTCCACTTAACCACGGACATGTGGACAAGTGGTTCTGGGCAAACGAAGGACTATATGACTGTGACAGCCCACTGGGTAGATGCATCCCCTTCCGCAGCAACAGCAACAGCTGCATCAGTAGCAGCATCTACAAAATGGCTGCTCATGCAAAGGCAGGCAACATTGTGCATTACAGGCTTTAATAAGAGGCACAACGCTGCCAACATATTAGAGAAAATGAGGGAAATTATCTCCCAGTGGCTTACCCCACTTAGACTCTCATGGGGATTTGTGGTGTCAGACAATGCCAGTAACATTGTGCGGGCATTAAATATGGGCAATTTCCAGCACGTCCCATGTTTTGCCCACACCATTAATTTGGTGGTGCAGCATTACCTCAAGAGTGACAGGGGTGTGCAGGAGATGCTTGCGGTGGCCCGCAAAATTGCTGGACACTTTCGGCATTCAGCCAGTGCCTACCGCAGACTAGAGGCACATCAGAAAAGCTTGAACCTGCCCTGCCATCACCTCAAACAAGAGGTTGTGACGCGCTGGAACTCCACCCTCTATATGCTGCAGAGGATGGAGGAGCAGCAAAAGGCCATTCAGGCCTACACAGCCACCTACGACATAGGCAAAGGAGTGGGGATGCGCCTGAGTCAAGCGCAGTGGAGACTGATTTCCGTGTTGTGCAAGGTTCTGCAGCCATTTGAACTTGCCACACGAGAAGTCAGTTCCGACACTGCCAGCTTGAGTCAGGTCATTCCCCTGATCAGGCTGTTGCAGAAGCAGCTGGAGAAAGTGAGGGAGGAGCTGGTAAGCCATTGCGATTACAGCAAGCATGTAGCTCTTGTGGATGTAGCCCTTCGTACGCTTTGCCAGGATCCGAGGGTGGTCACTCTTTTAAAGTCAGAGGAATACATTCTGGCCACCGTGCTCGATCCTCGGTTTAAAGCGTATGTTGTGTCTCTGTTTCCGGCGGACACAAATCTAAAGCGGTGCAAAGACCTGCTGGTCAGGAGATTGTCCTCTGAAGAGGACCGTGACATGCCAACAGCTCCACCCTCATTTTCTTCCACATCTATGGCTGCGAGGAAAAAGCTCAGTTTTCCCAAAAGAGGCACTGGCGGGGATGCTGATAACATCTGGTCCGGACTGAAGGACCTGCCAACCATTGCAGACATGTCTACTCTCGCTGCATTGGATGCTGTCACAATAGAAAAAATTGTGGATGATTACTTTGCTGACACCATCCAAGTAGACATGTCAGACAGTCCATATTGTTACTGGCAGGAAAAAAAGGCAGTTTGGAAGCCCCTGTACAAACTGGCTCTATTTTACCTGAGTTGTCCCCCCTCCAGTGTGTACTCGGAAAGAGTTTTTAGTGCAGCGGGGAACCTGGTCAGTGAGCGGCGAAGGAGGTTGCTTCCTCACAACGTTGAAAAAATGATGTTTATAAAAATGAATAATCAATTCCTCAATGAAGTACAGCACTGCCCTCCAGATACTACAGAGGGACCTGTGGTTGTGGAGTCCAGCGGGGACGAATTGATAATGTGTGATGAGGAGGAAGTAGACACTGTAGGGGGAGAGGAATCAGAGGTTGAGGATGAGGACGACATCTTGCCTCAGTAGAGCCTGTTTAGTCTGTACAGGGAGAGATGAATAGCTTTTTTGGTGTGGGGGCCCAAACAAACCAATCATTTCAGTCAAAGTTGTTTGGTAGGCCCTGTCGCTGAAATGATTGGTTTGTTAAAGTGTGCATGTCCTATTTCAACAGCAGACCTCTCAACTGCAGCTCATCCCTCCTCTGCGGGGATAATGTCTCCTGTGCTCTGACACGTCACTCTGTGTACTCTCAGCCTCAGGATCTGACACTACAGCTACCATGCCTCTTGTAGCAGCCCTCACTCCAGGGCCTCTTCCATGTGCAGTGTCCCCCTCTCTCTTGGGTTCACTATAGTGGCATGGAGTTCTCCCCCTCATCCAGGGCACACATTCCTTGCCCTGGCTCAGTCACCACGCTCAGACTTCCAGGCAATGCTGGGGGAGCCTGGGAGCTTCCACCCCAGGTCCCCAGCTACAACTCTCCTCTCCTGTGTCTTCTCTCTCTTTCTGACACTTGAAAGATCGTGCCTTTAAATGAAAAAGTCAGTCTTGATTGCACGACTATGTGCAAGTGCAACAGGGACATTTTTTTGGGTTTACAAAGTCAAACAGTAACACTACGACCCTGTCTGTCTGGGGTCTGTCAATGACGAATTGTCTGGAGCATGTTTTGAGGAGGTATTGTGGCCCCGGTATCAAATTGGGTACCGGGGCCACCCCACTATGCAGTCCAGATACTTGTTTGGTGGAATTCCGACACGTGGAGGGTTTTTTAATTATATTGTGGCCTCGGTACCAAATTGTGTACCGGGGCCACCACACTACGCAGTCAAGATACTTGTTTGGTGGAATTCAGACCAGTTGAGGGTTTTATTATTATATTGTGTGGACCACTCTATCTATACCACACTACAACTCTATACCACTCTATTTCCTACTTTAATTCTATTTAATTCTATTTCCTACTTTAATTCTATTACTAATTAATTACCATAAAGAGGAACCAAAAAAACCAATTTTACCAAAAGTATAATATGACTTAGACTTACAAACACTACACTTGAAAGATCGTGCCTTTAAATGAAAAAGTCAGTCTTGATTGCACGACTATGTGCAACAGGGACAGTTTTTTTCTTTACAAAGTCAACTAATAACACTTGGACCCTGTCTGTCTTTAACATACTTAATGGGATCTCAATGACGAATTGTCTGTAGCATGTTTGGAGGAGGTATTGTGGCCCCGGTATCAAGTTGGGTACCGGGGCCACCCCACTACGCAGTCCAGATACTTGTTTGGTGGAATTCTGACACGTGGAGGGTGTATTTATTTTATTGTGGCCCCGGTATCAAGTTGGGTACCGGGGCCACCCCACTACGCAGTCCAGATACTTGTTTGGTGGAATTCTGACACGTGGAGGGTGTATTTATTTTATTGTGGCCCCGGTATCAAGTTGGGTACCGGGGCCACCCCACTACGCAGTCCAGATACTTGTTTGGTGGAATTCTGACACGTGGAGGGTGTATTTATTTTATTGTGGCCCCGGTATCAAGTTGGGTACCGGGGCCACCCCACTACGCAGTCCAGATACTTGTTTGGTGGAATTCTGACACGTGGAGGGTGTATTTATTTTATTGTGGCCCCGGTATCAAGTTGGGTACCGGGGCCACCCCACTACGCAGTCCAGATACTTGTTTGGTGGAATTCTGACACGTGGAGGGTGTATTTATTTTATTGTGGCCCCGGTATCAAGTTGGGTACCGGGGCCACCCCACTACGCAGTCCAGATACTTGTTTGGTGGAATTCTGACACGTGGAGGGTGTATTTATTTTATTGTGGCCCCGGTACCAAATTGTGTACCGGGGCCACCACACTACGCAGTCAAGATAGATAGATGCGTATCATAGATAAAGTACATTCAGTGGTGTGGGGCAAATTGAAAAATATTCAAAATGCACTGACATTATCAAAAACAAGAGGTTGTCACATGCTAAAACTCCAACATGTATATGATGGAGAGGATGGAGGAGCAGCCGTATGTGTAGTGTAATGCAGACCTGTTGAAGGTTTTTTATATATTTTATTGTGGTGCCCAGTGCCCACTCCTCTACGCAGTCCAGGTACATTTATTGGTGCGAATCAAACAAGTTGATGGTTTTCTTATTATATATATTGTGGTGACCCACTCCTCTACGCAGTCCAGGTACATTTATTGGTGCGAATCAAACAAGTTGATGGTTTTCTTATTATATATATTGTGGTGACCCACTCCTCTACGCAGTCCAGGTACATTTATTGGTGCGATTCATAAAAGTTCAGGGTTTTTAAGATATTGTGGTGACCCACTCCTCTACGCAGTCCAGGTACATTTATTGGTGCGATTCATAAAAGTTCAGGGTTTTTAATATATTGTGGTGACCCACTCCTCTACGCAGTCCAGGTACATTTATTGGTGCGAATCAAACAAGTTGATGGTTTTCTTATTATATATATTGTGGTGACCCACTCCTCTACGCAGTCCAGGTACATTTATTGGTGCGATTCATAAAAGTTCAGGGTTTTTAAGATATTGTGGTGACCCACTCCTCTACGCAGTCCAGGTACATTTATTGGTGCGAATCAAACAAGTTGATGGTTTTCTTATTATATATATTGTGGTGACCCACTCCTCTACGCAGTCCAGGTACATTTATTGGTGCGATTCATAAAAGTTCAGGGTTTTTAATATATTGTGGTGACCCACTCCTCTACGCAGTCCAGGTACATTTATTGGTGCGAATCAAACCAGTTGATGGTTTTCTTATTATATATATTGTGGTGACCCACTCCTCTACGCAGTCCAGGTACATTTATTGGTGCGATTCATAAAAGTTCAGGGTTTTTAATATATTGTGGTGACCCACTCCTCTACGCAGTCCAGGTACATTTATTGGTGCGAATCAAACAAGTTGATGGTTTTCTTATTATATATATTGTGGTGACCCACTCCTCTACGCAGTCCAGGTACATTTATTGGTGCGATTCATAAAAGTTCAGGGTTTTTAAGATATTGTGGTGACCCACTCCTCTACGCAGTCCAGGTACATTTATTGGTGCGAATCAAACAAGTTGATGGTTTTCTTATTATATATATTGTGGTGACCCACTCCTCTACGCAGTCCAGGTACATTTATTGGTGCGATTCATAAAAGTTCAGGGTTTTTAATATATTGTGGTGACCCACTCCTCTACGCAGTCCAGGTACATTTATTGGTGCGAATCAAACCAGTTGATGGTTTTCTTATTATATATATTGTGGTGACCCACTCCTCTACGCAGTCCAGGTACATTTATTGGTGCGATTCATAAAAGTTCAGGGTTTTTAATATATTGTGGTGACCCACTCCTCTACGCAGTCCAGGTACAATTATTGGTGCGAATCATAAAAGTTCAGGGTTTTTAATATATATTGTGGTGACCCACTCCTCTACGCAGTCCAGAAAGATACCTTGTTGCAACGTTTTGGACTAATAACTATATTGTGAGGTGTTCAGAATACACTGTAAATTAGTGGAAATGCTTGTTATTGAATGTTATTGAGGTTAATAATAGCCTAGGAGTGAAAATAAGCCCAAAAACTTGATTTTTAAACTTTTTATGTTTTTTTCAAAAAAAATCCGAATCCAATACCTTAAATCCGAACCGAGACCTTTCGTCAAGTGTTTTGCGAGACAAATCCGAACCTCAAAAATAACGAAAATCCGGATCCAAAACACAAAACACGAGACCTCAAAAGTCGCCGGTGCACATCCCTAGTTTTATTATAATGTATGTTTTATATATTGCATACTAAAAACTAAGAGGCGCTCAAAAACCCTTAAACGCGTGTGTGAGTGAGTGTGAGTGAGTGTGTGTGTGTGTGTTTAATGGTTTTTGAGCACCTCTTAATTTTTATATAAAACATTATAATAAAACATAATTTTATATATATATAGCATCTGTAATTGGCAGCAATGTGCGCAGCGCAATGTCCACGTGCCACATCACCGGAAATTGAACCTCCTCCATATTGTTACTTTATGAATAAATTAGTTTGGGGTTATGTCATTTTCTCTCATCATTATTGAATTTATGTTTAAGGGTTTTTGAGCGCCTTTTAATTTTTATTGTGCGTTTATCTTTGTGTGGGGTTGCAGAGCCCCTAGAGGCAGCCATTTCTCTTATACACTTACAATTGTGTTTCATTATCTGACCATTTCCAAACATATAGATATCTGTGATTATTTTTATCACATATATTTGGCTTGTTACATAATTATATGCTGCAGGATCTGTGCTGTGTACTGGGTTCACTAGTTTTCAATACTTCATGTACATTTTCCGAACAGGTCCCAACATTCCAGGATCCAGACAAGAATCCAGCACCAGCTGTGAAAGCTGCAATAGCAGGTAGGTGAGAGTAACACCATTTTAATACGCAATGGGGGAAAACTCAATTGCCGGTGATGCGGCGCGCGGACATGTCTGTCAAAATCTCCGCCGCAAAGTGTCTCACAGACGTTCCAGAGACACTTCATGGCTAATTGAATTCCCCCCATAATGTCATATGTAAAGAGGTGCAGCCACAGTCCATGTTGGCCACGCCCCACCACTGTGTGACCACGCCCCCTTCGACGGTGCCGCCATGCAGCGACGGCAAACCTCCCTTCTCCTACTATGTGTTAAGGGGGGCCCAGAAAGTTGCTGTACCGGGGCCCCAAGTTCCTCTTGGCAGCCCTGCTCACACCAGCTACCGGGCAGGTGTAAGAGCTGATTGATAATGATGACAGACACGTAGGCGTGCCAGGTGCCAGAACATGTGTTTGCAAGTAAGACAATGCATTTTATGTATAGTAGGTATTAAAAACATCCCGTTATATATATATATATATATTTCAAGTAAAAAAATTACAACTTTTTTAATGTTTTTTAATTGCTGATTACAGTAAAAAAAATGTTCATTTATTTTTACTAATTATGATAATATAAACAGTTGTTAATGTATTTAATATTTTTTCCCATGCTTTCTGATTGGACTTTATATCGCACATATGCATTATGTGTATCCAGCTGTGTGTTGTGTCTGTCTGTATACGGCAAGTATCGTCTATCCAGAGCGGATTTATACCTGTATTTAAACGGAAACGTTTCCTGAGATCTGCTTTTACTTGAATACTGGGCGTATGTGCGTGCAATTTCCGGTCGGATTTTTGAAAACGCAAATTGCTTTCATTTTGCCTTCCAAGATGAATCCGATGTACTAATATTCAACATTTGTGTATTAGCCTTTGTAACATTAATATACAGTATTATATCTGAGATAAATGTGAGGTACTTAGTGCACATCTTCATGACACTTTGGATTTATCATCTACCGCGACAAGGTGACATCATTCAGATGAATACGTTCACTGACTATTCATATCTACAACAGGGTACATACTGTAACTCTCTCCATTATAGGTAATGCTGGTAGGACCTAGGGATGTGCACCGGCGACTTTTGAGGTCTCGTGTTTTGTGTTTTGGATCCGGATTTTCTCGATGTTTTGGGTTCGGATTTGTTTCGCAAAACACCTGCCGAAAGGTTTTGGTTCGGATTTAAGGTTTTGGATTCGGATTTTTTTTGAAAAAAAACTAAAAAGTGTAAAAATCAAGTTTTTGGGCTTATTTTCACTCCTACGCTATTATTAACCTCAATAACATTCAATAACAATCATTTCCACTAATTTAAAGGCTATTCTGAACACCTAACACCTCACAATATTTTTATTTTTTTTAGTACAAAACGTTCCAACGAGGTATCTTTCTGGACTGCGTAGAGGAGTGTTCCCCACAATATAATTAAAAACCCATCAACAGGTCTGCATTACACCCAAAAATAGTATCTGGACTGCGTAGAGTAGTGGGCACTGGGCACCACAATAAAAAATATATAGAAAACCTTCAACAGGTCTGAATTACACCCAAAAATAGTATCTGGACTGCGTAGAGGCTTGGCCACTGGCCACCACAATATAATATATAGAAAACCTTCAACAGGTCTGAATTACACCCAAAAATAGTATCTGGACTGCGTAGAGGACTGGCCACTGGCCACCACAATATAATATATAGAAAACCTTCAACAGGTCTGAATTACACCCAAAAATAGTATCTGGACTGCGTAGAGTAGTGGGCACTGGGCACCACAATAAAAAATATATAGAAATCCTTCAACAGGTCTGAATTACACCCAAAAATAGTATCTGGACTGCGTAGAGGATTGGCCACTGGCCACCACAATATAATATATAGAAAACCTTCAACAGGTCAGAATTACACCCAAAAATAGTATCTGGACTGCGTAGAGTAGTGGGCACTGGGCACCACAATAAAAAATATATAGAAAACCTTCAACAGGTCTGAATTACACCCAAAAATAGTATCTGGACTGCGTAGAGGACTGGCCACTGGCCACCACAATATAATATATAGAAAACCTTCAACAGGTCTGAATTACTCCCAAAAATAGTATCTGGACTGCGTAGAGGACTGGCCACTGGCCACCACAATAAAATATATAAAAAACCTTCAACAGGTCTGCATTACACTGCACATACGGCTGCTCCTCCATCCTCTCCATCATATACATGTTGGAGTTTCAGCATGTGAAAACCTCTTGTTTTTGATAATGTCAGTGCATTTTGAATATTTTTCAATTTGCCCCACAAAACTGAATGTACTTTATCTATGATACGCATCTATCTTTCTTGACTGCGTAGTGTGGTGGCCCCGGTACACAATTTGGTACCGAGGCCACAATATAATTAAAAAACCCTCCACGGGTCAGAATTCCACCAAAAAAGGGTATGGACTGCGTAGTGTGGTGTGCCGGAACACAATTTTTTACAGCGCCAACAATATAATTAAAAAATTGGGCATCAACTGTCACCGTTGTTTAATATCTGATACACCTAAATATGGACTGCACAGTGGAGTGGCCCCGGTAGTAAATTTGGTGCCGGGGCCACAATACCTCCTCTAACTTCCAAGTGTAGTGTTTATAAAGACAGACAGCGTCGAAGTGTTATTAGTTGACTTTCTTAACCCTAAAATTGTCCCTGTTGCAAATATTCGTGCAATGGAGAGTTACTTTTTCATTGAAAGACTCAAGCTTTCAAGTGTAGTGTTTATAAAATATAAACAACAATACAGTAGTTCTAGAGCACGTCAATCCCTCTTGTTTTAAATTATGACAGGGCATTTTACTTTTGGTTTAATTTCCTGAATTTGTTTAAATTTGGTTTTACTTTTTGAACATGGCAAACGACTGTTGATTGGTCATATAATGCAAAAAAAAAGTTCCAAGATGGAATTGTCTTTGGGCCCTCCCGCCCACCCTTATGTTGTTGAAATAGGACATGCACACTTTAACAAACCAATCATTTCAGCGACAGGGCCTACCAAACAACTTTGGCTGAAATGATTGGTTTGTTTGGGCCCCCACACCAATAAAACAATTCATCTCTCCCTGTACAAACTAAACAGGCTCTACTGAGGCAAGATGTCGTCCTCATCCTCAACCTCTGATTCCTCTCCCCCTACAGTGTGTACTTCCTCCTCCTCATACATTTTCAATTCGTCACCGCTGGACTCCACAACCACAGGTCCCTCTGTACTGTCTGGAGGGCAGTGCTGTACTTCATTGAGGAATTGATTATTCATTTTTATAAACATCATTTTTTCAACGTTGTGAGGAAGCAACCTCCTTCGCCGCTCACTGACCAGGTTCCCATCTGCACTAAAAACTCTTTCCGAGTACACACTGGAGGGGGGACAACGCAGTTAAAAAATAGAGCCAGTTTGTACAGGAGCTTCCAAACTGCCTTTTGGAGTTCAACCACGTCACTACCTCTAGTTAATTTAGATTGCAAGGCTTGTAAATATAAATACTTTGAAGATAAAAAAAGCAGGCTGCACAGACTGTGGAGCTAGAAAGTGTAATTAAATGGACCACGTTACTTTGGTGGCTATCTATGCCCCCCCCCCCACCCCCCGCCCTACACTTGTAGTTGAATATAAATAAAGCAGCCTGCATAGACTGTATAACTAGAAATTCAAATATACAAAGAAATGGACAAAGGCAGTTTGGTATCTGTCTGCATCAGATCCCCTCTCCACTAGGAGTAAAACAGAAAACTATTCAGCCGTTATATAATCTAGAATATAAATAGAAATTGAGAAAGGCAATTTGGAATCTGTCTGCATCATAATCATCAACATCCTCCTCAGCGCCAGCTACATCAATATCCTCCTCCCGGTGTACAACATTCACACCTTCATTAGCCAAATCTGTAACTGGACTGTGGGTGATCCTTCCAGCATATGCAGAGGGCGTGCTGCAAATGCTGGATGGAGTCACCTCTTCCCGTACAGTGATGGGAAGGTCAGGGTTCACAACCAACAACACCCTTGGACTCGCCTTGGGGATTTGTGATGTCATCTGTTTAGAAGGCAGAGTTCTTTGCTGTTTTGTTGTTGTTGCTTGAAGTCGGTCTTGATCTTTCCCTACTTTATCCTCCAAATTTTGGTTTTCCATTATATGTAGCACAAGAGAGCGTACCCCTAAGCCACACACACTCGGCAAAGCCTTTAAAAATTATATGCGGCACAGGAGAGTAGCGCTGGACTTATACTGCTGAATCAGTGAACTTTGTAATAGCAGTACCACTGGACTTATACTGCTGAATCAGTGAACTTGGTAATATTGCAGTACCAATGGGCTTATACTGCAGGATTGGTTTTGCAAATTTTGTTGTAATTAATTTTTGATTTTAATTATTTTTTTGTATTTTTTTTTATAACTTTTTTTTTATTTTTTTAAACACTTGGGAATATTGGGGAAATAACTATGCCCTTAGAAGCACAGAGCACAGGACACAGCACCACTGGACTGAACAGGACACAGCACAGGACCCAGCAGCACCACTGACCTCAGAAGGACAGAGCACAGGACACAGCACCACTGGACTGAGCACAGCACAGCACAGCACAGCACTGAACAGCACGAGATATAGCAGGACAGAGGACCACCTAACACACCCTCCCTCTACCCTGATCAATGCCCGAGTGAAGATGGCGGCGACTAGCGGGGAATTTATAGGATTTCTGAGTATCTCGAGATCCGACAACGGGATTATGAGTCAGAGCCTCAGTTTCAGATTTGAATTTGGCGCCAATACCCGGATCTGTCTCGGATCCGACTCGGATCAGCAACGTTCGGGTGGGTTCGGATTTCATAAATCCGAGTGCGCTCATCTCTAGTAGGACCTACCTGAGAGTTACACTAATTAACACACTATCAATACCCTGCAAAGTGACTGTTCCAGCAGTAGCCCCAAACATTACACATTGTGAAGCTCATTTACAAGTGATTACTTTTGTTCTCCAAACTTACGTAGGAAAAGGCACACATAAAAAAATCATACTTCTAATTGTCCCATAGATTGTAAGCTTGTGGGCGGGGCACTCTTACCTCTCAGAGTGTATGTATTACCCAGTCATAATAAAACCGAGGGGGGGGGGGGGTTGCTAGTGCCTGGAAACCCACCACCAAGCCTGGGGCACTGTATAATTGAGGTGGCTGGGCCCTGCTCTTGCTTCACACGGCTCTACTTGAAAAGGGAGAGCTGCGTGCACCTAACAGTAGTGCACGCAGCATTGCCCATGTATATTATGGGAATAGGAAGAGTTGGAGAGCAGCCAAGCACTGTCTAAAATTATAGCCACACCCCCATGCTTGTTGGTCACGTCCACTGGCGGCGTGGTGTGGAAACCCCCCTCTACAAATCCTGCATTTGCCCCTGCCGGTATTGTTTAATTACTGTGTTCCCAACAGTAAAGCACTACGACATATACTGACACTATATAAATTAATGTTCAGAATGATGACACTAGGATTTAGGATTTGCGTTGGGAATCTTCTTTTCTTGCGGTAGATTGAATTGTCAATTAAATAATGCTAATACAGGGCTGTGACGGGATGTAATATAGCTGCACTGGTAATGATTTAAGTAAGTTAGAGGGGTCAATAGTCCATTTATAGGTCTATTATCTTTTCCTTGTGTATAATAATTTGTCATTCCCACACAGTTCAAATACTACAACACATTTCTCTAATGGCTAATAAGGATGGTAAAATAAGTTCAATAAAAAAAACAACATATAAAACCCTAGGCCAATCGCATAGAAACAGAACACTTAGAAATGAATATCTTTTATTAAAATAAAAAGCACCTATCATGTCAATAAGTCCTTATAGTAGTTATTAAGGGAGAGTGTAAAGTTTACCCTTATCACAGAGGGGGGTACAGAGAATTCCCAGAGGTAGGACGATGTGTGGACAGTTGTTCTCTATGTGAGCAGGTGAACAACAACATCTCTCTAAGTACTTTATAAGTGACTGTAACCGGCCAGAAAACACTGTGACAAAGAAAACACTTTGGATGCCAGTTGCTGAGAACAGGTGGATGCTGTGGAGTCATCCCACAGACAGGCCAACACTTTTATTATAATTTGTATTTAAATTTTTTTTTAACTTTTAAAATTGTTAATGAATCACCAGAAATGATTCCATTAAGCGACAAGCTGAGAGCAGACTTCATCCTTGGCCTCAGCCATAAAGGCATGGATTACCATAAAACTTAGATATCTTACTTTGATATATAAATATAGCAGGGCTATGACAGCAAACTGAAATTAAAGATGAACCGAACATTTGTTTTTAAAACTAATGATTTTGATAGTGTTGATAAAAAATATTGTACACATGAACAAACCCTAAAAGGACTAATGGGTAGATTTATTAAAACCTTCTAAAAGGGAACAGTGGAGGAGTTGCCTATAGCAACCAATCAGATTCTAGCTATCGAATTCATTGCTATGGGCAACGCCTCCTCTTTTCCTTTTCAGAAGTTTTGATAAATCTATCCCTAAAATTCTAATATGATGCAACATGGAATTACTAATTCACTAGTTCCTACGGAGTTCATTAAATGCATCCCCAGGATTCTTGGTTCAGCCATTTAATTCAACTATTAATAGGAGGATTTCTTGAAAAACACATTGCAATCAATTCAATTTGATCAATATAACCAGTTTATTTACGTCAATTGGTTTATTTTATTATAGGAATCTGTCTTATGATTGTTAATGTTTATATCAGGCCTGGTCAAGCTGTGGTCCTCCAGGTGTTGTGAAACTACAAGTCCCAGCATGCCCTACCAGCTATCGTCTGGATATCTACTGGTTGGCCAGGCCTGGTTTATATTATTGCTTAATTGTTTTATTGCCTGACTAAATGTAACTCCATATTTATAGTGTTGTCATTACTCTTCAAAAATTCTCAACAGGTTCATCTACATGTTATTATGTAAAATACACCAGGACATGGATGCCCCTGTAGATGTTTTTGTTCAAGCAAATTATATCTTAATAACCATATTAAATACTGCCTACAGTTCTGATTTTGTGGCACAACGCTAAGAAATTTTGTGTTTGACATTTAATATCTACACCAAGTTTGTCTAATTCTAAAGCCACATAGTAATGATTAATCCTGTAGCCAATCAGATCATCAGAATATGCACAGCAGCACAGAGGGTTTTGAGATTGTGCCGATCTTGTGGGAGAAGACATGACTGATTGTGACCTGGGGCTTATTTTTCCCAGGAGTGTACTGGGAAAGTGATACAAGCTGACAAAGCTCTCGGGCAGTCTTTAACAACGTGAAAAAGTCATATATCCCACACTCCAAAAACATACTGGTAGGTTAATTGGCTGCTATCAAAAATTGACCCTAGTCCCTCTCTCTCTGTCTGTCTGTGTGTGAGTGTGTGTCTATATTAGGGAATTTAGACTGTAAGCTCCAATGGGGCAGGGACTGATGTGAATGAGTTCTCTGTACAGCGCTGCGGAATTAGTGGCGCTATATAAATAAATGATGATGATGATGATGATATACAAATCTTTGGGTTGGTTACGCGATCTCGAATACCTAAATGCCGAATTTTAGCAACATTTTCAAAGAGACAGATGTAATTTCCGAAATGACTAAAGTTAGACGTGTTTAGATACTGACATACCGCAGTGCAGACAAACTGATATCCCGACAGTCACATTCACAACACTTGTAAGGGCTGAGGCTATTAATGGGGCATTGAGAGGACCCGCCAGCTGCATAATATATTTTAGGAGCAGTTCTACATTATACAGCCGGCGGGTCCTGGCATTGCCCCCTTAAGAGTCTCAGCCCTTATCAGGCCCTATATGAACATCCTGCAAGACACACGTTTCTGCTTACATGTCTGCACGATTCTTGAAATCAGGTGCAAAGGTCTTTTCTGAGCTCAGTGTCATCTTCTGGTATATATATTATTCCAATGTATTGTTTAGTGTCTAGACTTACATATCAAACTTCTGTACTGCATAGTGATCTGAGGGATATAAGTTCCCAATAAACATATTTTAACAAATACTCAACAAACTGTTCATTAGTGTCTTTTATGCAGCTGTACCTAATTAACAAAAGGTTAATTGATCAGCGAAGGACTCTATCTCAGGCTCTTGCTCCCCCTTCTCTGACAACGGTGACATAGATAAGGTATACATATACCTCAAATTAGGCTTTACAGCTTCAGTATAATCAGTGCACAAAGCCTACTGTATCCTACACTGTTGACCTAAGCTGGTGATTGCTCGGTACACAACCCTGCAATGGGTTTCTTTTAATGCTTTGAAACATATAGGAGCATTGTGCAATTGATACTACAGTGCAGTGTTGGAACTACCATGGGTGTAAATGGGTTTGTCTGCTATATGGCCCCCCCAAACTATGCTTAGATCTGTTCAGACCACGCCCACATTCTCATAAGGCAACGCCCGTTTCTGAATCCAAGCATGCTCATTGTGCTCCTGAGGAGCATCATGTGACATCATCAAACTGCCAGCTGCACATTGGTTGCAAAGGATCACATGATCTCGGCGTCTGAGAAACTTCTGCCTACACCAACAGCAAATATAAACATTGCCTAAAAGACATTTAGAGCACAGAGAGGGACAAATGGTTTTCTATCTGATTTTTCTCAAAAATAGTATGTGTGTTAGTGTCTTTGCGATGCAATTAGAGTTTTACTCAGGCTGTTTTATATTTTTTTAAATCAGTTGAAGCAGAAGATCAAAGAAAATAAAAGTTATTCCTTCAATGTAACCCATGGACCCAGTGCTCACCTGTATAGGAGAGACGGATCCCAAGAGAGGAGGGAAAAATTATTGGCAGTAGAGGGCTCTCCAGCGCTACCTCAGGTGCCTAAAACACTTCTCAGCATATATATATATATATATATATATATATATATATATATATATATAAGTTAACCCGTGCATGATACTCATGCATTCTAGTCAAATCAAGCTACTTAAGGTGTTAAAAAGGTTCTTGTCATGCATTTGGGCCATAGCCCAGGCCTCCTCAGGGGAAGAGCGTTACTTCCCGACGTAAGCGCCCTTTTTTAATGTGGTTTTGTCCACATGTCACCACCTCATCATTCTTCTCCATCACCTCATCCTTCATTTTCATCGCCACATCTATCCAGATGTCTATCCAGACACAGGGATCTCTCTCAGCGGTCCGGAGTATCACACTCCTCTCACTCTGTCACCCCCGGCAACCACCAACCACTCCCCACTGTCACCCCCGGCAACCACCAACCACTCCCAACTGTCACTTCTCCTTCAAGAAATATATATATATATTTTTTAAATCTTTATAAACACTTTTAACAATTAACAAATTAAATTAACAAATTAAAAACATCTTAGTATACCAAATTTCAGCCCTTTCTGAATTTTTTTTTCCACAAACATTAAGAATTTAGTAGGTCAGTGTATAACTCCACCCAGCAGGTGGCGCTGCAGCTTGGTTTTATTTTTTCCACACACACACACACAGACAGACTAACACACGCCACTAAGCATTTATATTATAGATATTTCCCCACAGAAAATAATATTTCTTCTTTGCAGGCTAAGCAATAGAAACATTTATTTTAAAATGTTTCAGGCTGAATTTATTTTAGGTAGTAATAATTTTCTTTTCTATTTTACAAAACATTTGTGTGGAAAAACACAGACAATTTTAGATGGATTCTGGCATTTATCAGGATCTGAATCTCCTTTGTCTTCTGATGAGGGATTTTGGTAGCCAAGTCATTGTGAAGTTCTACTCGTGTGAGTGTGTTTATTTTACTTTATTGCCAATGTAATTTATCAGCATTGAGCTGTGGAAGCATCTGCATAGATTAATTACATTTTGTTTTGTTTTGTTTTTAGGAGATCCATCGAGCACTTCTTCCAGGTCCTGGATTCTGTTCCAAAATTTACAAAGTTGTTTGTTGCAAAGTACATTTATTCTGGAAATTACAATATTTTCTAGTTTAATATAACAACAAATTAACTCAGTATATAACATTTTTTAGACTGCAAACTTGATAATAAAATAACCATTTTTAAGGTTCTCCGGTGGCACAGGACATTGACGTTCCTAAAACAAAATCTGTGTTAAGTTAAATTATTGCTATACTAAGCCCTAAAATATTGTTAGTTTGGCATTGAGTTTGCTGTGTTTAGACAAGAGAGCTCTAACCCATGAACATTTCCACGGATAAATCTTTAAAACATGGGACTGCTCCTAATTAGGGACAGTTGGCTATTATGTAATAGTATTACTGTTCAGTGGTCTAGTTTGGCGGGACACCTGCACCCTAGGGGCCCCGGATCGCACATTGGGCCTGAGTCCAATCTGAATGCAACTAGGCCGCAGTTTAAAAACTTGTTTAAAAAGAGCACGCAACTTGTGCTTAGTGCCGCCTGTATTTAAATCATAGAGTATTTTAAGATATGTTACGATTTGCATATGGGTGGAAAAATGCTCAATATAAACAGTACTTGCTGTAAGAAGTCATAAATAACAGACTGACACACACAGATATGCAGTTTAAAGGATAAGCGCTGACAACTGTCTTTTTGTTTTGTATACATATATGGGCATTTATATTGCCACACAGCTGGTACCACATACAATATGGGATATACCGAGCGCGGGCTTATTGCCAAGCAGCTGGTACCATATATATTGTGGGATATACCGAGCGCGGGCTTATTTTTCTCTGGTTTTGTTTCGAAATATTGCCTTTTTGTCATAACAGCTGTCCATCAAGCCTATTTAAGGCACATTTGGGTGTGGCTCACAAGCCAGCCCTTGCTAGATGTAAACTCCTATACCTGGGAGGTAAGTGCATCTGATTTTAACTGCATTTTAATGGTGTTTAAAGCATATAGGTCAGTGTAGGACCTGCATATAATGAGGTGCCCTTGACGCTGGGATGCAGGCTTAAGTCTTTTGATCAAAATATGAACTAATACCTCATGTTTTCATTTTGCTAGACACACAAAGATATGCAGTTTAAAGGATAAGCGCTGACACCTGTCTTTTTGTTTTGTATAAATAACAGACTGAAGTATATCATCATCATCATCAATTTATATAGCGCCACTAATTCCGCAGAGAACTCATTCACATCAGTCCCTGCCCCATTGGAGCTTACGGTCTAAATTCCCTAACACACACATAGACAGAGAGAGAGACACTAAGGGCAATTTGATAGCAGCCAATTAACCTACCAGTATGTTTTTGGAGTGTGGGAGGAAACCTACGCAAACACGGGGAGAACATACAAACTCCTCACAGATAAGGCCATGGTCGGGAATTGAACTCATGACCCCAGTGATGTAAGGCAGAAGTGCTAACCACTGAGCCACTGTGCAGCCCATACAATACATACAGCGGTTCTGTGATAGCTACTGAGACGCAGACGTGTAATTTTATAATAGGCGACTATGCCGTGTTGTTCATCACTTTCATCCAGCATTTAGCGTCAGATGCGTGCGGATATGTAGTAACTGCAACTGCACTCATTGACGTAATGTCCGTTTCTGGAAATGCGCAGTGACTAATCACGCCATGATCCACTATGCATGCGGGTGTACGTCCAAAGGGGAATCATTATGTCTAGAATACTATTGTTCCTCATGGGTGCATCATGTGGTAAGTAGGAGAGCCCTATGGTGAGCCAGGAGCTCTCCATGATCTATTGTTTGAATAAATGAGAATTTAAAAGACAATATATCAAACAATATACAAACAACAGAAACAAATTATTATGCATTATAATATTATATATTTTGTTGCATAGTTTTGTTTTCAAGGAAAGAACAAAGCAAGTATAACTATTTACAATAGTTATAAAAATAAGTTTTATTTAAAGAGGCTGGTACCCCCCCCCCCTTCCCCCCTCTCTCTCTCTCTCTCTAATATTTGCTACCAGTGATTGGATGTGATTTGTAGAATGCATCACATGATTGTGCTAAAACATCCAATGAATTTACAGCGATTGTCTTCTTTCTCCAGAAGGGGGTCCAAATCTTTTAAAAATAGAAAAGATTTCCTCTTTAGACCTAAGTAAACAACGCAGCCAATGTGCTGTCTCCATTTAAAGAAATGGGACTGATTTATTTATAGCTGAGATTCCGGCACATCTCGGGTTTTCTTTCTTTAAGGCTCTGGCACTGTGGATGGGTTACAGCAGGCACTAAACAGAGAGGTGAAGAACAGCTGATAAAAGATGCACGGGGTAGGGTGGAAGGAGAAGGCATCTGCTGGACCTCACTATCACTTCCTGAGACTGACAATTAAGCACATGGAGAACTGCTGATTTTTTCCGATGTGAACAACTGTCCCCGAGGATTGACTGAGCTGGATTCCGTTACACAATCTCATATTCCACTGGAGTCTACTACAACAGGGAGAAAGGTCACAGGAGCAGGCTCTGTGTCATGCGTTATACCATACATTATATATAGCTTAGGTGCCATGTATATGATAATGCAGGGAGACCTGTACACTGCTGCCACTGAGGTTTGTTCCTAATTATCCAGTATGTTTAAATTTTGGAGCCTGTGTGAGAGATTAGATTGGTTCCCAGAGATCAGTTAAAGAGGATTCCCACCTTTTGTCTATTTTTTTAAATAGCCTCCCTTACCCATTTTACTAATTTGGTTGGGGGACCCTCCCTTGGTATACTCACTGCTTGTTCTATTGAGTTGGGTTCCATTAATTACATTGAGCCGAGACCTTGGCCAGCTAGCTGTGCTGTATAATGCTCAATCAGCTTCAGAGCAGGGAAGGTTCCGACATAGAGGCCAACAATTAAAGCTGAGTGCTGATTGGTTTGCAGTCTATCCGGAAGACAGCAACATGGCATAAAAGGCAAAATTCTGCTCTTACAAATACACTTTGCTAATCACATATACTCATCACATATACTCATGAACCAATTTTTAACACAATAACCTACTACATCAGACCTGGCCAACTTGTGGCTCTTCAGGCGTTGCGAAACTACAAGCCCAAGTATGTTTGGCCAATAGATAGCCATCTAATAGCTGGCAAAGCATGCTGGGACTTGTAGTTTCACAACACCCGGAGAGCCACAGGTTGTGCAGGCCTGTACTACATATTACTGTTGCTGTGCCTGTCTATGAAAAATAGTGATGTTTACTTTTAGAAAGGAAGAGAAATGTTTATGTCACCCGCTCACTGGAGATAAGCAAAATTTTCAAAACAACTGTTCAAAATATTTGCACATTCTGCATTCAACCGTAAAAGTTTGCATGTGTTGCTAGAATAGTGGCCTTTAAGTACTAACCCATTCATATCGCACAGTACAATGAATTGATGGTCGTTATCTCAGCCCTGTTCATTGACTATATTCAGCGATTGAACGTGCTAATTTACAAATAGAGCGAGGAATGGCAAAGCAACATAGGAAGTAGAAGACTGTACCACTGGAACGTCACATCTCTGCGACATGGCATGTTCCTCAACCAATCTTCCTTAGAATGAATGGTCTCGGAATTTTGTTCATCTCTGTCGCTGGGTCTACGCCAGTGGTTCCCAATCTGTGTGCCTAGGCTCCCTGGGGTGCCTCGGGGATCTCACAGGGGTGCCTCGGCTAGGGCCAGTGGTAAGCAAGGTGGGGGACTAATTGGTAATTATTTTGGCTTATTTGGGTGCCTTCAAAAAATTATGGAGACCCTAATGGTGAACTTGCACTGAAAAAGTTTGGGATCCACTGGTCTATGCAATAAATTCTGTTTATTTAAATGGAAATTATGGATGTATGTAGTTATCATTTCATATAATTTGATTTAATCCTTCCCCTATAAAAGAAAATCCATCACTTCATGTTTCCTTTGTGAACTGAGTTTTGTAAACACATGTAAGTACTTGTAGCTGGATAAAGTGTCTGCCCCACAGTATATTCTACAGCGATACACCTACAATCTGTCTGTTATCGTCCCACATGTACACCTCCTGCCAGAGGGATTTACATTTTAGCTCCTCAAGGCCAATTTCCCTGTGCTCCCCCCAAGGCTATAGTTAGTTATGAAAGCTTATTGGACAGGGTAGCATTAAAACTACATTTTACAGACTAGCCCAGGCTTACCATCTACAATTACAGCTGTGGAACTACAAAGCACAGCAAACCTGTCCTGAATATCCAGGCTAAAGTTCTGTTTCTTAATAGGGTAGGTGCACCTGTCCCCTACACTGACTAAAGGCAGCCATTTTGTGTCCCCTACACTGAGTGAAGGCAGCCATTTTGTGGGCTACACCGATATCCACAAGGGCACGGCCTATCCATTCAATAGAGTTAGTAACATTACTGGATAGACTGCATTCTCGTAAACACTGGATATGCTCACAAAATGGCGGCCTCCACTGTCTGTAGGCAACAGATGCCCTTAATCCTTGCCAGTGATTGGCCACAGTCCTGTACACGCAGGTGTGACATTCCTAGAACGTATAGTTATCCAGGTTAGGATATCCGGTTTCTCCTTTCTGTGGTGCTGACAACTGGTGCAACAAGTAAAGCAGTTTTTTTTAACGTCCATCCACCGACAATAGGAGTTTGGCACAGGCCGAGACTGGCAGAATGGGGAAGGTAAATGGCCCAGATTACTTGTGGACATTCAGAGGATGCCATTCTTTCAATTCTTAGAATACCACCCAGACCTCTCCTAGACAGACTTTTTCCCACCATAGTATCAAAGACAGCAGCTGAGGAAAGGTTATTTTACACATAGGCTAAGATAAAAATGGCGTTACTAGACAGCGGAGACAATTAATCACGCCTGCCATTTCATGTGTGTAACATTCCCAATATAGAACCGATTTGCAGTGTGTAAAATGTATTATTTACATGACTGGTATGTAGGAATTACCCAGAATTAAGTGGGAACTCTTTCGACTTAAATCTGTTTCCACTGTGTACAGGTGTATACTTAGGCCAATAAGTATAGTTTTGTTATTTAGGTAACAACTGTCCCTATGAGACTTAGTGGCCTGTTCCTCATTATGAGCCTCTTCACAGCTAAGAAAATATATCACAGAGGTAACTGAGCAGCACTCTGCAGCCCAAGCGTTGCTGGCCTTGCATGATAAGAGTTTACTTACCGCTTCCCAATCCAGTCTCTGCAGCTGTGCGCAAGTCATTAACGGCAGGTTTGCACACTCACAGTGAAAGTGAGAGACCAGGTTTGGGGTTCAGTCCCACTAATAAAAAAGTAAGATGAAGTATAACAATAAATTTGATTTATTTTAAAAACTAAATATATATTAAAACATTAATGCATTAAAAATGCTTTATTTGTGGTTGGTTTATCTACAACAGCTCACTCACCCAATGATCCCTCACAGGCTTCTAAGATCTACTTTTGTAGCTAAAAAAAAACTTAAACTTCAAAACATTTAAATGGTTCTTAGTATACCTTAACACATAGTTGCCTACTTTCTTGAATGTCCGGGAGACTCCAGAATTTCTGGGAGTCCTCCCGGCCTCCCGGGAGAGCAGGACAACCTCCTGGATCCCGGACAGATCTGTAAGTTAAATAGAGGGGACGGGGCTTAGTGACATGATTCTCCGAACCCCCACATGCCCACCTGCCCCTTGGTCCTCCCAGAAAACAAATTGTCAAGGTTGGCAAGTATGCATTAGCATATTGGAATTGTGGCCCCCAGGGAGTTCCCAATCTTGCGACCCACTCCCTTCCTTCCACTCCGTCCCTGTGACTTGCTTTAATTTTTCCTACCTGTGCCAGTCACAAACACACCCTATTGCTAATATTAACATTACGTTCAAGTGTAAATAACGCTCTGCTTCTGAAACCTAAAAATGAGCAGCATAGTACAAAAACATTTTTTCCTTTTTTTATGATGTTATCCACCTATTTCTGCACTTATATTAGCTCAGACACACCCAGCCTTGTGAGGACAGAATTCAGGTTGTGCAGCGGTACAAGGTGTTCTTAGGACAATAAGGGAATTTGTACCCCTGATGCAGGACAAGACTTCTAAACTGCAAAATATATATGTGCAGAAATGATGTTAATGAGCTACAAAGAGTAGAAAAGGGACAAACCTAAATAAAACTTGTCACATTCAACATTTGTAAACTGCAAAAAAAAATTTTTGGTACATGACCCTATCATCATCATCAGCTATTTATATAGCGCCACTTATTCCGCAGCGCTGTACAGAGAATTCATATCAGTCCCTGCCCCATTGGAGCTTACAGTCTAAATTCCCTAACACACACAGACCGAGAGAGAATAAGGTCAATTTGATAGCAGCCAGCTAACCTACTAGTTTGTTTTTGGAGTGTGGGAGGAAACCGGAGCACCCGGAGGAAACCCACGCAAACACAGGGAGAACATACAAACTCCTCACAGATAAGGCCATGGTTGGGAACTGAGAGAAGACAATCCAGGGCCTGAACCTGACTGTCGGCTTTGGAACTCTCCATATCACAGGATCTCTCCCGGAAAACAGAAGCTGGAGGAACCTCATTGTTTTCACCAATTATATAGTGCACAGGGAACTAAGAGATAAGCACATAATAAGTGTAAGGCTGTGGTTGTAGGGCTTCCTTCTCTTCCAGTTGCTGGAGAGTTTGTGCACAGTGTAAGATTTTCACACCACCCTGGAAGTGACACTATCATCTGCTTTACATGGATTTCCGTCGACTTAATCAAGGAGTATGTGCCCAGTCCTGAAGTAAGGAGTATTCCAATGTGTTTGATATTTAAAACTGTAGAAAAATGCCAATGAAATAAAGACATCTCTAAAGTCTCCTCGTTGTCATTACAAAAAGATTCATGTATAAACAAGTGGGTATACAAGTAGGGACCACCAGGCTCTTTTCAACGCCAAGGGCTGGGAAATTCTAGTCGGGAGGGGGGGGGGGACGTGAACATTATAAAGGAAAATAATTGCAGATTGCCCAGTGACCCAGCTCAAGGTAGCCCAGTATGGGACTTCCCCTGGGCCAGGTGACCCCCAGCCTACTAGCAAACCCTTGTCCAATAACTTACAGAGGAAATCGAGGCCGTAAGGTACAACAGGTGTGCCTAAATATTACCACCAATGTATTCCTCATTACAGCAGGACTACATAGGTGAACATATGCTAAATCCAGGTGCGATGGAGTAAAACAAGCCTCCGAACATTGACATTATCTTCGCTGAGAGGGTCATGTAGAGCTGGATGCAAAATTGAGGCCATATGAAGACTGAGTTGCATCTTGCACCTATGACCACTTGTGACCCCTTACAATGGAAGAGGCAGATCGGGGGGACGGTGGGTCGTATAAGCGCAGACAAAATATATTATGGTCGTGTTGAAGCAAATGCGACTTCTGTAGACTGACACTGAGCTGCACAAACGCCTATCCGGAGACCTGGGGGTAAATGTATCAAGCTGAGAGTTTTCCGGCAGGTTTGAAAAGTGGAGATGTTGCCTATAGCAACCAATCATATTCTCGCTGTCATTTTGTAGTTTTACTAAGTACATGATAGCTAGAAATTGATTGGGTTTTCAAACCCTCCGGAAAACTCTCAGCTTGATACATTTACCCTCTTGTGTAAGTTAAAAACTGACAGTGACGAGTCCAGTTCATATATATACCCGTGTGAAACGCATCTTATTTTTTGGGACGCCATTTACGTCTGTGTTTTAAACTGAAATGACTCTACCCAACGCTCTGAAGTTTTATCGGAAGAGGAAAATCTACTATTCACAAGCAGGATACATTTTCTCTTTATTGAACTTAAAAAATTGAAAGTTTTGGTAAGGCCAATTCTCTACTTTTCTCATGTCGGTGACTTCATACCCCCAAAATGCGAAGAATAAAAACGTTATGAGACCCTGCACTGTATTTATCATCTCCTACAGAATTAGGCAGTAAAGCTCTGTTGCCGTTCCCCTGTATCACAGTTTAAGCACCATAGTTACACATGTTCCATCTCAAACAGTAAATAGATTGGCTTAATTGTCACATTTATTGCAGATCACAGCTGCTTTCAACAGGTTTAAGGGTGATTCTGTTACAGCAGTGAGACCACTTAAAGCCCTGCACGTCCTGCTGAGGGTCAATGTGCTTGTCTGTTGAGTGCTCTTAGCCACCTATATCTCCAGGAGTCAGAGGGTAACTGAGGAACCAGATAATTAGGGGCAAAACATTATTTTATTATTCAGTCATTTAAAAACAAAAGTAAAACTAAACATATTGGATGACGTAGAGTGTGTTTAGGATTTTTTTTAAATTGGTTTATTTTTAAGAAAAAAAATATAGGCTACATTTTTATAATAATAATCACAATAATAATAATAATAATAATAATAATAATAATAATAATTGTTATATAACATAAAGTAAAATAAAACTACAAAAAGGAAAGCATAGATTGTTCAGTTCAATCAATGTAACAATAAAACATACATGATGGAAAGTTATATTTAAAAGACGCTCGCTCTAGTCCAGTGTGGCTGTGCTGGGACACTCTGGTTGGTGGATAGTTTCAGCCATTCACCAATCAGCATGCTAGGAGTGGTCTACTGATTATGACAGCATACCCATTAGCTGTGCAGCTACAACTTGCATGTCCACAGCCTGGGGCTGGCAGGCAAATTCTAGCCAAGTTCTAGGGCAAGACTGGGCTCAGTAGTCTATTAGGAACATTTTAAAGGAAAAAAATGCAGGTAGTCCAGTGATCCAGTCCATGGTACACCATATGGGACCTGCCCGGGGGCAAATGCCTCCCTACCCAGCCAGTCCCTGTCCGCGGTCGAGAGACAGGTCGAGGATCCTCCCTGGCGGTGGCAAATCCATGGTGTTGTTCCAGTCAGCCTGTGGCAAGAGGTGCTCACCCGCAAGGGGGCCGATGAGATCCTACCCCCGAAGCAGCCAACCCCAGAAAAGTCTGAAATAGCCTTTAAGCTTAAAACAATCTGTGATTGGATCACTTATAAATAACTTATTTGTGGCTGGATCATGTAGAAATAATGTATTGTAGAAATGTATTTCAATCAGACACCAATGTATAATTTTAAATGCATTTATGTGTGTTACATTGGCATGTGTTTTGTATGCAAGTGTCATTGTTTGGGTTTGTATCTTTGCTAGAGGGAGTCTGTTTGCTGATTGCAAGAAATGTTAAGTAAGTCTTTATGTGAAGTGACAAAAACCTGTTTAGCCTGTATACCCAGCAGGGGGTCGCTGCCTGGCTGTCTGGCATTACTGGATCTCAGATAATGCATCAAGTTTTAGCACATAACAGAGAAGTGTAAATATTGTTAGCTTTGCATTGCATGTAAATCCATGTTTGGGTAAACAAATTGCATCCTGATTCTAAAAATAGCCGGTGAGGCTGTGTCCAAATTGGTATAAAAATTTCTGTCTTGTAAATGAAAATTGTTCTTATTGCTTCATCTGACCTGCTCCTGGTACCTCCAACCAGTGTGAGCAAATAAACATCACTTGCTTCAAAGACCTGCTTGGAAACTTCTCTTCCTGTGACCTACACATTAGACCCAAAATCTAATCCATTCCCGGCTGTTACTGAAGTTTGGACCAAGCTTTACCGATACCACCGCTCTGCCCGCTACCCAGCAGCTCTGGCTAGTGTGATAGGCCAGGAGGGATCCATCTGCAGCAACCCTGATCAATCGGAAGAGGTCAGGAGTACAAGCCCAGGTACTCCAGTAACGGGGTACATTAGCAGCGTCAGTTAGCCAAAAGAAACCCGGTACTGGATGCCGGTAAGGAGTCCAGTGGTGGCAGCATTTGTAAGCTCCTCCTACTGCGGAAAGAGGGCGCATATGGGATAACGAAAGGGAACGGTGGCAAAGTAAGCCCTGCCGGTTCCCAACAACAGCAAACAGGGTGGCATAGGTGGTCCAATCTTATCCCCTCTATAGTTTGTTCAAGAATTAGAATTATAAGTTATATTTAGAGAGCTAAGAGTCCTATTGCTTGTGAAAACGGGCATTTTCACTGGGGAAAAGCCCCAATATTTATTATTGGGGTTACTGCTAAGTAGAGCTGGCTCATACTGGCAATAGTTCCCCCCATGCTTTGTATAGGGAAGACTATTTATAAAGCAGCGATTGTAGTTTATGATGTCTGTTCTGGTAGCGTTATCTCAGCATGGGGTTACCAGAAGAGAAGCATTAATGAATGCATGAAGCATTATTTCTTTTGAATTATTTCTAAAAAAAACAAATAAAGGCACTGATGCAGAATGGGAGTAAATAATTTTTTTAAAAAAGTACAGAAAAATAGCGTATCTCCACCCCTATGCCGACCTGTAAACATCTCGAGATGTGTCCACCTTCACATGATCATCATCAGTATTTGCACCTGTCCTATAGAAGGTGGAAAAGACACACCTCCTAACAGGCGTAAACACACCTTTACTGCACTTGGTCAATGTTACACCACTCCTTAACTCCCCCCGTCTCGCCTCTCCAGACCTAAGTGGGCATAAGTACCAGAATCGCGCCAGTTTGCTTAGACATCTATATTTGTCATAGGCAAACCGAGGGGGGTTTCCTAGTGCCTGAAATCTCCCCTCCAAGCCTGGGGCACTGTATAATTGAGGTGGCTGGACCCTGCTCCCGCTTCACACGGCTCTGCTTGAAAAGGGAGAGCTGTGTGCACCTAACAGTAGTGCACACAGCATTGCCCATGTATATTATAGGGATAGGAAGAGTTGGAGAGCAGACAATAATATTATAGCCACGCCCCCATGCATGCTGGTCCCGCCCACTGGTGGCATGGTGTGGAAACCCCCCACTACAAATCCTGCATTTGCCCCTGCCTGTGACCACTTTCTGGGCATGTACAGAGTAAATTCATGCAAGAAACGCTACGCAAACTCACATACGTCCCATTCTACAAAAGCTCCAAAGTGTATTAATGTAAGTTAAATAAAATAATATATAAATAGTGGTAGCAGGCTGGATGTGGACTTCATGTTGAGTCCATGTTCTCATGCTTTTCACCATGTATAATTGCAGACCCTTGATCCAGCAAAAGAAGTCACAGCCTTATTTTAAAAAGGCCCAAAACCGACTTTTGGGTGAACCCCTTTGTATACATGAAGCGGATAAATAGGAGTAATTTGACAAAATAAAATGCAGTGCTTGGGTATGATTTTGGAAGTGACCTTTGCTGTCAGTACTGACAATACTTGTTTTAAATTCCTCACAGCCCCTGACAGCGGCTTGTTCTATTTTTGGTTTACCCAGGGTTTGAAAAAAGTAACCACTCCCAATAATGACCATGGGTTCCTCGCAGCGATCTATTTATCACTATTTTTAGATCGGCTCAAACTGCGATCGCCTCCAGGAGAAGGCAACCTAGATCCATCTACTCTAGGCTTATGCAAAACCTCCGCCACAAGCTCATTAACTGTATCTGTAAATCACTTAATACCGCAACAAAAATAAAATGACTGATCCGCACATAAAACAAATTAGTTCATTCTGTGGTTTAGGTCATGTGATGTCAACCTAACAGACCGAATCGTCCATCTGCATTGGGGATTGTTTAAACAGTTGCAATAATTAGAGAGACTTGAATGTTTTAAAAAAAAAATATTAAAGGCTTTTGTTTTGAATCAATACAGTGTCTGAACTGTACTCTGACCACACTCCATATGTTACCCCCCAGACACCTGCATCCTGTAGCCCACCCGTCCTAGACAAAAGAACAGGTGAAATGTCTGATTTCTCTCAACTAATTGTTTATATTCTGTGTTTAGCTTTCTACTGGACAAGAAATTCAGGAACCTGTCATTATTAATCATGCAGGGAGTTAAGTCTGAGAATATTCACTTCACTAACATGTTACACAAAAAGAGAAACATGTTTTATTTCAAGTATGTTTTTCGCCAATTACTTGACATTGATAGATGAACCTACTAAGACCAGCAGCCAGAAGAATTTGCGCTAACAATGTTAGAAATGAAAAATAGAGACACTATGATAGTGGGGGGATCTTAGCCCTCCATGTTTTTAACTATTGGGGGCAAATACAGTCCCAGATCAGTGTAAAGTTCATACAGACCCAGTCATAGGGAGGCAAAACTCCAGGGGATGGCAGAACCCTTTTTCACTTCCTACCGGTGGTGTGTAATTCACTATATTCCTTTAATTTTCTCTCCGTTTTTAAATGTATGTATACTTCTGCTGGTGTGGGGAAGCAGGTGTTCATTTATTTATACATTTTATACAGATAAAATATGGTGAAGGAAGCCATGCTGTGGGTGTCTGGGGGACTACAACAAAATGGCAGGTGGAGACAAACTACATTTGGTCATGGGTTATAGATACATACACTTACAGACGGCAATGTTATGCGAGACAACAGAGAAACTAAAGACTCATTGAAGGTTCAAGCTACTTCTGAGCATTGTTCAATCTGTGGTGAGCAGAACTTACATGAGCAAATAGCATGTCTCCCAAATGCCCAGATTTCGGCAGGATTGTCCTGCAGGGCAGCATGTTTGTCTGGGGGGGGGGGTATGTCCCGCTCACCTTAGTGCCTCTTGTCTGCGCAGCAATTCAAGGTTCTTTTAGGGAGTAGGGAGGGGGACTGGGGGTGGCCAAATGCTTCACAAGTGCTAGCCAAGCCGCCAGGGACATAGCCACACCCACTGCGACATTGACATGCTTCTAACAATTGACCTGCAAGAGAAATTGATTTTATAATAATACACTTGGCACATTTGATTGTTTTATACATAGTTCCTTACTCCGGGAGACTTCCGAATTTCTGGGAATCCTCCTGGAGAGCAGTCAATTCTCCCGAATCCTGTCTGACTCAGTAAATTAAACGGAGGGGCGGGGCTTAGTGACGCCGTCACACATCCTTGTGGCCCATGTTTTTATTGGTCCAGAATATTTATGACCGTTTTGGAGGCGGGGCTAGTGACATGATTTTCTGAGCCCCGCCCTCACACACCCACCTGCCCCCCTGACCTCCCGGGAAACAACCTGTCTATGTTGGCAAGTATGGCTTTATATGATGTGTCAATGTGGCCTGAACACACGTTTTCTTTATACAGCGTCTTATTTTACTACAACGTTAATAAATTGTCTGATGGTTTTTTGATTTTGATAATTGCTAACATGTTGGATTTAAATCAAAAAGGTTTTACTCATTGTGTTTTGATACTTTATTTATTTTTTTTGTTACTTGGATACACACATCTGCACACTGTAATAGTGAGTGTAAATTGTACACGTATAAACATACTATAATAGAGAGCAAAATTTGCACAGACATGTACAGTACATACTATAGTAGGGAACATATATTGCACAGATATATAAATATACTAAAGTAGTGAACATATACTGCACATACATACAGTATGCTATAATAGTGAACATATACTGCACATACATACAGTATGCTATAATAGTGAACATATAATGCACATACATAAAGTATACTATAATAGTGAACATATACTGCACATACATACACATAATTAAATAGTGAACATATATTGCACAAACATACACATACTATAATAGTGAACATATATTAAGACACAAACATTATATAATAATCCATGTACTGTATATTGTACACACATATACATACTATAATAGTGAATATATAATGCACAGACATACATATACTATATTTATTGCACAGACATATACAGCCCGGTGTGAGTGCATCTGCACGCACAGTGAGGCGGAGACTTTTGGAGGATGGCCTGGTGTCAAGAAGGCCAGCAATGAAGCCACTTTTCTTCAGGAAAAACATCAGGGACAGAGTGATATTCTGCAAAAGGTACAGAGATTGGGCTGCTGAGGACTGGGGTAAAGTTACTTTCTCTGATGATTCCCCTTTCAGATTGTTTGGAAAAACACTTGTCCGGAGAAGGAAAGATGAGCGCTACCATCAGTCCTGTGTCATGCCAACAGTAAAGCATCCTGGGACCATTCATGTGTGGGGTTGCTTCTCAGCCAAGGGAGTGGGCTCACTCACAATTTTGCCTAAGAACACAGCCATGACTATAGAATGGTACCAAAACATCCTTCAAGAGCAACTTCTCCCAACCATCCAAGAACAGTTTGGTGATGAACAATGGCTTTTCCAGCATGATGGAGCACCTTGCCATAAGGCAAAAGTGATAACTAAGTGGTTCGGGGATAAAAACATCGAAATTTTGAGTCCATGGCCAGGAAAATTCCCAGAACTTAATCCCACTGAGAACTTGTGGTCAATCCTCAAGAGGTGGGTGGACAAACAAAACAAAACCCCACAAATTCAGACAAACTCCAAGTATTGATTAGGTAAGAATGGGCGGCTATCAGTCAGTATGTGGCCCAGAAGTTGATTGACAGCATGCAAGGACGAATTGTAGAGGTCTTCAAAAAGAAAAGCCAACACTGCAAATATTGACTCTTTGCATAAACTTAATGTAATTGTCAATAAAAGCCTTTGACACTTATGAAATGCTTGTTATCTTACTTCAGTAACCATAGCAACATCTGTAAAAAAAAGATCTAAAAACACTGAAGCAGCAAAGTTTGTGAAAACCAATATTTGTGTCATTCTCAAAAATTTTGTCCATGACTCTACATACTGTGGTATGAGCCACTTGACAATGCTGAAGGAGTTGATGCTGCAATGTCATTGGGTCATTTCAATATAAGGAAATCTCAGTATATAACGTGCGATTTACCCTGACACTTTATGTTGCTGTATAAGACTATCCTGACAAGTAACTTGCAGCCCATCCATAACACTTGTTTGCATTCATGACAAAACCACAGTCAGATGTTACTGTCCTGTGTTTATTGTGAAAGAAATGTGTCACTATTCCTTTTGTCTTCCTGAGCACCTGTTTTATTTGTTGGGCCACCCCTAACCCTTCTCCCAGAATCCCCAGGGATATCATAGTATGGGATGTGCTGTGTCTGTATAACACCCTCCCCCATCTGTCCCCTGACTCACCAACAGCTGTCCAAACCTCCAGGGGAACAACTGGGAGCAGCATAAGAGATGTCCTGTAATCATGGTAAAAGTAAACGCAAAGCCTTGTTGTTTTTGGGATTAATGTAACATGGCTAGAGCTGAGCTATATGTCATCATCAACATTTATTTATATAGCGCCACTGATTCCGCAGCGCTGTACAGAGAACTCACTCACATCAGTCCCTGTCCCATTGGAGCTTACAGTCTAATTTCCCTAACACACACACACAGACTAGGGTCAATTTTGTTAGCAGCCAATTAACCTACTAGTATGTTTTTGGAGTGTGGGAGGAAACCGGAGCACCCAGAGGAAACCCACACAAACGCCTCACAGATAAGGCCATGGTCGGGAATCGAACTCATGACCCCAGTGCTGTGAGGCAGAAGTGCTAACCACTTAGTCACTGTGCTGCCCGTCAAAACATTAATGCCTACAAAGTACAACCCATCCCAGCTTGTGTGGTGCCCCAAAATCTGAGTACCCAGGGGTGTATCTATATGTTTTTAATTTGATAATTTAATTTGTTAATTGTTAAAAGTGTTTATAAAGATTTAAAAAAAAAAATATATATATATTTTCTTGAGGGAGAAGTGACAGTTGGGAGTGGTTGGTGGTTGCCGGGGGTGACAGGAAGGAGGAGTGTGTGGCATAGCAACAAGTCCACTAACTTTGGTAATAACTGTGAACTCCCAGAAGGCAGTGGGAAGAGGAAAGTTCTAGACTTCTGAGGAAGAGAGATCCCTGTGTCTGCATAGACTGAGAGAGATCCCTGTGTCTGCATAGACTGAGAGAGATCCCTGTGTCTGCATAGACTGAGAGAGATCCCTGTGTCTGCATAGACTGAGAGAGAAGAAGAGAGCCAAAGAGAGGTGTGAGTATCATCATCATCATCATCATCATTTATTTATATAGCGCCACTAATTACGCAGCGCTGTACAGAGAACTCATTCACAACAGTCCCTGCCCCATTGGAGCTCACAGTCTAAATTCCCTAATATAGACACACACAGGGAGACAGACAAAGAGGGAGAGACTAGGGTTAATTTTTGATAGCAGCCAATTAACCTACCAGTATGTTGTTGGAGTGTGGGAGGAAACCGGAGCACCCGGAGGAAACCCACGCAAACACAGGGAGAATATACAAACTCCACACAGATAAGGCCATGGTTGGGAATTGAACTCATGACCCCAGTGCTGGGAGGCAGAGGTACTAACCACTACGCCACTGTGCTGCCCAGTATAAAGGAAAGTACTGAAAACAAATAAGCAGTATAGAGATCTGTGACATCACACTAAACAGACTGAGCTATCATCATCATCATCATCATCATCAGTTATTTATATAGCGCCAACATATTCCGTAGCGCTTTACAATTGGGGACAAACGTAATAAACTAATAAACAAACTGGGTAAAACAGACAAAGAGGTGAGAAGGCCCTGCTCGCAAGCTTACAATCTATGGGACAATGGGAGATTGACACATGAGGTTAAGTATACATTTTGCATCTTGGCCCAGCCAGACTGCAAAGGTAGGGTGACTCATAAGCTAAATGATCCTGTCACACAATAATGTTGGTCCGGGGGTAGTTGTCTTGTGTGAAATTGTGTAACAGGCTAAAGGTAGTGAGGTTAAGATGGTGGTTGAGGAATATTATACGCTTGTCTGAATAGGTAGGTTTTCAGAGAACGCTTGAAAGTTTGTAGAACAGAGGAGAGTCTTATTGTGCGAGGGAGAGAGTTCCATAGAGTGGGTGCAGCCCGAAAAAAGTCCTGTAACCGGGAATGGGAGGATGTAATGAGGGTGGATGAGAGACGCAGATCTTTTGCAGAACGGAGTTGCCGAGTTGGGAGATATTTTGAGACAAGAGAGGAGATGTATGTTGGTGCAGCCTTGTTGATGGCCTTGTAGGTTAGTAAAAGTATTTTATATTGGATTCGGTAGAAGACAGGCAGCCAGTGTAGAGACATACAGAGTGATTCAACAGAGGAATAGCTATTTGCAAGAAAAATCAGTCTTGCCGAAGCATGCAAAATAGATTTTAGGGGTTTGAGTCTGTTTTTGGGAAGACCAGTAAGGAGGGAATTGCAATAGTCAATGCGGGAGATGATTAGTGCATGAATTAAGGTTTTAGCAGTGTCTTGTGTGAGATATGTGCGGATTCTGGAAATGTTCTTTAGATGTATGTAACATGATTTAGATATAGAGTCAATGTGGGGAACAAAGGATAGGCGTGAATCAAGGATTACACCTAGGCAGCGAGCTTGTGGGGTGGGATTTATGGTCATGTTATCAACAGAGATAGAAATGTCAGGTATGCTCTTGTTGGCGGGTGGGAATATTATTAACTCTGTTTTAGAAAGATTAAGTTTGAGTTGACGAGAGGACATCCAAGATGAAATGGCAGAAAGACAGTCAGTTACACGGGACAACACAGATGTCGAGATATCAGGAGAGGATAGATAGATTTGGGTATCATCCGCATAGAGATGATACTGAAAGCCAAAGGAACTTATTAGATTTCCAAGAGAAGCGGTATAGATAGAGAACAGCAGAGGACCTAGCACCGAGCCTTGTGGTACTCCAACTGATAGGGGAAGCGGAGCAGATGTGGCTCCAGAGAAATTAACAGTGAAAGAGCGATTAGAGAGGTAAGATGAGAACCAGGATAGAACTGTGTCTTGAAGACCTAGGGATTGCAGCGTTTGTATGAGAAGAGAGTGGTCAACTGTGTCAAATGCAGCCGAGAGATCAAGGAGAATTAGGAGAGAGTAATGGCGTTCAGTCTTAGCAGTGATCAGATCATTAACAACCTTGGTCAGCGCAGTCTCTGTGGAGTGTTGAGAACGAAAGCCTGACTGAAGAGGATCCAACAGGTTGTTTGCGGAAAGAAAGCGTGTGAGGCGAGTGTAGGCAAGTCTCTCTAGAAGCTTGGAGGGGCAAGGGAGCTGAGAGATGGGACGGTAATTTGAGAGAGAGTTTGGGTCGGAGTTTTGTTTTTTTAGAATAGGAGTAATCACTGCATGCTTGTATAGTGATGGAAAGATGCCAGTAGAGAGTGAGAGATTACAGATTTGAGTTAGAGGTGAAATGAGCACAGAAGACAGGGATCTACCAATTTGCGAGGGAATAGGATCAAGAGGACAGGAGGTAGAGTAGGAAGATAAGAAGAGCGTAGAAATTTCCTCTTCATTTGTGGGGTCAAATGAAGAGAGGGTGTCAGAGGGTAGTGGGAAGGAAATGAGCTGATGGCTTGTTGAGGAAGAGGATACCATTTCTAGTCTGATCTTATCAATCTTGTCCTTGAAGTAGGTAGCAAGATCCTGAGCACTGATAGTAGATGGAGGGTTCGGGGTGGGAGGATTGAGAAGATGATTAAATGTATTGAAAAGGCGTTTGGGGTTAGAAGCCTGAGCATAGATAAGAGATTGAAAGTATGTTTGTTTTGCAGTGTCCAGAGCATTTCGATAGGAGTGGTAGACAGAAGTATATGTGAAGAAGTCATTAGAGCTTCGAGATTTACGCCAGTGACGTTCTGCTTTACGGGACAGTTTTTGAAGATTTCGTGTTGCTTTGGTGTGCCACGGTTGACATCGAAGTCGACGTGTAGTATGAAGTGTCGCTGGAGCCACTTGATCAAGGGCCGTTGCTAAGGTTAGGTGAAAATGAGGTACTGCCATCTCAGGGGATGAGAATGTAGAGATAGGGGAGAGAAGGTGTTGGAGAGAGGTGGAAAACTGTTGAAGATTAATAGAATTCAGATTTCTACGAGTATGAGGAGGCTTGGTTGAGTTAGACAGTAGAGAGGTTAGAGCAGTGGGGGTGAGAGTGTAGCTGATAAGGTGATGATCCGAGAGGGGGAAGGGTGTATTAATAAAGTTAGAAACTGAGCATAGTCTAGAGAAAACAAGATCAAGGCAGTGGCCATCCTTATGAGTAGATGATTCAATCCACTGGGAGAGGTCAAGTGAGGATGTTAGAGAGAGTAGTTTGGAAGCAGCTTTGGAAGGTGGGTTATCAATGGGGATGTTGAAGTCACCCATGATGATGGTGGGGATGTCTGAAGATAAGAAGTGAGGGAGCCATGCAGAGAAATCCTCAATAAATTGTTGGTGTGCTCCAGGGGGACGATAGATCACCGCAACACGTAGGGAGAATGGATTAAAAATGCGAATAGCATGTACTTCAAAAGATGTGAACGTGAGTGATGGGACATTTGGTAGAACTGTGTATGTGCACTGTGGGGAGAGAAGTAGTCCAACCCCACCTCCTTGTCTGCCTTCAGGTCTGGAGGTGTGGGTGAGATGGAGGCCACCATGTGAAAGTGCTGCAGGTGAGGCAGTGTCTGATTGCATGAGCCATGTTTCTGTTATTGCCAGAAGGTTGAGGTTTTTTGAGAGGAAGAGATCATGAACGGAGGTAAGTTTGTTACAAACAGATCGTGCATTCCAAAGGGCACATTTAAAGGACTTGGGAAGAGAGGGTAGACAGGTGATGTGTTTGAGGTTTGCTATAGAACGGTAGTGTTCTGATGTATGTGTGTGTGAGGAGTGTGGGGGACCTGGATTAGGTGATATATCACCAGCTAATAGAAGCAGAGTGAGCGAAAGATAGGCAAGGGGATTGTAAGATGTGTGGCCTTTTATTTTCTGGCGACAGGTGGAGGCTGTACTTGTTAGAGATAATAAATAGGACAACAGTTCATGGGTGTTAAATAGAGGTGAGTGGAGTAATGCAGGTGCAATATGAACAAATTTGTGTGTTGGTGGAGGGGTGAAAGATGACACAGTCCTAAAGATCATGCCATGAAATGAGACTAAGAAAAGCAATTTGTGAAACATTGTGAAAAAAGGGGTAAAAGCAAAAAGCAAGGATATTTTAAGAATTACCTCTTAGCAGTATTCCATATAAATAGACAAGTAGTGCAGAAATAGGCTGTGGCAGATGTTGCTTATTGCTGGGAGTTAAAGCAAGTCAAATGTAGTCCAATGTTTGTCTAACTGTGCATTTTCGTCCACTTTGTGAGAAAATCCCACTTAGTGCAGAAATCACACACGTCTAACCCCACATACGTCTCCCCATAGAATGAAACTAAGATGTAGTCAGTCTAATTTAGGAATACACTACAGATGTGCTAATTGGTCAGCTAATCAAAGGGAGCTGAGAACAGTGTGAGAGGAGAGAAAATAGAGAGGTCTGTGAATACACACAAAAGAGACCGTGCAATACAAAAGATCATCAGTTTATTTGACATGAAAAAGTAATTTATGGGCCCCAACCACGTGCAGCACTTCTACAAAATTCCTGTGCACAGTTCAACCCAGGACTGAGTGTAAAATATGGTAACGTTACCAGGGATAATATGGGTGCACCAAATGTTTTAGATGATGTTAATGTTATGTGATTTACCTGAAAATTGATTTTTTTGTTATTATATGTTAAATGCTATTGTGCTCTATGTTGATCAAATTAATATTTTGTTATTACCATTGAGTTGAAGGGGTCAGTGGCGCGGTGGCGCGGTTGCTTACCAAAATTATCTTTACCGCATTATTAATAAACCCAAGTTATTTGACCAATCCTTGTCCCTTTCATTGAAGTATTTATCTCCTGACCACCGGATGTCCGAATAAAAAAGAACCTGACTCGTGTCTGGAGGACAAGGTAGGGGAAGGAAATCCCATCAGTACTCGACCACCACACTTGACTATTTTTCCTCTGTGTGAATAGCCTACTTTCCTAAGGACTGTTCTAAAAAGTGGAGGTGTTGCCCATAGCAACCAATCAGATTCCAGCTTTCATATTCCTCAATGTATTAGATAAATGATAGCTAGAATCTGAATGGTTGCTATGGGCAACACCTCCACTTTTCCTTATTTAGAAGTTTTAGTAAATCTACCCCTTGGTTTTTAATGAGCAACAATGATCCATTATTCTATAAAAATCGAAACAATGTATAATAATATAACTATCCACAAGAGTGGTAATTTATTAATGTAGCAACAATTCAACAGATATCTCAATATTTACAACTACATATCACAATATGCAGTTTTACGCTGTTTATAATGCTGAGGAACAAATATTTTTCCTGTTATTCAAACACGTGTCCACTGCCGACTGCTGTGTACATACAGCTCTCCTGTTGGGACAGTAACAATAGCCGACCTTATATGGACGTACAAGGCACAGAAACTGCTGTAGCTGGCTATTTAGCTGCTCAGAACGTTACATGAATTGCACGTCTGTTATGTTGAGTGACAGGATGTGTGTGACGTACAACTGCACAGATGTATCATTTATGGAATGGGGGCTCTCACATTCCTGGAGAGAACAAATGCTGCTAGAATGAACCTTTCCCTTGTAAAGCCTCCCGAAAGAGAAATTATACAAATAAGAGCAGGAACAGGTTGCATATATATATATATATATATTTAATTATATATTTCTGACATGTCTTGAACAAAAGAAGATAGTCAGTCCATCACAGCAGGATGCACTCTACATCTATGATTCAATATATAGCATATGTTATGTCTTTAACATTGCTCCTATTGCCGTTATTATTGCTGAAAGTATGGTCATTATTGGGGCGTGAATCAGCTGCAGTCACAGTGGAGACAGCCATTTTGTAGGTTTAAGTAATATTTAATTCATTCCATACCAGTGACATCAGTGAGACACAAAATTAGGGGTGTGCACCGGCCACTTTTCGTGTTTTGGGTTCTGATTAGCTTCAGGTTTTGGGTTCTGATTGGTTTTGCCAAAACACCCCACTCAAGGTTTTGGTTCTGATTTAGGGTTTTGGGTTCTGATTTTTTTTTTTAAAAAGCATAAAAAGTGCTATAATCCCTATTTTTGGTTTTTTTTTTCACTCCTACACTATTATTAACCTCAATAACATTCATTTCCACTCATTTCCAGTCTATTCTGAACACCTCACACCTCACAATATTGTTTTTAGGCCAAAAGGTTGCACCGAGGTAGCTGGATGTCTAAGCTAAGCGACACAAACACGTGGCCCATCTAGGAGAGGCACTGCAGTGGCAGACAGGATGGCAGTTTCAAAAGCTAGGCCCCAAGGAGCACATAATGCCAAAAAAAGAGGTGCAATTTTTTTTGACTGCAGGAACAGTGAACGTAGTTGAATATTGCAGTACTAATTTTTTTGACTGCAGGAACAGTGAACGTAGTTAAATATTGCAGTACTCATTTTTTTTGACTGCAGGAACAGTGAACGTAGTTAAATATTGCAGTACTCATTTTTTTTGACTGCAGGAACAGTGAACGTAGTTAAATATTGCAGTACTCATTTTTTTTGACTGCAGGAACAGTGAACGTAGTTAAATATTGCAGTACTCATTTTTTTTGACTGCAGGAACAGTGAACGTAGTTAAATATTGCAGTACTAATTTTTTTTGACTGCAGGAACAGTGAACGTAGTTAAATATTGCAGTACTAATTTTTTTGACTGCAGGAACAGTGAACGTAGTTAAATATTGCAGTACTCATTTTTTTTGACTGCAGGAACAGTGAACGTAGTTAAATATTGCAGTACTAATTTTTTTTGACTGCAGGAACAGTGAACGTAGTTAAATATTGCAGTACTAATTTTTTTGGACTGCAGGAACAGTGAACGTAATTAAATATTGCAGTACTAATTTTTCTGGGCTGCAGGAACAGTGAACGTAGTTAGATTGCAGTACTAATTTTTTTAGACTACAGGAACAGTGAAAGTTGATATATACTACAGCACCACTGGACTCAGCAGGACAGAGCACAGGACAAAGTACCACTGGACTCAGCAGGACAGAGCACATGACAAAGCACCACTGGACTCAGCAGGACAGAGCACAGGACAAAGCACCACTGGACTCAGCAGGACAGAGCACAGGACAAAGCACCACTGGAATCAGCAGGACACAGCACCACTGCACTAGCCAGGACAGAGGACACCACTAAGAAACCACAACCTCCCGCTTCCCTGATCAATGCCCGAGTGAAGATGGCGGCGGCAAGCGGGGAATTTAAAGGATCCGAGTATCGCGAGATCCGACAGCGGGATTATGAGTCATAGCCTCGTTTTCAGTTTTGAAAAGCGCCGGAAATACCTGAACAGTGCTCGGATCCGGCTCGGATCCGCACTGTTCGGGACTGCTCGGATAGCGGAGATCCGAGCCCACTCATCCCTGCACAAAATGGCTGAAGCAGGATCCTGTGACATCTGTGAGATACAAAATGGCTGAAGCAGGATCCTGTGACATCTGTGAGACACAAAATGGCTGAAGCAGGAACCAGTGACATTAGTGCATACTTGCCAACTTTTTACTCGTTCCCTCTGGGAGATCCCAGAGGGCAGGTGAAGAGTAAAGATAGAGGGGACAGGACGCGTTCAATCCACCCCATGATGCAATTACACAATTATTTTGCCATGAGGGGTGGGGCTAAATGATGCTATCCACCGCAAATCGCATCACGGAGAGTCCCATCCTGCTCATTTAACTAGGAAGTGCTCTCCCTGGAGTCCAGGAGACCTAACCAGAAATCGTGAGTCTTCGGAACATTCAGGGAGAGAGGCAAGTATGCATTAGTGTGACACAAAATGGCTGAAGCAGGAACCAGTGACATAAGTGAGGCACAAAACGGCTGAAGCAAGAATGAGTGACATCAGTAAGAAACAAAATGGCTGATGCAGGAAGTAGTGACATCAATGTGACACAAAATGACTAAAGCAGGAACCAGTGGAGAAACCATGGGGAGAACATACAAACTGCATCCAGAAAAGGCCTTAGTCAGGAATTGAACTCATGACCCCTGTGCTGTGAGGCAGAAATGCTAACCACTGAGTCACCGTGTTGCCACCATTTCTGCTTCTTACGAGAAAAGTTACCAGATCTCCATGTGACAGCCAGTCAGTCACGGAGATCTTCTGAGGTCACCTGATGGCAGAGGAAGAGGTGTACGTTGTACCTGGTAAAAAGATTAGAATTCCAAATGTTTATGTTCACTACACCATATTTCATGTGACTGTGGTTGCTATGGTGAGCAAATTGACAGTAAGAGAACTGTAAGTTGTTAATAGAAGCTTCAATCACACCTCAAGGAAATCCAAAATTGTGTGTCTTCCTACAGGTAACCAGAATGACTTAAGCCAGGACACAATAGTTGGGCCTACTAGTTTTTACCAAATTTGGCATCCTGGGATTTTTTTTTACTTTCCTGTTATAATGGTTTAACCTAAGGGTGTTCAACTGATATATTGCAGGCTGACTGTGGCTCTTAAAGAGCTTTTGTGGCCCCAATCTTCTATAGGAACCTCTACTGTGTGTGAGCAACATATATTCTAATTCTCCTGCACAGAGGTGGTCCCATATCACTTACTACAGCTTCACGAGTTCACCAGTTGATGCACAATCCAGATACTATCTCCCATTCACCACTGAGTGCTGTGTGGTCCTATTACTATACAGTCTGTGGGGGAAGTCTTGTCAACAAATACTGTAGTAGGTGACATTCTCTATCCACCATAAAAGCTGCAGACATGCTTTTTTATATTCACAGAAAAAGAGTGTACTATTTTTGCAGGAGCATCCGAAACAGGATGTCTGGTCCGCTTTTGCACTTCCACGGGTGAGCCTTAGGGCTAGATTTACTAAACGGCGGGATTGAAAAAGTGGAGATGTTGCTTATAGCAATCAATCAGATTCTAGCTGTCATTCTGTAGAATGCACTAAATAAATCATAGCTAGAATCTGATTGGTTGCTATAGGCAACACCTCCACTTTTTCAAACCCGCCATTTAGTAAATATACCCCTTATTGTCTGAATAAGTGATTTCACTCATTATCACTAGTGATGACAAAGAACTACTTTTACTCTCTTATGTGATCTGCTACAGATTCCCTGGAGTCCAGATGAAGCCACGGTTATCCCAAATGAGTTAATCGTAGCTAGTGCAACATTTATCTAATGATAACAAGCGCTGTAGAAACCGCAGCTTCGCCAATGGGTCCTATGTAAATCGGATTTACATAACCGTGACTCCAGAATCTCTTCCCTAAAGTAGCTTTAGAGGACTGTGTTCAGACAATGTCATTATGCTTTAGTTATAATAAAGTTTTTATACTGATTCTCAATCCATTTGGACCCTATTATAAAGAGAGTGTCATCACTCCGGAAAGATACATTGTAGTGGCAATAAGACTCACACTCCATTTAACCCTTTCACGCCCAGCCCCAACTCACTACGGACGCCTCTGCCTGCCTGAAACAGCTAAGGCGATGTTTGGACACGGTCCAACATAACTAAAACGAACTGAGAACATCCCACAGTTCCTTCGCTCCTTTCTTTCTTCTCTACTCTATTTTTAGTGTCAGTGCCCCTGTGCGAGGAAGAGCGTAGGCGTTATTTATAGCAATCACGTTTTTTTTTCACAATGTGAGGTAAGTGTTTATTGGTCTGACACATGTCTGTGTGCTGTCGTGGGCTGATAGTGAGTCAATGGGCTAATTATTAGATTTCCCTTATAGGCAGCTATAGGACACCCACCCTGGTTCTGTTGCCATTGTACCTTGCAGATCTGAAAGAGCCCAAATTCTGTCCTATTAAGATTACTTTTCACCTGTCACGCACATGACAGGTGAAACTCAAATCCTTATTCTTTTTACATTTTAAAAAATGAATCCATTAATGGACCGCTGCGGTGCAATATATCCTGCTTAGTGCTAATCACACATACATATGCAGTGATCATGTGAAATTAAAATAAACATGATCACAGCAGGTGGTATTTTTTTTCCTATGCATGCCTGACTTCCTGTCTCTAAGAGGTAGATTTATCAAACATTCTAAAAAGGAAAAATTGAGTGTGTTGGAAACAGCAACCAATCAGATTCTAGCTATCATTTATCTGGTACATTCTAGAAAATGATAGCTATAGTCTGATTGGTTGTTAAAGGCAACACCTCCACTTCTCCTCTTTAGAAAGTTTGATAGATCTACCTCTAAGTCTATTAAAAAAATGGCATTGATATTTTTATGGGTAAAATAAACTTTCATGTTTATATTTAAAGACAGGGCAGTATTTATTTAGGAAAACTGAAGGGTGGTGCGACACCTTGTATTATCAGATAATTCCTTTATTTTACTATTTAGTTTCTGTTAGTTGGGCTATACTTTTTGCCTCATAAAGAACTGTGATATAATTGGGCTGGCAATGCAGCTTTTGCTTCCTGTGAACTTGTGGAAAGGAGAACTATCTCGTAAACTAACCTGATCCTCCCTTCTAGATTGTATCCTCTAACGAGCAGGGTCCTCTTTACTCATGCTGTCTTGCCTTCACTATCCTATCCACTCCGCTCCCACGTCTATCATCTTCTACCTGATGTCCTTGTCACAACTTCAGCGCCTCTGGCCCTTTCTCCTCTGCCCTTGCACTTGGACATTGGTCTGCTTCATGCTAACAAGCTTCCCTTCTCTGTTATCCTCCCCCATGTACTACCATACTTTGTATCTCTTATATGCTTGGACTATGTTTACTATCTATGTTCTTTGTGTTACTTGATCTCGCTTGCTCTCCCCCATTGTATGGTGCTGTAGACCTTTGGTGATACTGAAAACTATCATTCATTGTACTTATGTTAAAAACAGTTATACACCTGTAATAAACGCCAGTAAGTATAACACCTTGCGGCACAACATCTGGTCATGCTAAGTAAGAGTGTGAAGGCACCTCACAACAGGACACCCGGTTGTCCTTGGGTAGAAAAAAAGTGAGTCTCCTGGCACTGAACCTGTGTCAAGCTGCCATGATGGAGAGATCCTTGCAGGAGGCAGCTGGGGATTCCCGGAGAGACCTATAAAGAAGATGAGTACATTGGTGGTGAAGGAGAAGTGGAGATTCAGGCCTAAGGAAACCAGGTTCTGGGGACCGGGGGATGCTGATTCATTGAGGTACAGCCACATCAGAGCCGTATTGTGTATTGACTGCATGCACTACTAGATTCCTATTGGCCCTCTCTTTTACATACCCCTGGGCTGCACACACAGAGCCAAGTTTGTCGAAGCGGCACGTGCATTCTGGGTGGGGGCCCCTAGGAAGCAGCCACACCGGGGGCCCAGAAACCCTCTCTGAACCTCTTGGCGAGTACAACCTTTTAAAAGCCCCCTTCATCCACACATTTTATTAAAAGAACAACCAGGTCCCACACCACCACTAGGTGGAGCTAGGCCATCTTTATTTTCACTGCGGCGCCCCCCACACTATGCGCCGGCCACCAACATCGAGGGGAAGCACCTGGGGCTTTCTTACTCGTGCTGCTAATCTATGGAGAAAATGGGTTGGGAGTGCGGTGCTGGGCTTTGATGTCGGCCCGCTTCGAAGCCTGAAAGTATGTATTGAGATGGGGGTGGGCAGAGTCCTAACTGGAACTAATATGAATAAGGTAATATTCTCTGCACAGTGTTGTATATAAAATAAGTAAACAACAACAGTAATAATAATATTAATGATAATAGGAATAATAATAATAATAATAATAATAATAATAATAATAAAAATAATAATAATAATAATGATAATAGGAATACTACTACTACTACTACTACTACTAATAATAATAATAATAATAATAATAATAATAATAATGATAATAGGAATAATAATAATAATAATAATAATAATAATAATAGGAAGAATAATAATAATAAATAAATAAATATTCATATATAGTTACCATTGAACTCAATATCTAAGACATGTTAATTTTTCAGCATTGTTGAACTTATTAAAATATAATTATGCTATATATGATGTATCAGCATATTTATTTATGACGTTTTTACTTACAGAACCCACGTATGTTTTTAAAAACAGCTGTTTGTTGTAGAAGATGAATTAAACCTGAATGTTCTTATTTTTTTTCTTAAATGTCATTAGATTCCTTTTTTTATGCCTAATCCTTTGACCGAACAATTTAGCTGCACCTTGTTTTTGTTTTCCGCAAGTTGTAAGACAAGCAGAAATATTATTTACTTTTTTAATTTAAACTCTCTTCCCGCGCACCCTTTTCTTTTTTCTATAAATGGCAAAAGCTGAGTTGCACCTCTCCGTCTGAAAAAGGCGAGCAGTGAGGGATGTTCGGTCACACAGCGAGACAGCTGAGGAGGTGTCATTTTTCAGCTCTCGCTGGCTTGTCAAGGCCGTGATTGAGATGGACAGGAGGCACGAGAACGGACTAGGACTCTAAGCGACACAGACAGGTGTGAGGCCAGGCTTGGGGGGGCCAGAAAGTAATACAAAAGGGGGGATGCAGGGCCTTACAGGGGCATAACGCAGGACAGCAGGTCAGAGGAAGCAAGCAGGAGGGCTAGTGACTTGACTAGACACTGTCCCATTCTGGAACCTGATTCAGTAGCAAGAGCCAGAAAAAGACCCTATAGCACTTATTTTATCGGCTGAAAATCTAAACTAAGACTGTCAAAGTTTTTTTTTTATTTTTTATTTAATTTTTTTTTAGTTTTGTTTTTATTTGTTTTATTTTTTTTGTTGTTTTCGCCCTCTACAGATTTTAATTTGCAGGTATTGTTTTAATACACTCAAAGTCTTATCTGCCAGGAAAGCTTGTGTATTTGCTAGGGAAGAGATTTGCTATAGCCTCAGAATAGAATAGAAAAGGATAGATGGCCATCCTTTAGGCATCAGTCACTCAAGTTTGAGTGACACCCAGAATACGTGCCAAGCAGAGCCTGGGAAGCAGAGGCAGAATTTTGGACTGTCGTTATACAGGTAATTATGTGCGTAAGATATGTTTTACCTCTATCCTGTAATTTACAGACTAATATTTGCCATTTTTTCATGTTGTTTGGGAGATATTTTCAGCATATTGCATTACTATATAGTATCACTGCACAATAACTGAAGTTTATTTTTCATATGCAAAGTGGGAATATGCTGGGAGCTGTCAGTCGCATCAGTCACGTCTTGAGTATTATATATTTCGTTCAATGGGAATCTCAGTAATTGGGCAGGGAAGTGCTGTTGATTAGCATAATGTGTCTTATTTCTAGGTGAAACTGCATTGCCGCTTTTGGATCATGTCGCAAAAATATACAGAACAGATTATCTGTAAAAAAAAAAACAACACACAGTGTATAAAAACAGCTACAAAGTATCTGGAGTTTTTTAACTTTGATATTATGTAGCTGAATACCAAATAATGTACAAATATACACTGTAACATCTTCTGTTTAATATTTTGTCAGTATTTAAAATACTTACTTTTTATTCCATATCTAACAATATATATATATATATCTATATCCCACTACAATCATCAGTGTAGCAGCTTGATGTATTCATACCATTTTAACTATTGATTGTATGTAACAACCTGTGTACTAATGCACTGTAGCACACAGCAAGCAATCAGATTATAGCTGCCACTTTTCTTGCGCAGGCTACAAACTGAAAGCTGCCATCTGAATAATTAAAAGGAGCCATCTCACCTCTCTGCGCATTGCTCTGTTATTAAATTAAACCTATTGCCCTTCATTTTTTTTTTACATTTTGATCTTTAATTAGATGCTTTAATATAGCCAAAAAACATTCTAACCACAAATATCTATTATGTTTTTACAAGACTTGTCTCCCACTGTACCTCTCACATTAAAAAATATTTGATTTCAATAACTGCAAATTATTGCACTGTATAGAAACTCTTCCTATAAACCATATTTGTTTGCAATTCGTTTATAGAAGCAGCACTGCCAAGTGCTTTATGTGTTAATGCCGTGCTTCAGGATTAATGTGTTGTCAGTTTGCAGGTTGGTCCTAGCTATAACCTTAATGTCATGTCTGGACATGTGGTCGTGTCACATGACAGCTAAATGGCTAAGTCTTGCTCAAAAGAGAACAATCTTCTCAGTTCTTATCCTGTCCTATAGAGTTTGCAAGAAGGCTCTCACTGCAAACAAACAGCCTAGTGCTCTTGCACCAATGTCCAATCTCTAGAACAGCACTTACCAAGCTTATCGTGATCCACCTGCCCTGTAAATAGAGATAATTCATCCTTATGCTTTACTCTGAGATTGTAGCCTGATCCATTTTATTCAGGGGCTGTTTGTCTGCTCCCGTAGTTATCATTGACTTTCTGAGTTAGTTAACCTGGGCTCAGTTACTTAATTTATCTAATAGGCTTATTTTACAACTATCTCAGCCCAGATTAAATTAGATAGGAAGTCAGCGAACTGACATATTCTCTAACGCCTTTAGAAAATAAGTCAAGTTGATGTCTAGGTATGAACTTGTGTCCATTAACCAGATCGTATCAACTGGTTTATTAATCCAATGGCTCATCCGCTTTTTTAATAGCACGCCCAAATTAGCACATCAGTGGGTTCCACCACCGCTCTTGGACCTTCTTCTCTTACTTCTTTCCCGCACTTCTGATGCTGGAGCAATACATCCATGAGTAGCATGTTATGGACAGTTGCTTTTTAACATTACATGTGTTTGGAATGGCCACGGCTCCTGTCCAATCAGAAGCGGCGTGACTCACACGCCTCCAGCCCAGGCAGGTTTAAGGTTCCCACCCAGACGTCTCTGCCGCAGTGAGCCAACTTATTTGCAAAGAAATAAGAGTAGGCCCTGGGGTGCCCGCCCCCCCCCCCCCCGTCCCACTGAAGCATTAATTCAGTGATGACACTATCGAAAGGGAAGAGGACAACCGCATTAACACACCTCTGCTCAACAGAGGAGATCTGGAAAACATGCTTTGTGGATCCTGGGGGAGATAAAGAAAATCTCTGTTAGAGCATGCTTTCCAATGGAATCACTGACCTCAATCAGTTCATGTTGTCATAAAATAAGTGGGAAAACAGTAGCAGAACATTATCACATGACTAAATGGTAATAACAATACATTTAATGCAAAGGTCAAATCACCTTCCTGCTCTCCTGTGTGTACAAGTCCTATTGCTTCAAGTTAATATATCGTCATTTATTTATTTATTTATTTATTTGTATACAGCCACTAATTCCGCTGCATTGTGCTTATACAGCCTATTTTTTAACACTTACATGTTATATTGTGTGTCCTTTTATCATACCGGGTTATGTTTGACAGTGAGAAGTGGGCCAGGCACACGGCCAACAGCGTCTGGAAGGGTTCATTGGGGGGGATTTCAGACAAAGGCGTCCTTTTTCTCACTCGAGATAACATACTTCTTTATATGCCCATATGGTTATTACACGGCTATGGAATGTAAGGAAGTGTGTGGTTTCAATGAGATCTGCTGCCGTTTGGATTAACCCTTCCAGCTATTCAACATATAACTCAATGTGTGCCGCTACTTTGCCAGTAACCGGTTTGCGATACTCACCCTGCATTTGTCTAGCAACGATGGAACGATTGCTTTGGCAAGGTCATTTATTTTCGAAACAGGTGACAGTGAAGACCAGGTGAAACTATAAGGAGGCATTTAAGTGTCATTGTTTGTGAGAGAGTTGTTGTACAAAATTCAAATACATCCAGCAGTTACCAAACTACATTTCCCATAATGCTCCGACTGCCTCTAAAGCATGTGAAATTGTTATATAAAAATTACCTTGGCACTGCGCACATGAGTTTTCAATAAATTTGACCTTTGGAAACAGTATGTATATTATTAATACTATGGAGCAGTGAATTTAATTGGGTATTTAAGCACTGAAGGATCACTTAGTGATCTGCAATATATGGCTTTTCAATTATTCAGTTATGTAGGTTATAAAAAACCTTGCTGAAAGCCACTGACATAAGACTTATGTCCTGAACTGCAATCTTTGGTTCTGACAGTCACTACGGTATTGAAGATGACATTTTGTGCCATAAATAACCCACAGGCTAGTCGGACACGTCTCTGTTTTTGGCAATGTGGAGATATACATATAAAATGTCCTAATGATTATTTGACTGTGAGTGGTGTACACTGATCTCAGCGTGCGTGATGTAGGAAATAGCTGGTGTGTCAGTGTGTACGTATTTAAAGGTCGGGCTCCCAGCTGTCCTCCATGTCTGTAGAGCTATAATACCCAAACATGATCTCCTTAGTCCTACTTGGAATGTGTGGCCTGAGTGCTCTCCTGGGCTTTCATTAATGGTTCACTTGCGAAGGTCACTTGACATTGTGCAATATCTCTAGGCTAGTGGACCTGTCAATCAGAAGCTTTGCTTGCTACTGATTGACAGGTGCGTACTTCCCACTGATATCTCCTATACACGACACTAGTGGGATCTGCTAGGGATTGGGGAAGCTGCCTGTCGGGGAAATTGGGAATGTTATGTGTCATCTACACCACATGTGTTCTAAATCTGTCCACTTCGCACCAATGTCAGCTACTCTTTCCTATCCTACAGAATCAAACCCTGTTTAATTAAATCCGCATAGGTCGCTTTTGAGTTCTAGCTTTGGACAGCTTGTTGTGTTAAAGGAAATCTATGTTGGTTTGTTACTATACTTCTAATCTTTACTATTTGTTGGTTTGCTTAGTACAGTCTGTAAGGGTTGCTGTGACTAGTGGTGTTTAAGAATAGGTCTAGTCAATGACTAAGGCTTCTATTTATCAAAGGGTGAATCCCCCATTACTGGTGGGGAGCGATAGGTCTTTTTTTCTCTTCACCCTATACATCTAAGGGGTTGAGTATCAATGCTAAAATAAAATAATGGTAAAACGCGTTGATAAGTATGTCTTCAGTGCCAAAACATAGGGAGATTAAATTTAGAACATATCTTGCTGAATTTTTTTGTTAATCAAAGCCCCCTCCCCCAACTGGTAAAGCCACCAGTTTCCCACTCCTGGTACTCTGTAATCCTTTAGATATTTACCCCCATGATCACCCTGTATCCACTCTCTTCCAGGCCATGGTACTTGGAGTATTTTGTTTTGGAGAGGATCACGTTGACCTCGTTCGGAAGTTAAATTCTCCAAGTGTCAGCATGGAAAATAGTGGAAGAGGAGTTCCTGTGGAGGTGGGCATCCTTTAAAAAATAGGGGTTGTAAGGATGGAACCCCCAAAATTTTACCAGTCGCTGGGGAGTGTGGCTTTGTTTAAAAAAAAATAATAATATCCTTTCATCAAGACCTGATGTTTTGATTCAGCCCAGGTTCCATGAATACCGTTGGCTGGAAAAATGATGGAAGGTTTGAAAATAACTCCTATGTTTTTCCAAAATATTAAGCGGTATATTTAATAAACTGCTGATTTGAAAAAGTGGAGATGTTGCCTATAGCAACCAATCAGATTCTAGCTATCATTTATTTAGTACATTCTACTAAACCCGCAGTTTAGTAAATATATCCCTAAGTATTGTATTCATGCCAACCAGGGGTGTAACAAAAGGGGAGTGACTGTTAGGTACACCTCCACCCTGGTCCGCAACCTAAATTATGCTATTAGGCCTGCCAATGCACTGTTCCGCCCCTGTTGACAGCCATTGTGGACTGAATCATTCTGATTAAAATCCATACATTATAAGGATACATATTTTATTCAACAGAAACATAATAATTAAAAATAAGAAAAGTCCAGTGAAATCTCAGTAGTACATGATCCCCTAACTAGCACCAGATCTGATGCTAGTCTCTCATGGCCTGAGATAGGATGTCCGTCTTCTGCATAGTCCTGTGACCTCATTGGTCACAGGATGAGACATACCGCGGGCTCCCATTACTTCTCACTTAGCACTTTACAGGCTGATGGTTTGTACATTGTGCAGACATACGATGATTACATCTGTAGCCTCACTCTCCTCAGAAAGTTTGTTTCCCCATAATATCTTTATTTATTAGAATGAATGGTAGGTGGAACATATCAATATTTCATCATACACCAGAGGCAAACTCAGGATTCTGTGGATATCGGGGTTCCAAATGTAAACGTTCTACAATATTTTTATGGGGACTTTTTTTCAACTATCACATGACATTTTTTGAGATATGCCAAGCACACAAATAATATGAATAATGAGTCCTACCCTGGTTTAGTCTGTGAACTAATTTGTACAGTACAATAAAAGATGTTTGAATTGCACTTTCATTTTTGCAACACCTCCCCCCAAACACTCTAGTGGATCAACATTAGGCAATGGGAGTACCCATGTTTATGCACAATGAAATGTTGCTCAAAACTAAACATAATGTTCTTGCATAATGTACCTTTAGCCAGTTGCTGTATACATACCTCTCAACTGTCCCAATTTGGGTGGGACAGTCCAAATTTAAGGGGGCTGTCCTGCGCCCCCCCCCCCCACCCCTGCGATGGTGAATAGGTGCCGATCGAGACCCTCTCTAGCGATGGGTTACACCCCTAGCATAAAACAGTCACACTCTTCTCGGAGGGGGCGTGGTTATGCCGCAATTAAGGATTTCGACTTTTCGAGAGGTATGTGTATAACAGGGGCTGGATGGCAAAATTAGTCTGGAGGGCAAGACTTGGCTCAGCAACCTATTAGGAATATTTTAAAGGGAAAAAAATTTGGGTAGCCCAGTGACCCAGCTCAAAGTTGTCCACTATGGGACTGACCCGGAGGGCTTATTCCCCCCTGTCCCCCAGCCCTCAGCCCCTTGTGTATAACACTCATCTGTTTTGCCTTATACATGTGAACTTTGAATATCATTTTGTATACTGAATTAACTGTCTCGCCTTGTCTTCCAGGTTCAGTAACATGCACGGACAGAGGACTTTAAAGAAGAAGTTGGGAAGTTATTGGGTGTGGTCTGCAGACTGCTATGGCTGGTCAAACGGAACCAAGTCCGAATTCCCTGGAGGTTTGGTCCCCTTCAACCAGCTATGGCAGTGCTGAACACTCCCGCCTCTGACCAAGGTGCCGCTACAGGACGAGACAGGATGTCCGAACGTGATTTGTGTTTGTCCTTTTATATGCATGCAACTTTATTTACAAATCCACTGAGATAGTTAAGTAGCTAAACATGGAATATATAAGTCATTAGCTAATAAAGAAGATTTTTTAAAATACAATAAAAATCAGGTTGAAATGTTAAAATGGGGACTGCAGTGCCCCAAACTCAGCTGAGATTGAACTGACAACTACAGACTTGTATGCTTAACAAGTAATTGTCCTTGGAAGCTTTATTAAATGTTGGTATTGAACTCCTCTTCTACATTATGCCGTATGGTCTATAGCAGAACCACCTTCTGTAAGTATGACTTATACGCTTTACGCCTATGCAAAATATCACCATGAAACTGATGACATATCTGTTCAAGTATAATATAACGATCTTATTTAATTTCCATTTATGATTCCTGTGTTTTATATATGTTTTGGAATAAATGATGACGTGTTTTTAATACTGTGCAATAAATAAATTTAATATTATGTATGTTTCCATATTGGTGACTGCAAGGTATGCAGGATTGTTATGTATCATATTGCAAGGGGTTCAAATTACAGCGAAGCCACCTGTGATTGTGTGTTGGAGTATGTAATGTTATATAATATAAATTATAGTTGTTTACTCTCCTGAATTAGGGGGAGACTCCCGAGAGAACAGGTAATTCTCCAGCCAGGAAACGTACCTGTCTGCAAGGTGGGGGGGGATATCCTGTAATGACGCCCTGCCCACCTCTGTGAACACAAGTCAACAGGGCATGATAACAAAATTAGCATTATCATACATGTTACATCAGCTCTTCCTTTCATACCTGCCCTCCACAGGTGAGGGGCAGCCAGGTATTTTGTAAATATACCACCATACCTTACAACTGTCCTGATTTCAGGAGGATAGACCCAATTTTAGGGCTCTGATTGTCCCGTAGGTGGGAATATTTGGAGAAGGAAGGTATGAAATGGACAGCACTCACGGGGGCTGTCACACCACCCCTATCGCGATGTGGCCACACCCCAAGTGTGCCATGACCATGCCCCCTTCTCCTGCTGGTGGGGACAGACATGTTGGGATTTGTGGCGCCAACTAAGTTTTGCCTTCCCAAGATATTTCGCCTCTGTAAGCCATACGGCAGTGGATCTCAAACTTTTTCAGTTCGAGGCACCCTTAGGGTCTCCATAATATTTTCAAGGCACCCCTAACCCAAAATAATTACCAAGTAGCTCCCCGCCTTGCTCACCACTGGCCCTGGCTGAGGCACCCCTGTGAGATTGCAGAGGCACCCCAGGGAGCCTAGGCGCACAGTTTGGGATCCACTGCTGTAGGGTATACAGATATCCAGACGTCTGCTTGGCATATAAGTGGGTAAGTGGGACATTAACATAACCGGTTCCAGGATGTTTGGAACCTTTAGCCATAATTTACTACAGGACAGATAGAACTGTATTTGTAATTATAAAATTAATCGCTGGCTGCAAACAGAAGAGGAAGCATTAGAGCGAATGCCCATCTACAGATGTTTTTTGTTTTTTTTAAGTTGAGCTTCTGCATAAAGAACATAGAATATTTTAATGTAATAACATTTTGTAATATAATATTATTAAAATTCCAGTCTTGCCTCCTCTTATGGGACAATAACCGCACTACTTGAGCTGAGAAGAAAAAGACAGTTGTCATAAGGTTAACAATGATTTATTGCCATGAACATTGGAGGATTCAAATCCTGTGGGATTTAGAAGGTTTGATCTCACATAATTGTTGAACATTCCGTACGGAACACTGTGGAATTTACATTGTTATTTGCGCACCGCAGGGACCTGTCCACTAATGTTTTAAAGAAAAAATGTTTTTTGTTTTTTTTAGATCCCTGTACTCTGTACCCTCCTTTCCTAATAACAGTACTGTGGGGCGGATCTCTGCCCCTGAACCTCTGCCGTTCACTCTGTTTAGCAGGGTCCCTGCAGCAACTGACGGTGCCAAAGGTGATCTATGTGAGGGACCCTCACCAAATTACTATTAATAGGAAGAAAGGGTTATTAATTATTTAAAGTGAGAAATCCTTTTAATAAATGTAGTATTTCTGACCCATGTGGTACAAGAACTTTGCAAGAAACTGCAATAGTATCTCCCGAAACTGAAATATATATCAAGCCCCTCAGTAATAAGGTGACTGACGTGATGTCCGTCTTGTAATCCACCAATGGCCGTGAATCTATAAAACAATACAAATATATGAATAATCTTACATTGCACATTTTTTAGATTTTGTAGCCAAAACTTATATTTATTATTTTGTAATTTTCCATTTTAACTCACTGGAGGACATTTATGAAACATGGTGACTGTAGAAAATACGGTGTTACCATAGCCACCAATCAGGCTGCCTATTACAGTTTAGATTATGAAAGCCCATTTCTGATTGGTTGCTATGGCTTACATCACCTTTTATCCATGTGGCAGGGTTCATAAACGTGCCCTACTAATTCTGATTGCACCTGGGAAACATCCGTGGCAACCTGTGTAATACGAAACATCAGCACCGGCCTAATGGATTCAGGCCATGAAGTCAGCGCCTTCAGAGATTAGTAACACTTCCCAGAACATCATTCTGCTGATACAATATGTTGGAGTCCAGGAACTCCTGACTTTGACCTGTTCTATACTTCCTGACATTGTGAGCTTGGGATTCTGCACATGACCCCATCCCTCTTAAAAGGGGGCGTGATTGTGTCACATTGAGGGCGTGCTGCGCCCCCCCAGAGGTGTGCCTACCGCTACAGAATCACCCACCCCCCTCTGCTACTTTAAATACACCCCTGCCTTGTGGCACTCACCTCCAATATTTCTGGCAGTCAGGGAACAAGTCCCACATAAATCCGGACATGTGGGCCATATGCTTTTCATTTAATTGACTCCCGAAGCTAAAACGCAAATTGCTATAAATGAGAGGACTGCTATCGACATCAACAAACATAAAAACAAAAGTTTCAAGAACATGTTCCAACTAAAGATCTTAAAGTGTCCTGAAGGACAACACTAAATGGCTGATAACAAAGAATATGCTTTTTCACAGATAAATTCAGTACAGACACACTGTTCTCTCTCACATTACTGACATTACCTACAGTAAGGTTCTCAAATATTGGGAGGCTGATCTCTCATTCTCTTGTCTCAGCTTGTTATATTGTTAGATACATCGAAATCCAAGAGGTATATTTACTAAACTGCGGGTTTGAACAAGTGGAGATGTTGCCTATAGCAACCAATCAGATTCTAGCTGTCGTTTTGTAGAATGTACTAAATAAATGATAATTAGAATCTGATTGGTTGCTATGGTCAACAGCTCCACTTTTTCAATCCTGCCGTTTAGTAAATATATCCCCATGAGTTGATAATCTTTCATTCCTCCCACACTCTAGAAACATACTGGTAGGTTAATTGGCTGCTAACACACTGACACTAGTCTGTGTGTGTCTGTGTGTGTGTTAGGGAATTTAGACTGTAAGCCCCAATGGGGCAGGGACTGATGTCAGTGAGTTCTCTGTACAGCGCTGCGGAATTAGTGCCGCTATATAAATAAATGGCGATGATGATAATGATGATAGGTCCGCTAACAGATTTAATATTGCAATTAAGCACAAAAAGAATGTGACTCCTAAATGTCAAACAATCCAACAACCACTGATGTTTTACATGAATATGATCATTACGATATAAATTAAATACTGAGTTTAAAATTGAAAGAGAGCTGCAGCCTTTATAACTGACAGATCAGCTGAGAGTTTGAGGAAAGGAAGTCAAAAACCAGTGTTTGGTACCTAGCCTAGGGGGTGTGTCCTTGCAGACCCTTATTGGTCCATACAGTCACCTTTCCTTGCCTACAATCCGGCTCAGATGCGGCCACAGATGGGGGGGGGGGATGGGCTCGGAGCTCCAACAGCTTCATTGTCATTCACCAAAGGAGGCCCAGGTACTGTGCTCTAGGTGTCTCCATTTGTCTCTTGTCACCCCTGCCTATTCACATCCACCTAGAAAACACTCAGGGCTAAATTTTTTAAACTGCGGGTTTGAAAAAGTGGAGATGTTGCCTATAGCAACCAATCAGATTCTAGCTGTCAGTTTGTAGAATGTACTAAATAAATGATAACTAGAATCTGATTGGTTGCTATTGGCAACAATTCCATTTTTCAAACCTGCAGTTTAGTACATATACCCCTAGTGTCAACACAAGTTCTGTGCTCGTGGCTTTTGAGAGAGGTTACATAGGTAGGTGCTGGGGCAGACACACTAAGATCAGCACACCAGTGAACAGGAGGTTACATAGAAATAAAATTGGGGATGTAGTTTGGGATCAGAAATTAAATACTTCCTCAATGCATCCTGTTCCGCGGCTACACCCAATTCCTGCAACAACTGTACTCTCTGCTTTATACCCAGTACATGTCTGTTACACCTACTACCAATAAAGAGGCTTTGCCAAGTTTAGCCTGTGACTACAATACTGCTCAGGCAGCACTATTGTAATGAGGAAAAGCATCTATATATACCAAACCGAAGCTCAACGATTCTGATGAATTACATTATAAAGTTTTGTTATATTTCTTCATCATCTATTTATCTATATAGCGCCACTAATTGTGCAGCGCTGTACAGAGAACTAACTCACAACATTTGATCTCACATAACATTCAATGGATTTATATATTGATGATAATTATTTTGTAAAAGGGAGTTGTCTTTTGATCACAAATTACATTTTTGCAGAAATGATTATACTGGGAATAATCTGGGCCAAACTGGAAGTTCAATTTGTACAGTATGAACTGCTGAAACAATTATCTCAGACCATCCCCAACTCTGGAAACATTATAGCAGATAATTTGCTGTGATATTGTGAGCTCATGCTATAATGATTTGTACCACAAGGTGGCAGACAAACCACATAACTATGGATTGGAATATTCAGATTCATAGTTTCCAGCACATTCAATAGAGCAGCTCAATGACTATGGGTTCTAATTACTAATATGTAGATTCAAAATATTACAAATAAAGAGCCCAATGATAAATATTCCATGATACCTTATATTTTTATTAAGAATTTTTATATAGTGTGTATATTCACATGCCTTCTACAAGTTCAAAATGCACAAGTACAGGTTTACGCTGATAATGGAGCTTCCCTTTCAATGTTTAATATGGCAGTGGTTAGAGAGGTGTATATAATAATAATAATAATAACAATAATAATAAAAATGAGCGCTGTTCGTTTCTATGACAATCAGACAATTGAAAAATTGAAAAAAGATACACTGTAACAAGTACTTACATTGCATCCGGAAAGTATTCACAACTATTACGACTCTGCCTATGTTTTGTTGTGGCAGCAGTACCTTTAAACCTCCAGATGTGCTGCTGTTCTGTTCCTGAGCTTGCACCATGCCTAAAGGGGTTAACCTATATGCCTAATTAGAACTGCACCTGGCTCACAGCATCTAATAGCTGCCTCAACTTGTGCTCAGTGCAGTTCATCCGTGTATACCTGGCTGCTGCTTGTGTCTCCCTGTTCCAGTTTGGTTCTGCTTCTACTTGATCTCCAGTTGTGACCTTGGCCTGTTTACCGTTGATGCTTGTTTGCTCGTGACCCCGAACTCTGCCTGAATACTGGATACTGCTTGGACTCTCGTTGCCCAAGACGCCGGCCTGATTAACGGACTATGCTAGTTTGCTTGTGACCCTGTACTCTGCCTGGACTCTGGTTTTGCTTGTACTTGTGTTGCCAGACTTATTCCTGGTTATTGGACTCTACTCCTCTGTTTGCTTCCCTGGACAGACTCTTGCATCCTGGTATTGGGTAACTCACCATTCTTATCCCTGCATTTAAACTCTATTTGCCTTCATTGGAACCTGCCACACCTGTTCATATTTATGTTGGGATTTATATACCTGTTTATGCTGTTACATGAAAACCTGCATATTCCTTGAACTGAATCTTTGCTCATATATTTTGCCGGCATAAAGACATTTGTATTATACGTGGCCGCTTCCTGAGCTTACTAGGAATCATAACAACAACGCTTCACTTTTTCCACATTTTGTTATGTTACAGCCCTATTTCAAAATGGAATAAATTCCTTTTTTCCCTCAAAATTCTACACACAATACCCCATAATGACAACATGAAAAAAGTTTTTTTTTGAGATTTTTGCAAATTTATTAAAAATAAAAAACTAAGAAATCACATGCACAAAAGTATTCACAACCTTTGCCATGAAGCTCAAAATTGAGCTCAGGTGCATCCTGTTTCCACCAATCATCCTTGAGCTGTTCCTACAGCTTAATTGGAGTCCACCTGTGGTAAATTCAGTTGATTGGACATGATTTGCAAAGGCACACACCTGTCTATATAAGGTCCCACACTTGACAGTGCATGTCAGAGCTCAAACCAAGCATGAAGTCAATGGAATTGTCTGTACACTTCAGAGACAGGATTGTCTTGAGGCACAAATCTGGGGAAGGGTACAGAAAAAATATCTGCTTCTTTGAAGGTCCGAATGAACACAGTGGCCTCCATCATCCATAAATGGAAGAAGTTCGGAACCACCAGGACTCTTCCTAGAGCTGGCCGTCCGTCTAAACTGAGCGATCGGAGGAGAAGGTCCCTAGTCAGGGAGGTGACCAAGAACCTGATGGTCACTCTGTCAGAGCTACAACATTCCTCTGTGGAGAGAGGAGAACCTTCCAGAAGGACAACCATCTCTGCAACAATCCACCAATCAGGCCTATATGGTAGAGTGGCCAGACGGAAGCCACTCCTTAGTAAAAAGCACATGGCAGGCTGTCTGAAGTTTGCCAAAATGTACCTGAAGGACAAAATTCTCTGGTCTGATGAGACACAGATTGAACTCGTTGGCATGAATGCCAGGCGTCATGTTTGGAGGAAACCAGGCACCGCTCATCACCAGGCCAATACCATCCCTACAGTAAAGCAGGGTGGTGGCAGCATCATGCTATGGGGATGTTTTTCAGCAGCAGGAACTGGGAGACTAGTCAGGATAGAGGGAAAGATGAATGCAGCAATGTACAGAGACATCCTGGATGAAAACCTGCTCCAGAGCGCTCTTGACCTCAGACTGGATCGACGGTTCACCTTTCAGCAGGACAACGACCCTAAGCACGCAGCCACGATATCAAAGGAGTGGCTTCAGGACAATTCTGTGAATGCCCTTGAGTGGCCCAGCAGGAGTCCAGACTTGAATCCGATTGAACATCTCTGGAGAGATGTGAAAATGGCTGTGCATTAACACCTCCTATCCAACCTGATGGAGCTTGAGAGGTGCTGCAAAGTGGAATGGGCAAAACTGCCCAAAGATAGGTGCGCCAAGCTTGTGGTATCATATTCACAAAGATTTGAGGGGTGTAATTGCTGCCAAAGGTGCATCAACAAAGTACTTATGTACATGTGATTTCTTAGTTTTTTTATTTTTAATAAATTTGCAAAAATCTCAAAAAAAACTTTTTTCCTGTTGTCATTATGGGGTATTGTGTGTGGAATTTTGAGGGATAAAAGGTATTTATTCCATTTTGGAGTAAGGCTATAACATAACAAAATGTGGAAAAAGTGAAGCGCTGTGAATACTTTCCGGATGCACTATATATTATTATTAGCATTTATTTATAATGCGCCACATGGTTTCCGCGGTGTCGTACACAATACAAACAGTGCCCCAAGCAGGTTAATATAGTACAGAACAATAAACAAGTAATACCAAGACTCCCGGAGCTCCAGGCATAACAATTATAGTGAGGTTGGAGCAGAAGAAATGGTATAGAGACAGGAGGAAAGAGGAACCTGCTCATAGAGCTTACATCCTAAGGGAGGGCAAACAGACAGCATGCACAGGGGTTCAATCGCAGGAAGAGCAAGCAAGGGACGTAAAGAGATAGGTGAAGAGACGAGCATGGAGAGATGGTTAGCTGGAAGAGTATGCAATATAAATATCAAGCACCCATACTGAATAATAATAATAATAATAATAGGTGGGGGCCTCTGTTAGTAGATATATTAGTAAGGTTAGCAGGGCCGGATTAACCCTAGGGCTAACTGGGCTACAGCCCAGGGGCCTATGGCATCCAGGGGGCCCTTGAAAGTGCTCAGCAGCAGTATTGATCGGTCGGGGGCGCCCCCAGCCCGATCAGTGCTGCTGAGCACTTTCACTGCAGTCCTTCTCCGGCGTGCTGTAGTCTCCTTACTGAGGAGGTCTCGTGTGTCTCACTCACTAGCTCGGATCACGGGGGGGGGGCCCTCACGGGGGAATGTAGGCCCCCTTAGCCCAGGGGCCTCCATTCCCTTAATCCGGCCCTGAAGGTTAGTAAAGGTTAGTGAATAGATTCCTCTCCTTAAATACTATGTTGGAGATCTGCTAATGATTGATTTTCAGAAATATTGCATATTTTTGTGATTTCAAGGTCCATTTTCTAAGCATGGAATCTACCAAAGACAAAACAGTCTATAAATCACAAGATTTCCAAATCTCATCCCAAAAACTCAATATCAATGTAATAGAAATAAAAGATTTCAATATTGATCATAATAACAGTGATAAAAAGTGGAATAACCATTTAAATAAAGACTCTCTTTAGATGAATGCTGCTGTGGATCACTGGCGATATGGAAACATACAAAGAATGCAGGATCATTGGGAATATCCCTGATGCAAACACCAAGATATTCAAATATCAGAGTATTCTATAACTGTTGGGGCTCTGAGGCGGATACATAATACACAGGCCCAGGCCTCCCATCATTAGCAGATCATGGCGAGGGTGGGTGGTGCTCACAGTCCCATCTGAGCCACATTATGGGCAGGAGAAAGTGATTGTGTGATCCAATAACTAACTACGATTCTTCACTGCGGCCCTTATAACTCATTCATGTGTCTAGTCTTAGACAGAGATTTTCCATTTATTTTAAAGTGTCTATTCGTTTCAATGGGGTTTCAACATGAAGTCTGGTAATATCACATCTTTTTAAATCACTGAACATCATTAGAAAACGCTGTGATAGGAAAAAAATAAAGAGTGAAAAGGAAAAGGGCATAAACCTCCCATCTGTGGCAATTTCTAGAGATGGTCACTGACCCCCGTGTTTTGGTTTTGTATTCGGTTTTGGATCTGGATTCCCTTCCTGTTTTGGCTTTGGTTTTGGTTTTGCAAAACCGCCCTTGCGTGTTTTGGTTTTGGTTTTGTTTGGTTTTGTTTTGCTATTTTTGAAAAAAATACAATTTTTTTGGTCTAAAATAACCTAATTTAGTGCTCCACCAGTTTCTTAGATAAGTGAAGTAATTCTAAAGCTAATAAATTATGAAAAAAACAGTTTAATCCCTGGTAGGCCGCCCTTAATTCGAACACTTGTCTGCAAATTATACAGACAAACCTGGTTTGATTATTGGCAATGCAGCCATCGTCTTTGGGTGTATATTACACCCTCCACTTGTAGTAGAATATTAAAAAAAGCAGCCTGCACAGACTGTGGAACTAGAAAGTAAAATTAAATGGATCACATTAGTTTAGTGGCTATCTATGCCCCCCTCCCCCCCGCCCTCCACTTGTAGTTCAATATAAACAAAGCAGCCTGCACAGACTGTGGAACTAGAAATTCGAATATACAAAGAAATGGACAAAGGCAGTTTGGTATCTGTCTGCATCAGACCCTCCCCCCCATCCACTTGTAGTAAAATAGAAAAAAAAGCAGCCTGCATAGACTTTAGAACTAGAATTTCGAATATACAAAGAAATGCAAAAAGGCAGTTTGGTATCTGTCTGCATCAGATCCCCTCTCCACTAGGAGTAAAATAGAAAACTATTCAGCCGTTATATAATCTAGAATATAAATAGAAATTGAGAAAGGCAATTTGGTATCTGTCTGCATCATAATCATCAACATCCTGATTAGCGCCCTCGTCACCTCCACAAATCTCCCCCTCATCCTCTTCTATTTCCAAAGTGGCATCCTCAATTTGTGCATCACCGGCTACACTCGGGCTGTTCAGGTAGACATCAGTAGAACTGCTGAAAGAGTCCCTCTTTATGGGTACACTAACAGAATGCTCACGATTAGACATCCCACTGTTGGATGGACTCTCCACAGGGATTGGTGTCATTTGTGAATCAGAGCAAACATTATCCTCTAATGCCTTACTGTTATCTTGCAGCTCGGCTTTGAAGCGTAACAGTAGTTGTGCACCAATTGTAGGCACGGTAACTTTTTGGGATCTGTCACTAATAGCCAAAGGTGAAGGCCTCATTCTCTCTCTGCCACTGCGTGTGTAGAATGGCATGTTGGCAATTTTTTTTTATCGGCAGTAACACTTCTTTTTCGCTTCAAAACAGTTAAAAAAATTTTTGTTTTTTGGACTGATTTCGAAACACTGTGTAGTTTGACATCGCCTTGCCTAGATGACGTACTGGGAACACTACCATCAGGACTGGTGACAGAACCTGGTTGCTCATTCTGCTCATATGTGGACTGCTTTGAAACCATTCTGAGCCTAAAGCACTTGTAGTGCTACAAATTATTTGGTAGATACTGCTGACAGATAGTAATTTTGACAGCCAGAAATATTTATGCACAATTATGGGGGACACCCCAAAAGCACTGGGGAGTGCTAAAATTTATTTGGTAGATACTGCTGACAGACAGTAATTTTGACAGCCAGAAATATTTATGCACAATTATGGGGGACACCCCAAAAGAACTGGGGAGTGCCAAATATTAAAAAAATAAAATAAACCTCTATCCTCCTCTCTTCTCTAGCGATTTTTGTTACAGCAATTGGAATAAGAATATTGCCATCTCTGTCCCTGCTCTAATCAGCCTGTGACTACACCCTGCTCTCTCCCTCTGTCAAATGGCGATGGATTGCTTTGGAGGCGTGTATTTATAATCTTGAAGTATCGCGAGAACCGAGCCACAAGATCCGACGACGTCACAATGATGTTCGGCCTCGATTTGGATTCGGAGCTTGCGGGAGAGTACCGAGCTGCTCAGCTCGGTACTCGGATACCCAAAGTTCGGGTGGGTTCAGTTCTCGGGGAGGCGGACTATCTTTAGCGATTTCTGACAATTTTGAGCTAATAAAAAAAGTTGGAAAATCGCCACTTATAGTAGATCTCCTCCCACCAGCCGTACAGACCCGTTTTGTTTTCAATTTCATAACTGAGATGTTACATTGGAATGACACCTGAATATGTCTTTAAATTAAATATAAATGCATGATTTAAGACAAATTTGCATCCCTGTCTTATTCTGTACTGGCTGTCTAATAAGGACACAAATTATTGATGTGAATGAGTTCTCTGTACAGCGCTGCGGAATTTAAATAAATTGTAATAATAATATTGATTGATTATTAATTAATTTCCAAGCTCAGAACCAGAGAGAGCTGATAGGAAGAGTGTAAAATGTCAATTAAGTCTATAAATCTATGAGCATAACCTCCTATATGGGTCTATCTGTCATTATTACTGATAGGAGGAAAGACAGAATGCAGCCTATTAGTTAATATTTCCCTAAGAAGCGTAATGTATGATTTGAACAAACATATCTTCAGTGAGAACAGTATTAAACAGTGGAAAAGTTGTTAATAATGGGTATTCATATACTTATTGGGATGACTACTGTACGGTATGTGTTTTGCAGTTTTCTAAAGTTGTTAATAAAGCCTTAAAAAAATGTATAGGTGACAGCTCACTAGGAAATGACAGCTGGCTGAGATGAGTGTTGTCACAGTGTAAGAAGCAGCTTGTATAATAAAAACGTAATTGTGTCGGGGCATTTTCCTATCCCACCTCAGTGAGCATTACCCCATATTAATTTATAGGTCTCCCACTTCCCCCCACATATAGTTCAGTCCCTTGTAAACAGAAGTACTAGCAGCCTGATTGTATAGGTCCTCATCTAAACTGAGGTGGCATAATGCTTCCTTTAACCCCTTCATAGCCGAGGCTTTTCTTACCTCTGTGCTCTGCTCTTATAAAGCTACTCTTATTCTGCTGCAGTTTGTTCTGTGCCCACTAGAGGCCCTCAGCAGACAGCTGGAATTTAAATGTATTATTGTTGTGAAATAATTGACTGGCAATGTTTCTATGTGATGTAAAATACTTTTGAGTCAAAAAAGACAAAAGTATTTTAGGAGTGACACCTTTATTGGCTAACCAAAAAAAATATTATTATATTTGCTAGCTTTCAGAGCACAGAGGCCCCGTCATCAGGCAACTTTACTTTTGTCTCTTTGACTTGAAAGTATTTAACATCACATAGATTTCTCTGGCTAACACGTTGCTGCAATAATCATTTTTAAAAATATTTTTTTTCCTACACATACAGGCAAAGATTGAAATTTCATTTGACGATTGGCAAGTACATGTTACACTAGACCAAGCAAATGAAACCATTTTTGGTCTGAGGGCCACCCTGGGAGTTTGTAGTCATTTAAAACGTACATAGTATAGTAACAAAATATTGATTGTACTACAGGAAAAGAGAACTCTCTTTGCAGTCTCCTTATAGTATATCTATTGTGCTTAACAGTTCCCACGGGAAGAGCATTGTACACACTGCCGCTAAGTGGTGACACTGAAGATGGGGTAGACGTACCACGTAGGGAGTATTGTCACATCGTGCCCCTTCCCTGTAGCAACACTGGCACTTCTCTCCTCTCTAACATGTTACTTCTCATCATTACTCTGTAATACATCTGCCCCAATATAGCAACACTGATCTTCCTCCAAACCTTCCGTTATAAAATAATTCACCCTTTGTAGTAACACATCAAATGTGTAATAATACATTATGATTTACTCCTGTAGCAACACATTAACCTCTATCAAATTGGAAGTAACACATCCCCAACACCTCTGTAGTAACACATACCCTCCATCACCTCTGTAGTAACACATCCTCCATCACCTCTGTAAAAACACATCCTCCATCACCTCTGTAGTAACACATTCCCCCATCACCTCTGTAGTAACACATCCCCATCACCTCTGTAGTAACACATCCCCCATCACCTCTGTAATAACACCGCCCCATCACCTCTGTAATAACACATCCCCTCCATCACCTCTGTAGTAACACATCCCCATCAACTCTCTAGTAACACATCCCCTATCACCTCTGTAGTAACACATCCCCATCACCTCTGTAGTAACACATACCCTCCATCACCTCTTTAGTAACACATCCCCCATCACCTCTGTAGTAACACATCGCCATCACCTCTGTAGTAACACATCCCCATCACCTCTGTAATAACACATCCTCCATCACCTTTGTAGTAACACATTCCCCCGTCACCTCTGTAGTAACACATACCCCGTCACCTCTGTAATAACACATCCCCATCACCTCTGTAGTAACACATCCCCCATCACCTCTGTGATAACACCGCCCCATCACCTCTGTAGTAACACATCCCCCATCACCTCTGTGATAACACCGCCCCATCACCTCTGTGATAACACATCCCCTCCATCACCTCTGTAGTAACACATCCCCATCAACTCTGTAGTAACACATCCCCCCATCACCTCTATAGTAACACATCCCCCATCACCTCTGTAGTAACACATCCCCTATCACCTCTGTAGTAACACATCCCCTATTTCCTCTGTAGTAACACATCCCCATCACCTCTGTAGTAACACATCCCCATCACCTCTGTAGTAACACATCCCCCATCACCTCTGTAATAACACATCCCCCATCACCTCTGTAATAACACATCCCCTATCACCTCTGTAATAACACATCCCCTCCATCACCTCTGTAGTAACACATCCCCATCAACTCTGTAGTAACACATCCCCCCATCACATCTATAGTAACACATCCCCATCACCTCTGTAGTAACACATCCCCCATCACCTCTGTAGTAACACATTCCCTATCACCTCTGTAGTAACACATCCCTTATAACCTCTGTAGTAACACATCCCCATCACCTCTGTAGTAACACATACCCTCCATCACCTCTTTAGTAACACATCCCCCATCACCTCTGTAGTAACACATCCCCATCACCTCTGTAGTAACACATACCCCCGTCGCCTCTGTAGTAACACATACCCTCCATCACCTCTGTAGTAACACATCCCCCATCACCTCTGTAGTAACACATTCCCATCACCTCTGTAGTAACACATCCCCATCACCTCTGTAGTAACACATCCCCATCACCTCTGTAGTAACACAAACCCTCCATCACCTCTTTAGTAACACATCCCCCATCACCTCTGTAGTAACACATCCCCCATCACCTCTGTTGTAACATATCTCCCCATCACCTCTGTAGTAACACATCCCCCCATCACCTCTGTAGTAACACATCCTCTATCACCTCTGTAGTAACACATCCCCATCACCTCTGTAGTAACACAACCACCATCACCTCTGTAGTAACACATCCACCATCACCTCTGTAGTAACACATCCTCCATCACCTCTGTAGTAACATATCCCCCATTACGTCTGTAGTAACACATCCCCATCACGTCTGTAGTAACACATCCCCATCACCTCTGTAGTAACACATCCCCCATCACCTCTGTAGTAACACATCCCCCATCACGTCTGTAGTAACACATCCCCCATCACCTTTGTAGTAACACATCCCCTATCACCTCTGTAGTAACACATCCCCCATTATGTCTGTAGTAACACATCCCCCATCACCTCTGTAGTAACATATCCCCCCATCACCTCTGTAGTAACACATCCCCTTCGTCTCCTCTGTAGTAACACATCCCCCGTCTCCTCTGTAGTAACACATCCCCCATCACCTCTGTAGTAACACATCCCCCATCACCTCTGTAGTAACACATCTCCATCACCTCTGTAGTAACACATCCCCCATTATGTCTGTAGTAACACATCCCCCATCACCTCTGTAGTAACATTTCCCCCCATCACCTCTGTAGTAACACATCCCCTCCATCACCTCTGTAGTAACACATCCCCCATCACCTCTGTTGTAACATATCTCCCCATCACCTCTGTAGTAACACATCCCCCCATCACCTCTGTAGTAACACATCCTCTATCACCTCTGTAGTAACACATCCCCATCACCTCTGTAGTAACACAACCACCATCACCTCTGTAGTAACACATCCACCATCACCTCTGTAGTAACACATCCTCCATCACCTCTGTAGTAACATATCCCCCATTACGTCTGTAGTAACACATCCCCATCACGTCTGTAGTAACACATCCCCCATCACCTCTGTAGTAACACATCCCCCATCACCTCTGTAGTAACACATCCCCCATCACGTCTGTAGTAACACATCCCCCATCACCTTTGTAGTAACACATCCCCTATCACCTCTGTAGTAACACATCCCCCATTATGTCTGTAGTAACACATCCCCCATCACCTCTGTAGTAACATATCCCCCATCACCTCTGTAGTAACACATCCCCTTCGTCTCCTCTGTAGTAACACATCCCCCGTCTCCTCTGTAGTAACACATCCCCCATCACCTCTGTAGTAACACATCCCCCATCACCTCTGTAGTAACACATCTCCATCACCTCTGTAGTAACACATCCCCCATTACGTCTGTAGTAACACATCCCCCATCACCTCTGTAGTAACATTTCCCCCATCACCTCTGTAGTAACACATCCCCTCCATCTCCTCTGTAGTAACACATCCCCCGTCTACTCTGTAGCAACACATCCCCCATCACCTCTGTAGTAACACATCCCCCATCACCTCTGTAGAAACACATCCCCCATCACCTCTGTAGTAACACATCCTCCATCACCTCTGTAGTAACATATCCCCCATTACGTCTGTAGTAACACATCCCCATCACGTCTGTAGTAACACATCCCCCATCACCTCTGTAGTAACACATCCCCATCACGTCTGTAGTAACACATCCCCCATCACGTCTGTAGTAACACATCCCCCATCACCTCTGTAGTAACACATCCCCCATCACCTCTGTAGTAACACATCCCCCATTACGTCTGTAGTAACAAATCCCCCATCACGTCTGTAGTAACACATCCCCCATCACCTCTGTAGTAACACATCCTCCATCACCTTTGTAGTAACACATCCCTCCATCACCTCTGTAGTAACACATCCCCATCACCTCTGTAGTAACACATCCCCCATCACCTCTGTAGTAACATATCCCCCATCACCTCTGTAGTAACACATCCCCATCACCTCTTTAGTAACACATACCCCCATCACCTCTGTAGTAACACATCCCCCATCACCTTTATAGTAACACATACCCCCATCACCTCTGTAGTAACACATCCACCATCACCTCTGTAGTAACACATCCACCATCACCTCTGTAGTAACACATCCTCCATCACCTCTGTAGTAACACATCCTCCATCACCTCTGTAGTAACACATCCCCATCACCTCTCTAGTAACACATACCCCCGTCACCTCTGTAGTAACACATACCCCCGTCACGTTTGTAGTAACACATCCCCTTCATCACCTCTGTAGTAACACATCCCCTTCATCACCTCTGTAGTACCACATCCTCCATCACCTCTGTAATAACACCTCCCCCATCACGTCTGTAGTAACACCTCCCCTATCACATCTGTAGTAACAGATCCCCCATCACCTCTGTAGTAACACATCCCCCCATCACCTCTGTAGTAACACATCCCCCATCACGTCTGTAGTAACACATCCCCCAATCACCTCTGTAGTAACACATCCCCCCATCACCTCTGTAGTAACACATCCCCCATCACCTCTGTAGTAACAAATCCCCCATCACCTCTGTAGTAACACATCCTCCATCACCTCTGTGGCATCACATCCCCCATCACCTCTGTAGTAACACATCCACATCTCCTCTGTAGTAACACATCCCCCCATCACCTCTGTAGTAACACATCCCCCATCACCTCTATAGTAACACATCCCCCCATCACCTCTATAGTAACACATCCTCCATCACCTCTGTAGTAACACATCCTCCATCACCTCTGTAGTAACACATCCCCCATCACCTCTCTAGTAACACATACCCCCGTCACCTCTGTAGTAACACATACCCCCGTCACGTTTGTAGTAACACATCCCCTCCATCACCTCTGTAGTAACACATCCCCCCATCACCTCTGTAGTAACACATCCCACCCATCACCTCTGTAGTACCACATCCTCCATCACCTCTGTAGTAACACCTCCCCCATCACGTCTGTAGTAACAGATCCCCCATCACCTTTGTAGTAACACATCCCCCCATCACCTCTGTAGTAACACATCCCCCATCACGTCTGTAGTAACACATCCCCCATCACCTCTGTAGTAACACATCCTCCCATCACCTCTATAGTAACACATCCCCCATTACCTCTGTAGTAACACATCCCTCCATCACCTCTCTAGTAACACATCCCTCCATCACCTCTGTAGTAACACATCCCTCCATCATCTCTGTAGTAACACATCCCCCATCACCTCTGTAGTAACAAATCCCCCATCACCTCTGTAGTAACACATCCTCCATCACCTCTGTGGCATCACATCCCCCATCACCTCTGTAGTAACACATCCACATCTCCTCTGTAGTAACACATCCCCCCATCACCTCTGTAGTAACACATCCCCCATCACCTCTATAGTAACACATCCCCCATCACCTCTATAGTAACACATCCTCCATCACCTCTGCAGTAACACATCCCCATCACGTCTGTAGTAGCACATCCCCCATCACCTCTGTAGTAACGCATCCTCCATCACCTCTGTAGTAACACATTCTCCATTACCTCTGTAGTAACACATCCCCCCATCACCTCTAAAGTAACACATCCCCATCACCTCTGTAGTAACACATCCCCCCATCACCTCTGTAGTAACACATCCTCCATCACCTCTGTAGCAACACATCCCCCATCACCTCTGTAGCAACACATCCCCCATCACCTCTGTAGTAACACATCCTCCATCACCTCTGTAGCAACACATCCCCCATCACCTCTGTAGTAACACATCCCCCATCACCTCTGTAGTAACACATCCCCCATCACCTCTGTAGTAACACACCCCCCCATCACCTCTGTAGTAACACATCCACATCACCTCTGTAGTAACACATCCCCCCATCACCTCTGTAATAACACATCCTCCATCACCTCTGTAGTAACACATTCCCCCGTCACCTCTGTAGTAACACATACCCCGTCACCTCTGTAATAACACATCCCCATCACCTCTGTAGTAACACATCCCCCATCACCTCTGTGATAACACCGCCCCATCACCTCTGTAATAACACATCCCCTCCATCACCTCTGTAGTAACACATCCCCATCAACTCTGTAGTAACACATCCCCCATCACCTCTATAGTAACACATCCCCCATCACCTCTGTAGTAACACATCCCCTATCACCTCTGTAGTAACACATCCCCTATTTCCTCTGTAGTAACACATCCCCATCACCTCTGTAGTAACACATACCCTCCATCACCTCTTTAGTAACACATCCTCCATCACCTCTGTAGTAACACATCCCCCATCACCTCTGTAGTAACACATCCCCATCACCTCTGTAGTAACACATCCCCCATCACCTCTGTAATAACACATCCTCCATCACCTCTGTAGTAACACATCCCCATCAACTCTGTAGTAACACATCCCCCCATCACATTTATAGTAACACATCCCCCATCACCTCTGTAGTAACACATTCCCTATCACCTCTGTAGTAACACATCCCTTATAACCTCTGTAGTAACACATCCCCATCACCTCTGTAGTAACACATACCCTCCATCACCTCTTTAGTAACACATCCCCCATCACCTCTGTAGTAACACATCCCCATCACCTCTGTAGTAACACATACCCCCGTCGCCTCTGTAGTAACACATACCCTCCATCACCTCTGTAGTAACACATCCCCCATCACCTCTGTAGTAACACATCCCCATCACCTCTGTAGTAACACATACCCTCCATCACCTCTGTAGTAACACATACCCTCCATCACCTCTGTAGTAACACATCCCCCATCACCTCTGTAGTAATACATCCTCCATCACCTCTGTAGTAACACATCCCCATCACCTCTGTAGTAACACATCCCCATCACCTCTGTAGTAACATATCCCCATCACCTCTGTAGTAACATATCCCCCATCACCTCTGTAGTAACACAACCCCCATCACCTCTGTAGTAACACATCCACCATGACCTCTGTTGTAACACATCCCCCATCACATCTGTAGTAACACATACCCCATCACATCTATAGTAACACATCCCCATCACCTCTGTAGTAACACATCCCCCATCACCTCTGTGGTAACATATCCCTTCATCACCTCTGTAGTAACATATCCCCCATCCCCTCTGTAGTAACACATCCTCCATCACCTCTATAGTAACACAACCCCCATCACCTCAGTATAACACATCCTCCATCACCTCTGTAGTAACACATCCCCCATCACATCTGTAGTAACACATCCCCATCACCTCTGTAGTAACACATCCCCCATCACCTCTGTTGTAACATATCTCCCCATCACCTCTGTAGTAACACATCCCCCCATCACCTCTGTAGTAACACATCCTCTATCACCTCTGTAGTAACACATCCCCATCACCTCTGTAGTAACACAACCACCATCACCTCTGTAGTAACACATCCACCATCACCTCTGTAGTAACACATCCTCCATCACCTCTGTAGTAACATATCCCCCATTACGTCTGTAGTAACACATCGCCATCACGTCTGTAGTAACACATCCCCCATCACCTCTGTAGTAACACATCCCCCATCACCTCTGTAGTAACACATCCCCCATCACGTCTGTAGTAACACATCCCCCATCACCTTTGTAGTAACACATCCCCTATCACCTCTGTAGTAACACATCCCCCATTATGTCTGTAGTAACACATCCCCCATCACCTCTGTAGTAACATATCCCCCCATCACCTCTGTAGTAACACATCCCCTTCGTCTCCTCTGTAGTAACACATCCCCCGTCTCCTCTGTAGTAACACATCCCCATCACCTCTGTAGTAACACATCCCCCATCACCTCTGTAGTAACACATCTCCATCACCTCTGTAGTAACACATCCCCCATTATGTCTGTAGTAACACATCCCCCATCACCTCTGTAGTAACATTTCCCCCCATCACCTCTGTAGTAACACATCCCCTCCATCTCCTCTGTAGTAACACATCCCCCGTCTACTCTGTAGCAACACATCCCCCATCACCTCTGTAGTAACACATCCCCCATCACCTCTGTAGAAACACATCCCCCATCACCTCTGTAGTAACACATCCTCCATCACCTCTGTAGTAACATATCCCCCATTACGTCTGTAGTAACACATCCCCATCACGTCTGTAGTAACACATCCCCATCACCTCTGTAGTAACATATCCCCATCACCTCTGTAGTAACATATCCCCCATCACCTCTGTAGTAACACAACCCCCATCACCTCTGTAGTAACACATCCACCATGACCTCTGTTGTAACACATCCCCCATCACATCTGTAGTAACACATACCCCATCACATCTATAGTAACACATCCCCATCACCTCTGTAGTAACACATCCCCCATCACCTCTGTGGTAACATATCCCTTCATCACCTCTGTAGTAACATATCCCCCATCCCCTCTGTAGTAACACATCCTCCATCACCTCTATAGTAACACAACCCCCATCACCTCAGTATAACACATCCTCCATCACCTCTGTAGTAACACATCCCCCATCACATCTGTAGTAACACATCCCCATCACCTCTGTAGTAACACATCCCCCATCACCTCTGTTGTAACATATCTCCCCATCACCTCTGTAGTAACACATCCCCCCATCACCTCTGTAGTAACACATCCTCTATCACCTCTGTAGTAACACATCCCCATCACCTCTGTAGTAACACAACCACCATCACCTCTGTAGTAACACATCCACCATCACCTCTGTAGTAACACATCCTCCATCACCTCTGTAGTAACATATCCCCCATTACGTCTGTAGTAACACATCGCCATCACGTCTGTAGTAACACATCCCCCATCACCTCTGTAGTAACACATCCCCCATCACCTCTGTAGTAACACATCCCCCATCACGTCTGTAGTAACACATCCCCCATCACCTTTGTAGTAACACATCCCCTATCACCTCTGTAGTAACACATCCCCCATTATGTCTGTAGTAACACATCCCCCATCACCTCTGTAGTAACATATCCCCCCATCACCTCTGTAGTAACACATCCCCTTCGTCTCCTCTGTAGTAACACATCCCCCGTCTCCTCTGTAGTAACACATCCCCCATCACCTCTGTAGTAACACATCACCTCTGTAGTAACACATCTCCATCACCTCTGTAGTAACACATCCCCCATTATGTCTGTAGTAACACATCCCCCATCACCTCTGTAGTAACATTTCCCCCCATCACCTCTGTAGTAACACATCCCCTCCATCTCCTCTGTAGTAACACATCCCCCGTCTACTCTGTAGCAACACATCCCCCATCACCTCTGTAGTAACACATCCCCCATCACCTCTGTAGAAACACATCCCCCATCACCTCTGTAGTAACACATCCTCCATCACCTCTGTAGTAACATATCCCCCATTACGTCTGTAGTAACACATCCCCATCACGTCTGTAGTAACACATCCCCCATCACCTCTGTAGTAACACATCCCCATCACGTCTGTAGTAACACATCCCCCATCACGTCTGTAGTAACACATCCCCCATCACCTCTGTAGTAACACATCCCCCATCACCTCTGTAGTAACACATCCCCCATTACGTCTGTAGTAACAAATCCCCCATCACGTCTGTAGTAACACATCCCCCATCACCTCTGTTGTAACACATCCTCCATCACCTTTGTAGTAACACATCCCTCCATCACCTCTGTAGTAACATATCCCCCATCACCTCTGTAGTAACACATCCCCATCACCTCTTTAGTAACACATACCCCCATCACCTCTGTAGTAACACATCCCCCATCACCTTTATAGTAACACATACCCCCATCACCTCTGTAGTAACACATCCACCATCACCTCTGTAGTAACACATCCTCCATCACCTCTGTAGTAACACATCCTCCATCACCTCTGTAGTAACACATCCCCATCACCTCTCTAGTAACACATACCCCCGTCACCTCTGTAGTAACACATACCCCCGTCACGTTTGTAGTAACACATCCCCTTCATCACCTCTGTAGTAACACATCACCTTCATCACCTCTGTAGTACCACATCCTCCATCACCTCTGTAATAACACCTCCCCATCACGTCTGTAGTAACACCTCCCCTATCACATCTGTAGTAACAGATCCCCCATCACCTCTGTAGTAACACATCCCCCCATCACCTCTGTAGTAACACATCCCCCATCACGTCTGTAGTAACACATCCCCCAATCACCTCTGTAGTAACACATCCCCCCATCACCTCTGTAGTAACACATCCCCCATCACCTCTGTAGTAACAAATCCCCCATGACCTCTGTAGTAACACATCCTCCATCACCTCTGTGGCATCACATCCCCCATCACCTCTGTAGTAACACATCCACATCTCCTCTGTAGTAACACATCCCCCCATCACCTCTGTAGTAACACATCCCCCATCACCTCTATAGTAACACATCCCCCCATCACCTCTATAGTAACACATCCTCCATCACCTCTGTAGTAACACATCCCCCATCACGTCTGTAGTAGCACATCCCCCATCACCTCTGTAGTAACACATCCTCCATCACCTCTGTAGTAACACATCCCCCATCACCTCTCTAGTAACACATACCCCCGTCACCTCTGTAGTAACACATACCCCCGTCACGTTTGTAGTAACACATCCCCTCCATCACCTCTGTAGTAACACATCCCCCCATCACCTCTGTAGTAACACATCCCACCCATCACCTCTGTAGTACCACATCCTCCATCACCTCTGTAGTAACACCTCCCCCATCACGTCTGTAGTAACAGATCCCCCATCACCTTTGTAGTAACACATCCCCCCATCACCTCTGTAGTAACACATCCCCCATCACGTCTGTAGTAACACATCCCCCATCACCTCTGTAGTAACACATCCTCCCATCACCTCTATAGTAACACATCCCCCATTACCTCTGTAGTACCACATCCCTCCATCACCTCTCTAGTAACACATCCCTCCATCACCTCTGTAGTAACACATCCCTCCATCATCTCTGTAGTAACACATCCCCCATCACCTCTGTAGTAACAAATCCCCCATCACCTCTGTAGTAACACATCCTCCATCACCTCTGTGGCATCACATCCCCCATCACCTCTGTAGTAACACATCCACATCTCCTCTGTAGTAACACATCCCCCCATCACCTCTGTAGTAACACATCCCCCATCACCTCTATAGTAACACATCCCCCATCACCTCTATAGTAACACATCCTCCATCACCTCTGTAGTAACACATCCCCATCACGTCTGTAGTAGCACATCCCCCATCACCTCTGTAGTAACGCATCCTCCATCACCTCTGTAGTAACACATTCTCCATTACCTCTGTAGTAACACATCCCCCCATCACCTCTAAAGTAACACATCCCCATCACCTCTGTAGTAACACATCCCCCCATCACCTCTGTAGTAACACATCCTCCATCACCTCTGTAGCAACACATCCCCCATCACCTCTGTAGTAACACATCCACATCTCCTCTGTAGTAACACATCCCCCCATCACCTCTGTAGTAACACATCCCCCATCACCTCTATAGTAACACATCCCCCATCACCTCTATAGTAACACATCCTCCATCACCTCTGTAGTAACACATCCCCATCACGTCTGTAGTAGCACATCCCCCATCACCTCTGTAGTAACGCATCCTCCATCACCTCTGTAGTAACACATTCTCCATTACCTCTGTAGTAACACATCCCCCCATCACCTCTAAAGTAACACATCCCCATCACCTCTGTAGTAACACATCCCCCCATCACCTCTGTAGTAACACATCCTCCATCACCTCTGTAGCAACACATCCCCCATCACCTCTGTAGCAACACATCCCCCATCACCTCTGTAGTAACACATCCTCCATCACCTCTGTAGCAACACATCCCCCATCACCTCTGTAGTAACACATCCCCCATCACCTCTGTAGTAACACATCCCCCATCACCTCTGTAGTAACACACCCCCCCATCACCTCTGTAGTAACACATCCCCCTCCATCACCTCTGTAGCAACACATCCCCATCACCTCTGCAGTAACACATCCACATCACCTCTGTAGTAACACATCCCCCCATCACCTCTGTAGTAACACATCCCCCATCACCTCTATAGTAACACATCCCCCATCACCTCTATAGTAACACATCCTCCATCACCTCTGCAGTAACACATCCCCCATCACGTCTGTAGTAACACATCCCCCATCACGTCTGTAGTAACACATCCCCCATCATCTCTGTAGTAACACATCCCCCCATCACCTCTGTAGTAACACATCCCCCATCACCTCTGTAGTAACAAATCCCCCATCACCTCTGTAGTAACACATCCTTCATCACCTCTGTGGCATCACATCCCCCATCACCTCTGTAGTAACACATCCACATCTCCTCTGTAGTAACACATCCCCCCATCACCTCTGTAGTAACACATCCCCCATCACCTCTATAGTAACACATCCCCCCATCACCTCTATAGTAACACATCCTCCATCACCTCTGTAGTAACACATCCCCCATCACGTCTGTAGTAGCACATCCCCCATCACCTCTGTAGTAACACATCCTCCATCACCTCTGTAGTAACACATCCCCCATCACCTCTCTAGTAACACATACCCCCGTCACCTCTGTAGTAACACATACCCCCGTCACGTTTGTAGTAACACATCCCCCCATCACCTCTATAGTAACACATCCCCCATCATCTCTGTAGTAACACATCCCCCCATCACCTCTGTAGTAATACATCCCCCTCCATCACCTCTGTAGCAACATATCCCCCATCACCTCTGTAGTAACACATCCCCCATCACCTCTGTAGCAACACATCCCCCATCACCTCTGTAGTAACACATCCCCCTCCATCACCTCTGTAGTAACACATCCTCCATTACCTCTGTAGTAACACATCCTCCATTACCTCTGTAGTAACACATCCCCCCATCACCTCTATAGTAACACATCCCCCCATCACCTCTATAGTAATACATCCCCCATCATCTCTGTAGTAACACATCCCCTCATCACCTCTGTAGTAACACATCCCCCTCCATCACCTCTGTAGTAACACATCCCCCATCACCTCTGTAGTAACACATCCCCCATCACCTCTGTAGTAACACATCCCCCATCACCTCTGTAGTAACACATCCCTCCATCACCTCTGTATTAACACATCCCCCATCACGTCTGTAGTAGCATATCCCCCATCACCTCTGTAGTAACACATCCTCCATCACCTCTGTAGTAACACATCCTCCATTACCTCTGTAGTAACACATCCCCCCATCACCTCTATAGTAACACATCCCCCCATCACCTCTGTAGTAACACATCCCCCCATCACCTCTGTAGTAACACATCCCCATCACCTCTGTAGTAACACATCCCCCATCACCTCTGTAGTAACACATCCTCCATCACCTCTGTAGTAACACATCCCCCATCACCTCTGTAGTAACACATCTCCCCATTACCTCTGTAGTAACACATCCCCCATCACCTCTGTAGTTTCACATCCCCCCATCACCTCTGTAGTAACACATCCCTCCCCATCACCTCTGTAGTAACACATCCCCCATCACCTCTGTAGTAACACATCTCCCCATCACCTCTGTAGTAACACATCCCCCATCACCTCTGTAGTTTCACATCCCCCCATCACCTCTGTAGTAACACATCCCCCTCCATCACCTCTGTAGCAACACATCCCCCATCACCTCTGTAGTAACACATCTCCCCATCACCTCTTTAGTAACACATCCCCCATCACCTCTGTAGTAACACATCCCCATCACCTCTGTAGTAACACATCCCCCCATCACCTCCGCAGTAACACATCCCCCCATCACCTCTGTAGTAACACATCCCCCATCACCTCTGTAGTAACACATCCCCATCACCTCTGTAGTAACACATCCCCCATCACCTCTGTAGTAACACATCCCCATCACCTCTGTAGTAACACATTCCCCCATCACCTCTGTAGTAACACATCCCCATCACCTCTGTAGTAACACATCCCCCCATCACCTCCGCAGTAACACATCCCCCCATCACCTCTGTAGTAACACATCCCCCATCACCTCTGTAGTAACACATCCCCATCACCTCTGTAGTAACACATCCCCCATCACCTCTGTAGTAACACATCCCCATCACCTCTGTAGTAACACATCCCCCATCACCTCTGTAGTAACACATCCCCATCACCTCTGTAGTAACACATCCCCCCATCACCTCTGTAGTAACACATCCCCCATCACCTCTATAGTAACACATTCCCCCATCTCCTCTGTAGTAACACATCCACTAGAGGACCCCTGCAGACAGCTGGAATATAAATATTTTTGTCTGGCACTTTGTCAAATTCCTTTGGAAGGAAACTGACACTTTGCCTGTTGTGGTATCAGATTGATATCACTCTGTACAATACTTCCCTGTGGTTCCAGATGGTTAAAACCATCATTTGACTATTGCACTGTTTTTCAACCAAAGTGTGAAAACACATTTGTGAGTCATGAAGCCAGACTGTCGGAAAACACTTAAAATAAATTTAGAACGTGTAATTGTGATTGAATGTGGACTACATTGTAATTGTAGCTTTAAACCATGAACTGTAATTAGTTTTGCATATCAAATACTAATATTCATTATTTTTTCTGGGTTATAGTTATCACAATATTTAAGCATTGATATCAATAAAGTTGGAAACCTCTGGTCTATTGTCTGACAAACGTGTGTTAAATATTTAACAACTCCAAACAAAATAGGCTGAATGATCTGATTGTGTCCATCTTGTCATGAAGAATATTTCTTAAAATAAGATACCTTTGCTTTATATTAAACTGCTGATAAAAAGTAAATTAAATAAATTCAAATAATTGTCTCATTTCCTAGAAACTACAACAAAAGGTCATTTACAATGAGTGAAATTGACATGTTGGATAAATCCCTCATTGAAATGGCCACTGAGCTGTTGTACGTAGACAGTGCAGGAGAATAATTTGGATCGTGAAGTCACATAATCTTCTGTACAGTATTTAATACAGCGAGATCCTGAAACCTCAGTAATTCTGCAAACCACTGCAAACCACAGAAGCCCTGCCTTTGGTTAGGACAAAATCGAGCTACAAGGTGCAAAATTGCACCGTAGCAAAACCATGTGGCGCTGTCGGGAAAGGGGGGAGCAAATGTCACATTTGCACCCGTTAGTTATTATTATTTTATTATTATTAATTTTTATTTATAGGGCGCCACTAGGTGTCCGTAGCGCCGTACAGGGACAAACGAAATTACAATACGAGGTGAGACAGCACAGCACAGTACAGTAAACAATAAGCACAGTAACTCAGTGAGCTCAAAGCACAGCTAGGGGGGTGGGGGAGGGGAGAGGGGAAGGTCCTCCTAAGACAGAGTCCAAGAGGGAGGGCACGGGTGACAGGGAGACCCCCAGAGGGGGGAGCGAGAGGGGACAAGGGAAAGAGGGTCCTCGAGGAGGAGGGTGAGGTAGCTGGAGAGCAGAGTTAAAAGTGGTGAAGACAGGAGGAGAGAAGACCCTGCTCAAAGGAGCGTACAATCTAAGGGGTGGGATTTACTTCTACATACGGCCTACAGTACTTTTTTTAATATGGTTTTGCCACAGTCAGGCTCACAGAGGACTGACCAATCCTATACTCTGTTCATGGCTGGCAACTCTAATATCACTGAAATGCCGGCTGTCATCTATCTGCAGCCTGTAGTATGCTCCTGTACTGACACAAAAATCTCTGTGACTGCCTATATGGATATCAGCAGAGCACCAACCTGACCAGTGAGAATGGAAAGCTGACGGGTGAGTTATAGCGGCTCCTTAAGCCGTAGCGAGTACAGGGGGCCTTTTGGGATCTAAAGTGGTTTTGCACTTAAACGATCAAGGCAATTTTTTTTAGGTACATTAGGATGTTCAGTTGTTACATATTTTAGGGTGAATATTTAACAGAATCACTAAAAAAAATTTAAAATTATTCAGCTGCCTGACTGTTGCTATGGCTAGTGTACGGCCAGATTTAGAATCACAAGTTCAGTGTTGTTGTGTTTTCAGCTGTGTCATTATATTACTACTATATGTAATATACTATACACAATAGAGCAAATGGTTGAATACAAACTTTTCCATATTGCAACAATTCAATGTGTCAACAAACTGGTTTAAGTAGACGTCACCTCCACTGACTATAACCTATTTTTTTTCTATGAACAATTAGGATTGTTGCTGCCGGAGTTAGCACCTTAAATAGTACACACCCCATCCCTTATAAATATTACATTGCGGATATCGGTGAGGCCCCACTCTACATCAAGCCCTCAGTGTGTTTCTCATGTGTGCTCCATAACTTTGTTACCCCTATTGGGTCTGGTAGATACACAAGTGTCTTTTATTCAGGGTAGGTAGCTGCTCTCTATCACTTGGGAGTAACACAGACTTCATGCAATCGCTTCTCTGCTTTTCGGCTAAGATCAAGTGTAGGGTCTGTTCTTATGGGATGTGTCCTAGTTCCACATGATGGACAGATCGACATTGATCCTGTGGCCAAAGAGCAGAATGCCAGAAGATCAAGGTGCTGTGTGCCCCCGATGATGCCTAAGTCAGGGTGTCTGAACAGGTGCAAGTGAAGGGGACATAACATACACTCAGTAAGGCACTTTGCACTTTTTCGGCAACAAAATATTTATTTTCCCTGGCCTAATGGCCATGCTAGAATTTCTTTTAAGCCCACTTTTGGGCAGTTTTATAGTTTTTTATTTATTTAACTTATTGAAATAAGCACTTGCGCACTATGAACTACATATTTTTTGGGCTTGTGTGTGTGTTCCCATTTTTAAGGAATTTCAGTGCAAAACTTAGGGGCAGCACTCTCCCAAAATTGTTGTACGCTCCTTCCGTTGGGCAGGGGGGGGGGGGGGGGGGGGCGGTTGAAGTTTCAGCTTTCAGAGGGAAGCTTTGGGCCACAAGAGCCTTGAAGTGGACCTGAAGACATTTCCCCCTAAATGGCCTAATGACTCTAGGGTTCGGTGATTAAATGGGTCCTCTGGCTTTGGTGAAGGATGGACTGAAGACCATTATCCCCCTATAGGGCCTATTGGATTCGGGAAGGGTCCGAAGACCCATCAACGCACATCACAGATAGATCGGAGCACGCACCTCGGGTTTCAATAGAAGCCTTGAAACATTGAAACATTCATAAAGAATTAGGTGCTGATAACAGCCTAACAGCCCTCTGTATTACACAATTAGGATTTCACTGGGAAGAGGGGACTACTCATCAGGGAAATTATAGGGAACTCTATAAACTCTTGTAAACGTTCAGGAGTTATTAATGAGGAGCCTAATTGGGTTCTTGTCCAATATAGGCTAGCGACACCTTGACTAACCCTTTCCCTGCCAGTTGGTGGTAATTTATACAACCAATGCGCCTACTATTAGGACTGTCTGTATTACACATGTCACTTTATGTGGGGGCGTGTGGTACATTTTATTGGAATGCCCCTGGAAAGTTTATTCTGCTGTTGCGCTTTAAATGGAATTGTTGGAGAAGCAGTTACACTGAACCCCTGTAATAAAATAGCCCCCCTTGTACTGTGTTCTCTGTCATATCAAAACAAAATAAAATAAGTAATTTGAAAACGGGCAACGTGCCTCCACCTCCACCATCCTCAGAGCTAAAAAAAATATTTAAATTGTAGGGGGGCACTTAGATTCATTACTGCTAGAAAGGGAAAGCTTTATGACCCCCCAGGGGTATATGCAGTATTGCAGCTTCCATTTATGGTCATTGAAGGTTTAAAGCATTAGATGCATTTCACTGAATACATTATGTAGGAACTATCACTTGCAAGAAAAATCTACTATAACATTTCATAATGATTTGAATAAAGAATCCAAGGAAAAGTAAATTTGTTTTAGTCACCAAAGCCTAAAGACTAAAATCCATAAACCTGAATATAAAATTCTCTTTAACTGGCCTTATTTCGATCGGACACATTTTGAGCCTTGAACGCATGCAGACAAAGACGTACGGGGAAAAAGGCGTAATTAAGTGTATATAGGAGTATCTCAAGTTGGGTCCGACTCAAACCAGTCGTACGTCAGGCATACAAGTGTGTGAACGCTCATCTAACGATAGCAGAGAGACAGTGTTAGTAATAAATGCTAAAGTCACATTGCCCTATTTGTACACAACATAATAATAATAATATAATGACGAATCATATACATCAAATAGAATGTCATGGCAGCTATTAATAAAAGCAAAAGTCGCATTTACCATTTAAAATATAATTAAATAAAAACACCTCCACATCTGTTATTTACCCCTTTAAAAATTTAATGGCAACATTCTTTCCTGCAGTAGTCCAAATCACAGTGATAAATTAGGAATGTGATTGCCTTGAATTATTATACTATGTCTGTGCCGCTAATGATTTAAGTGCTGTCAGCTGGAGAGGTCAATGCGCAATCAGCCAATCAGAAATCCCCGTCATCATTATTGCGCATCGTTATACCAGGCCTCCAATACCCGCAAGGCATACACCTCCAAAGAGGGGTATCTGTGGGTGGGTACAAGTCTAATGCAGTTGAACTGATGTAATAACACCCTTACTGTATTCAATTTACACTTCTCTGCCCCTTCCCTCCTCGACTCCACCGGTCCTGTCTGTCATATGCAAATATCTAGGTTTACACTTTTGTGTTTGTGCAGTATGAAAATACGTAAAAAAAAGTGTAAGCCCAACTCTAAATCAGCCTCACTGTGTTCACATTCTACTGCCACGTGTAATCTGTCTCCGTCTTGACTCCAATTAGATAAAAGTTTCCAACTTTTCCCTTCCAACACTTTACCACAATGTACTGCTGTGAATTGCTCCCTCTTGAAGCCACAAGATGGGTACTCATCTTATCCACTGTTCCACGTAAAGGCCCGGCCAACATTATATTGTGTCAGTGATGAACACAATAAATCTCGCAGGATGTGAGTAGATGACTGAGAAATGGAAAGCCACCTGACCTACTTACTGCGCCCTTTTCGGTAAAAGATTTCTAGACAAACTTATTCTGGTAAGTTCCCCCTCTCTGCACATGCACGCTGCTTAATCTGTACTGCTAACTAGTAACGGCCTCCTCATTCAATAATCATACCTCATTCCTAGTTATGCATTTATGTCTACATCTAATATTGGAGATACAACACTATCTATCTATCTGTCTATTTAATATCTATCTATCTATCTATCTATCTATCTATCTATCTATCTATCTATCTATATGATTTCTATCTATCTATCTATCTATCTATCTATCTATCTATCTATCTATATGAATTATATCTATCTATCTATCTATCTATCTATCTATCTATCTAATATCTATCTGTCTAATATCTATCTATCTAATATCTATCTCATATCTATCTATCTATCTATCTATCTATATGAATTATATCTATCTATCAATCTATCTATCTATCTATCTATCTATCTATCTATCTATCTCTATGAATTATATCTATCTATCTATCTATCTATCTAGCTATCTAATATTTATCTGTCTAATATCTATCTATCTAATATCTATCTATCTCATATCTATCTATCTATCTATCTATCTATCTATCTATCTATCTCCTATCTATCTATCTATCTATCTATCTATCTATCTATCTATCTATATGAATTATATCTATCTATCTATATGAATAATATCTATCTATCTACCTATCTACCTATCTATCTATCTATCTATCTATCTATCTATCTATCTTTCTATCTATCTATCTAATATCTATCTATCTAAAATCTATCTCATATCTATCTATCTATCTATCTATCTATCTATCTATCTAATATCTATCTATCTATCTATCTATCTATCTATCTATCTATCTGAATTATATCTATCTATCTATCTATCTATCTATCTATCTATCTATCTATCTATCTATCTATCTAATATATATCTGTCTCATATCTATCTATCTATCTATCTATCTATCTATCTATCTATCTATCTATATGTCTATCTAATATCTATCTATCTATCTATCTATCTATCTATCTATCTATCTATCTATCTGTGTATGAATCCACTTGATTCCTTTTAAACACATTAAATAACTTCACTAGTTCCAGTGGAAGATTGCTTGTTTACCACTGAGCCTAGTTGTTACAACGACATAAAGGGTCTGACTTGCTGCAGTGATAAGTGAAGAGCCGGATCCCTCTCCTATTAGGTATTTTAGGTTTTGGCTGCAGGAAGCCTAGAGACCAGTCAGCTGTTGTTTTTTCATTATTTAAAGACTGTTTCCACAAAAGGAAAAGCAGATGATGCTCTACGAGCCTGTGGACAACGTGTGATAAAATATTGCATTACAAGCTGTGTTTGTATGTTCTGGGTGAGTTTTGTATACAAAGTCCCAGTGACTCTGTTGACCACCTCACAGGTCACAATATTATTTTCATACACTTTCGGACAAATACTGCAGCGACCTGGCTGGATGGTAAGAGACAGAGCAATGACACAAACACACAGCAGTTCCTAGCACATCTAGGACACATTGGCACACAGCAGTGGCAAAAAGGAAAAACGGGGGTCCGCCCTCCCTCCCACCCCCCGCTATGTTGGGTCTTAAAAAGGAATTCAAAACTTGCGAGATCCGAGATGTTTAGTTCTCCAGGAACCGAGCCTGAGCATATCTATTTTGGATCCCTGTTGTTTTCTAAAATTACATAATTTTGCAATTTTTTTTGTTCCTAAATTATTATTAACCTCAAAAACATTAATTTCTAGTAATTTCCAGTCAATTTTTGTCAAGTGACAAGAACACTGCTACCCCTCCTGTTTCTGTGTGAGCAATGGCACTGAGCAATGTCACTGGAGAATGAAGAGTGACAAGAACACTGCTACCCCTCCTGTTTCTGTGTGAGCAATGGCACTGAGCAATGTCACTGGAGACTGGAGAGTGACAAGAACACTGCTACCCCTCCTGTTTCTGTGTGAGCAATGGCACTGAGCAATGTCACTGGAGAATGAAGAGTGACAAGAACACTGCTACCCCTGTTTCTGTGTGAGCGATGGCGCTGGATCTCCTGGGGAGGGAGGTACTTATGGAATCCAAAACCTGCGACATCCGACAACGCAACAATGACGTTTTGCCTTGATTCAGATCTGAGGACGCGCGAAAGTACCGAACCGGCTCGCAAGCCTAATCAGATCCCCTAAGTTCGGGTGGGCTCGGTTTTCAGAAAACCAAGCCCGAGCATCTCTAAAAGTTGTTAATTTTTTTATAAAAACTTTTTTGCATTCTGATAGGACTTTATAGTGCACCTATGCCTATAAGTACTTATACCCAGCTTCAAATGAAAACGTATCTTGAGATTTCTTGGATTTGAATACGGGCGTACGTGCATACAAGTTACATGCTTTTTTAGTTTAAACGCAAGGTTAAGGTTTTCCCAAAGCTGAATCAGGCCCATCCTGTATAACTAACCCCAGCCCTCTAGATAATGTGTTACCAGTGTAAGATGCTTCTTTTCAGTACTAGAAAATAGACTTGTCCCTTTCAACATTAACACTTTTTGCTTTCTACAAAAACAGAGCCGGTAAATGTGTAAAGTAATAATCCGGAACTGACTCAGATTTTTTCATGTACGTTGTGGCTTCTAAAAGTCTTTAGTACGACCGCAATTCTTTTTATGTGGTAAAGCTGAGGAATAGAGAGACAGACTGTGAATTGAAACCATGTCTTAGTACCTCTTAAACTTGCATTGACATTTGTGTGCTGGAATCTCAATTCCAGGTGATAATGTTCTTAGAATTCTAACATGTTTCTACATGTCCTAGAAACTGCCCCAATCTCTGGCCATACGCCGTGTTCCCCGCTTGTGCCAGAAGACTACTGGGCCCAGATATAAATTACGGAGTTATTATTATCAAGTGTGCTCAAACATTAAACTAGCGTCAAATTAGCTAAACAATTTTATGTCAGGGATAAGCCCCTCTAGCTACTCCCTGATTAAATATCTTATCTTATATTCTAACAGTCATAGAATATATCACCTCTATTCTGTCAGGAAACCGCTCCTGAAACCCTTTTTCAGTCACAAACCGCACTCTGCGCACTCGTGACTTGGAAGCATACTGTAAGGGAACACAGGATTCCAGTCCCAAATCCCATACTCACCTCTTTCTCTAAGGCTACAGATTTCACTGGTCCCGTCCCAACACAAACGCAGGCTTCACACCTCTCAGCAACTGCCACCAGCTACGAATAAGGCCCGTCCAAACCTATGACTTAATCACCCAATTGCGCACATGCTGTGCTCTGGTAGCTAAATAGTTAACTCTTCTCACTCTGGTATCTAAAGAATGAATCCAGCCAAGCAATCCGTCTCTTCTAAACAGGCAATGGATTCATTTAGAGCAACAAGGACAGAACTATTACATTTTAGATTTAATATACAAAAAGTACAATGCTTACAGATAATAAAAACAATTAGATAAAGATTTGACATACAAATAAAAAATTGCAAACAGTTATAAAAACAAATGGGATGAAAGTACAGAGCATCACTTACATATAATAATCTGTATGCCTGGGGCAGGCAGGAAAGATGGACAGTCCTTCAATTAGATTGATCCCCAAGAAGCTGACAGTGGCCTAGTGGTTAGCACTTCTGCTTTAGAGCACTGGGGTCATGTGTTCGCTTCCTGACCATGGCCTTATCTATGAGGAGTTTGTATGTTCTCCCTGTGTTTGCGTGGGTTTCCTCCAGGTGCTCTGGTTTCCTCACACACTCCAAAAACATACTGGTAGGTTAATTGGCTGCTATCAAAAATTGATCGTAGTCTCTGTCTCCCTCTCTGTATGTCTGTCTGTGTGTGAGTGTGTGTCTCTATATTACGGAATTTACACTGTAAGCTCCAATGGGGCAGGGACTGATGTGAATGAGTTCTTTGTACAGCGCTGTGGAATTAGTGGCACTATATAAATTGATGATGTGTAATACGTTAAAAATAATGTATAATATTGTATTTAACAATAGATTTTGAAAGACATTTTGATGTTACCCTCAAAATGTCACTATGGTGTGAAATGTTTTTAGTGGCTAATTCTGTCTTTAAAAAAAGGATTATTTATGTAAAGGAATACTTTCTTCATCTGTGTTGGTTTATATACAGTAAGGATTAAATATAATTGTGCACCCAGACTATGTGAATAAACAGTGGGCATCACAGTGACTCAGTGGTTAGCAGTTCTGCCTCACAGCACTGGGCTTACAAGTTCGATTCTCAACCATGGCCTTATCTGTGTGTAGTTTTTATGTTCTCCCCGTGTTTGTGTGGGTTTCCTCTGGGTGCTCTGGTTTCTTCCCACACTTCAAAAACATACTATTAGGTTAATTGGCTGCTATTAAATTGACCTTAGTCTCTTTCAGTGTGTGTGTTAGGGAATTAAGACAGTAAGCTCCAATGGGGCAGGGACTGATGTGAGTTTTCTGTACAGCGCTGTGGTGCTATATAGATGATGATTATTTTATTTTCATGAATCTACCTATTTGTCTACTGCATACATGGGCATAACTACTGGGGTTAGCAGGGTTAGCAGCTGGCAATGGTTTTGCCAGGGTCCCTCTGGTGTCGGGTCCTATCTAGCTGCCACCCATGTTGCTCTTGGCTGTGCACAGAGTAAAAGAGAGTGGGGTCCACAGTCAGCAGAGAGCTTAGTTCTGGCCAGAGATGAAGAGGATGCTGATGAAATTGGGAGTTTGCACAGCGGAGCAACAGACAGCCAGAGGAGAAGGGAGGGGAAGGGAGGAGAAGGGAGGAGAAAGGAGGGGAAGGGAGGGGAAGGGAGGAGAAGGGAGTGGAAGGGAGGAGAAGGGAGGGGAAGGGAGGGTGCTTTTTTAACACTGCATATCTGTGTGTATCTAGCAAAACGAAAACATGAGGTATAAGTTCATATTTTGATCAAAGAGCTCACAACTGTCTTTTTTGTTTTGTATACATATATGGGCATTTATATTGCCACGCAGCTGGCACCATATATAATATGGGATATACTGAGTGTGGGTTTGTTTTTGCCAGGGTGTTTCTGTACCTAGAAACTTTGGGAGCCCCATCAAAATTGTGCTATATACCTCACAAGTTTATAGTTATGCTACTGGCTCCTGTACGGAATGCTCCTATACCAACATGGCCCTATCTAGGCCTCTCTGCACCATGGCCTCATTATCTTGAAGACCCCTGCACCATAATGAACTATTTGACCATTTGACTATTGTTCCCATTGAACCATTTTATCTCTTATTACACCTTCCCTTTAGAATATAAGCTCTCACGGGCACGGTCCTCTACCTCTACCTCTATATGTCTGTTTCTAAGACACATTTAAGACATTTGAGTTCAAATGCAGACAAGATAGCCACCGGAGACAGACAGACATATCCCTGCAGAGTTTGCTCCTTCCAGCATCCCTAAAATCCACAAAATGCCTGCCAGAGACTTTACTAATTAGATCACATCACCCCTGTATCAGTATTGCTATTCCCCCCACCACCAGGGATTTGGGGACAAGCACCCTGTGGCACTTGATTGGGGCCTAAGATTGAGGCCTAGTGCTTCCGTTACAACCAGTGACCTTGTGGGACTGACTCTGTCCTCCCCACCCTAGCCCTCAGCACCTTCTCCAGGCTCGCCAGGCAGAAGGTGCTGAGGGCCTGGCTGACTACGTCATCAGCGGCCAACCTCTTGTCTCATCCATAGTGGCCACTTGCTTTATCCACAGCCTAGCCCCTATTCTTCCTTCATGATTCATGGTCTGCTGAGCTCCCTTCCTCCGCTCAAAAATCTACTGAGTTTGAGTGCTACCACAGCTCACCTCACTAATGTAGATCCTCTTCCATCCTGCGCCAATGTCTGCTGGAATCAAAGGCCTTGAACAGTGCCTCAATACTGCACCCACCACCAGAAGGGGCATGATCCTGTCACCTGGAATCTCTTCTCTTCTACAGTTTGTGGGATGCAAGCCTTAGCCCCTGCTCACCTTCCTCTATATCTTCTACTGTCTCATCCTCTACTCTGTCCCATTCTACTTTCTCTCTGCCTGGACTACCTCAGACCCACCTGCTGCCACTATGAACCTTACGCTTAGTGCCTTTGTGCTCCACTACTATGTACCTCTACTCTGTCCCATTCTACCTTCTCTCTGCCTGGACTACCTCAGACCCACCTGCTGCCACTATGGACCTTACGCTTAGTGCCTTAGTGCTCAACTACTATGTACCTCTGCTTTGCTGATTGCTTTCCATGTCTCTATATAGCCCCATCAACTTGTCCATACCTTAAAACTAAACTGTTCCACTAGATTCTACTGTGTCTCCTCAGTCCCCTCTATAATGTAAGTGCTAATGGGTAGGGTGCTCTCATGCCTGATGCTGTTGTTGAATTTTCTCAGTATGATATGTCATTTGTTCTGCTCATTGCATCCATGCATTGATTATCCTGCTAATTTGAACCTATGTAACTGTTATTAGGTTTACTGTTTTCATATTTGTAATATATGCCAGGCGGTACCGAATCTACATACAAATAAGTGATGGTTATGATGACTTGATGCTGGTGGACAATCTGATTGAATGTGGGAGTATATTCCACAGAAAGTCTTGGAAGTGGCAGTGTGAATATTTTATCCAAGGATACTGCAAGGTTGACGTTAAGGATAACACACTGTGATCACTCCACTGGCAAACAGAGGTTTATTAGGTTTTGATTATATATCATATGCAGCATGTATCCTAAGGGACTTACAATGGGTTTTATTTTGAGAAAGTTACACCTTTCCATGAATCATAGTAATAAGCTGTGTTATGGCATTAGCTTAATCACTTTGACCCAAGATGACTTTGTAAATATTTAGTCTATTGATATGTTCGTTTTATTGTACACTATCTCTTGGCAGTCTACAAGTAGCAAAGTTGTCTAGACGTGTTAGATTATCTAGGATCACATTGTACTTTGCAATGTATTGTTTTTTTCTAAACACCTAGACTAGTTTACACTAAGCTCTGCTGCGTGAGGAGGTCAGTCAGTGGTAGTCATTGGGCATGATGTTTTCAGCATAAAAGTATAATATGACCATCCTCATGGGTGTCTTGGACTTAGCTATGTATTTTTGGCTTTAGGTATTATAATTATCTTTTATTTATAAGGAGACACAAAAGGTCTGCAGCACCGTCCAAGAAATTTATAGTAGTATACAATACACAGACAGCAACAATCCATAACACACTGCATAATACATAAAAAGCAAAATAATACAAAGTCTAAACATTTGCTAATTACCAAATTATGCACAGATTACTTGGTAAAGCAGACCAAGTGACTTACAGAAGAGTGAGTAGGATTGATGTTAATGTCCAACATAAGTAGGCCTGGGCTAAAGAAAATAGGTAATAATAGGTGATAATAGAAGGAGAACACGAGAATAAAGGGCCCTGCTTGTGAAGCTTACATTCTAAAGAGAATAGGATATTTCAAATAGGTTGGCATCGAGTGGGGGAGTAGAGACTATAGTTGACGCAAAGTTAGGAGGAGGGCTGATAGGCTTGAATAGGAAGTGACTTTTAATGGCATGCTTGTAACCTTGGAGAGTAGAGTTTTTTCTAAGGGCATGGGAGATCATTGCAGAAGTGGGGAACAAATATTTACAGAGGTACAGAGGGTGATGCCGGGCGAAGTCCTGGAGGTGGGAGATGGAAGAGGCAATCAGTGTGGAAGTGAGGCTGTGGTTGTTGACAAATTGGAGGGGGTGGGAAAGAGTGAGAGTAGAGATGAGTTTGGAAATATAGCGGGGATTGGTTGAGAGCTTTGTAGGTGCATGTGTGGAGTTTAAATTTCATTCTGTAGGGCACTGAGTGCCAATGTAGTGACTGGAAGAAAGGAACAGCAGTGAAAAATAAGGTAGGCAGCAGCACTGATGACAGACTGAAGAGGGGCAATGCGGGATTGGGTAACCCATACAGATGGAAGTTACAGTAATGAAGGTGAGAGATTACCAGGGAGTCAATTACAGTTTTGAAAGCTTCCACAGTGTGAAAGACTTAGATATATTCCCAGGATGAAAGATGAAGAATTTGGAGAGGGACGGAATGTGCGGATTAAAGGAAAGGGACGAGTCAACGGATGACCCCTAGCAGCAGACTTGAGACAGACAAGAGGGTATTGTTATCAACAAAAAGAGAGAAGGGGTGGTAAGGGATCCCTGGAGGGAGGGAAGATGATTATTTCAGCTGGTGCAAGAGATACAACAGAAAACATGTACCCTAGAAATGCCCAAAGCTTAAATCGGATGTTGCTGCAAGCACTTGAGCTTGGCACGACTTTAATGAACATTGAATCAGACTAGAGGTGTTTGCGATAAAGAATAAGGCGAGTGGAAGGATAGAAGGCAGAGGTTACAGGAGAGAAAAGTGGGAGGATCAACAAGGAAATGGAAAGTAGTTAAGACAGTAGAAATTAGCAGCAGCAATGCAATAGAACAGCAAAATCAATAATGGAAGAGCAAAACAATGGTGGTGGTGAAAGAGCACAATGATGTGGGCGATGACAACCTAAGGCACACTACTACTATGGCAGAGCCATGCAGTGGTCATAGTACGGCAATGCAGTAAGAGGTTAAGTAGCACAGTCATAGAGCTGAAACAAGGAGGTCTGTGGAGGTTGGAGACTAACAGGACAGGAGCAGAAGGTCAGTGTGAGATGAATGGATGGATGTGATCTAGAGGGATCCTGGGCAGCGGACGAGCGTGTTGGCCGTTGCTCTCCTGTAGTTGTGTTTCCTTCCAGATAGAATTCTCCCCTCCTGTTCACCTCTTGTGTATCTCTTACTATGGTATCTAAATCTACAAGCCCACACATCTAACAAACCCAGTCTTGTAACCAGCCCACAATAGCAAAACATCCGAACAAGGTTAATTAGCCTATGGTGAATTGATTAAATAGTGTAGTAGAGTTATGTGATCAGTATCTGGAATTAATCCCACACTACAAAGATACCAATTCGTGTTTTAAGCAAACAGTTTACAGGAGTAGGCATACTGTTACCTAAATAACATACAGCATATCTGATCCCATTACAGATAACGGTAGTTGGTTTTTATACCTTATATTTATTATTTTTAATTATGTGAGTATGGGGGTGTTTCAGCTGGTCCTCCATTACTGTCTGGATCTACTCTAAAATCATTAGTGTGGGAGAGAAGACAAAGTTGATTCACTGACGACTATGCACCTTTTAAGGTAAGCTATCTTGCCACGACATAGGTGTGTGCAAGTTTCAAAATATTGTGTGCCTCTCTGCGCTTGTAATAATAGTGGTTTAGTCCCTAAACGGTAAACTGCAGCCTCTATCATATTTATGGCATGCTAGGAGCAGAGATGCTCTAAGAAGCTATTTGCAGTGTATTTACTAGCTGTTATTGCTCAGGAAGTCTGCACACAAACTGAACCAGTTTTATGAGTCATTTTTTTGTATGTGTAGATGTGAGTTTCTTTAAAAATGACAGCTCAATGTGTGGTTAAAAAAGAAATGTTAGCTCCCTGTTCCATTACTGCAGGATGAGGCTCCCCCATCATCTTTAGGACAGTGTCCTGACGGGATATGAAGCTTACCCTGCAATCATGTGGGTTACTGTGACATTATTGGCCCTGGTTCTGTGTATGAATCCACCAATCCGTGCAATTCATTTCTGAAAATCAAGTCTGACAAGCTGTCAGTCTGTGTCTGCTCTGTTACAAAAGGAACCTGCCGCAGAGTAACAGTGGAGACCCTGGGGGACTGTCTCCGGTGTAAATAAAACGTAACCTCGAGCCATTTATTGGATTATTTGAAAATCAGCAACATTTTTGTCTTAGAAATGTATATTTATCAACTTGGGCAAATCTCGTATTGTAATAATTAACATTATTCCAATGGTATTGCTTATTGAACCATTTAAATGCGTTTAATGACAAATGAGGCTGCATAGGACGAATGCACTTAAAGGGCGACAGGGTTTGTAGTAAGCTGAACACTGACCTGAAGGTGTTAACATGGGTTGGCCCGACCAATGTGTAATCCAGTGGAAGGGACCTTGATTGTTATAGGAGGCTGCACTTCCTGTCTGGTTCATTCCACAGCACGAGATCCCACCCACCCACTCCTTTGGTAGGGTATGGCCGGTGATGTTGCGGTAGGAAGGCACTGCGTTCAGCGGCTGATTTGTGGGCGCATTGGTAGTTGTCGTAGGTCACTGCCCTCCGTTGAGGCACCAGTAACTCCCTTTTTTGGCCCTTCGGTGAGGAGGGTCCCTGTTCGACTCGGTGAGGGAGGGCAGAGTGAGTTTTAAAAGGGGCAGTCACTCTGACGCCAACTCAGCGCAAAAAGTTATGTTGGGATTTGTTCCCCGTGGTGGTGGACGTACGGCGGTTTGCGCCAGTCCACTCGTGATAATGTTTGTCAGCTTGAGAGTTGTTTCGCAGTGCCCTTTCTCCGCCACCATAGATCTAGTTAAAATTAAAATCATAATAAAAGTTCTGGCAATTTTTAATAACTTATTCAAGTCTCCGTGTCTTTATTTGCATGCAAAGGTTTTTTAGAATTATAAGGTTGATGTAAGGTTTATGAAACATACACGGTGAGCCCTTTATAAAAATCAATAAAGTTAATGTTTTTAGAAGAAGAAAAATTTAACCTGCACCAAACCAGCGACAGAAGGGTTAATTTTCTAACACCGCATTTAGGAGCAAAATTTGCATTTAACCACAGCAACCAAAGAGCAACTAGTTTCTATCGGTCTAGTGTACATTAGACCATGAAAGCAAACGTTTTATTGGTTGTTGTAGCTTAATAATTTGCTTGGTTATTCTGACTTGGCAGGGTCTATTATATGTGTAACTGAATTGACATTCCTTGGAGGTCCAAACTGCAGGGGCAAAGGCAGGATTTGTAGAGGGAGGTTTCCACATCACGCCACCAGTGGGCGGGACCAGTATGCATGGGGGTGTGGCTATAATATTAGACAATGCTGGGCTGCTCTCCAACTCTTCATATCCCTATAATATACATGGGCAGTGCTGCGTGCACTACTGTTAGGGGCACACAGCTCTCCCTTTTCAAGCAGAGCCGTGTGAAGCGGGGGCAGGGTCCAGCCACCTCAATTATTCAGTGCCCCAGGATTGGAGGGGGGTTTCCAGACACTAGAAAACCCCCCTCGGTTTGCCTATGAACTGATACCACTATCCTCCCTCTCTCAACCGCACAAACCCTCCTTACAACAGACTGTGCGCTCATTGACTACAAACATGAATATTCAGCTTCTCACAGGTTATACAAGAGAGTGATTGGACTGGAAGGGAGGGTATGTTATGTGACTGTCATTATTATGTGTCGTTATTTAATTCTAATAAGCAGTTAGACAAAGTTTATAACCTCCTCACTGTCTAAAAATATGGGAGTATTTGCTAAACAATTATAGGCCTAACATTTCTTTGATTATTATCATCATTTATTTTTATAGCGCCACCGAATACACAGCGCTGTACAGAAAGAATACTTGTCACTCACATCAGTCCGTGCCCCGTTGGAGTTCCGAGTCTAAAGGCTAGATTTACTAAACTGCGGGTTTGAAAAAGTGGAGATGTTGCCTATAGCAACCAATCAGATTCTAGTTCTCATTTATTTAGTACATTCTACAAAATGACAGCTAGAATTTGATTGGTTGCTATAGGCAACATCTCCACTTTTTCAAACCCGCAGTTTAGTAAATATACCCATAAATTTCTTAACACACACTAGAGTTCATTTTGTCAGAAGCCAATTAACCTACCAGCAGATTTTTGGAGTGTGGGAGTAAACAAGGTCACCCGGTGGAAACCCACACGGGAAGTGTTATCACTGAGCCACTCTGCCCACCTGACAAAAAAAATGTACAGAGATAACGATCTTGTAAACAAGTAAAAGATAACCCAAAATTTTCTAAGAATTTGTAAAGATAACTGTTTATTCGAAAATGTGTTTAGATATCAATTTAGAAAAATAAACATAATTTACTGACTTAAAAGAACATTATACATAAAACAATAGTTAAAATAGCTCTTTGTTTTTTACAGAGTGAAACAAGGACAGTAACATATTTCTGAGATTATTTATTTCATCTATTTGCTTAGTATAGCAAGCCATTTACCAGCATAACTTTGTCATTGAGAATTCTCTTCCACGATTAAGCATTAGTAAAATTGCATTGTCTTATATAAATCCAGAATAAAAATACATCTATCATATAAAGTTCATTAAATATTTTGTTTGGCACATGCATTCCTGGTAATTATCAACATCATCATTTATTTAGATTTATGGTAGGGGCTGCAGGGGCAAGAGCAGGATTTGTAGATGGGGGTCTTCACACCACCAGTGGGCGTGACCAGCATGCATAGGGGCGTGGCTATAATTTTAGAGAGTGCTTGGCTGCTCTCCTACTCCTCCTATCCCCATAATACACATGGGCAATGCTGTGTGCACTACTGTTTGGTACGCGCAGCTCTCCCTTTTCAGGCAGAGTCGTGTGAAGCGGGGGCAGGGTCCAGCCACCGCAATTATACAGTGCCCCAGGCTTGGAGGGGGGTTTCCAGGCACTAGTTCCCCCCCCTCCCTCGGTTTGCCTATGGGATATAGTTAGGTTTGCTGCAAGTACACCCAACTGTAACCATCTGCGTGTCCAACCAGAAATTTTGCTGACAATTTTTATTCTCTCTGCGGAGTACCAGTATCTCATGTTTGATGGGCAACGAATACATGGCGGGGTCCTCTTTTCCGTCTGCATCCCGACACTGTTTATGAAGACAAACGGCTTCAGCGATGATCACAGGAAATCTGTTGTCATCTTTGTCTATTCTAATGAAAGGATACAGAAATGAGATGATGTATTAGTCAAACGTTGTATGGTTTTCGATAATGGGAACACATTGTTGTATTAAAGTTCTGCGCACTTGTTGCCTGTTTTGTCCTGTGTGATGTCACAGTGAATAAAAAAGAAAAAGTGAAGTTGTTGTCCGTAGTAACCAATCAGATTCTAGCAATCATTTTCTAGAATGTACTAGAGAAGCGAGAGCTAGAATCTGATTGGTGGCTACGGATAACAATTTCACTTTTTCTTTTTAGAAGGGTTGATAAATCTACCACACAGAATATATGTCCAACATTAGAGTTAGGTGACGACTCTTGTGTGCAATTTTGTGACAGCAATGTATATAAGATGATTATCTGGAATTTAGGTCCTTTTAGCTTCCATATCACATGTCTCCAGACTAAGACCTAACCAGCCTCCACATGGAAACTGACAAGGTGCCGTTTTCAATCTCCCCCACATACGTAGACATGGATATCACTCTAGCGCATAGTATAGAGAAAACATATTGTTACTTTATTCACTAATAATTTGTCATCAACAAAATATTTTCTGCTTACACAAGTAAAACGAAAAATTAAACATAGTCCCTTATTCTCAAATGCTGCTGTATGAGGACCAGGGGCCTGATTCATTAAGCATCTTAACTTGAGTAACTTCTAATTTCAGTCTCCTGGACAAAACCATGTTACACTGCAAGGGGTGCAAATTAGGATTCTGTTTTGCACATAAGTTAAATACTGACTGTTTTTTCATGTAGCACACAAATATCAACTTTAAATTTCAGTGTACAAATAAGCTATCAAGTATTTGTGTGCTACATGAAAAAACAGTCAGTATTTAACTTATGTGCAAAACAGAATACTAATTTGCACCCCTTGCATTGCAACATGGTTTTTTCCAGGAGACTGAAATAAGAAGTTTCTCAAGTTAAGATCCTTAATGAATCAGGCCCCAGGTTTATTCTGGAGTGAGAAAGTGTGATGGAATTCACGTATTACCTGTAATTCCACGGTGAGAGAGAGTCCACATTTATTTCGCCTCCAGAAACATAAAGTTGGTTGATGCTGCTGAAATTAAGATTGAGTTTGATATTTCGAGGGAACATCACATCTTTAGATAAATGGCATTTTTTACTCTCGGAAATTTCAAGAATGAGACATAGCAAAGTCACCTGTAAGAGAGGGAGAAAAGCTTATTGAAAAAGCTGCTTTAAATGGCTGATAAATATCCTTCATTTGCTACATGCCAAATAGATAAATGAGGAATGCACAGGATAAAAAATGAGGGACCAATACTTGCATACATCAAACTTATTTAACAAAATAATACTTGTAATAAAGACCACACGGGACAGCTCTCCACCACAAGAATGTAACCCAGTTGACCAGCTGGAAAATTAGTGTCACATTGGCAACGCGTTTCACGGGTGCTCCTCTTCAACTGTGAAACGCGTTTAAAAATCATTTGATATATGGGAACAGTTTCACCCTCATTTTTATAATTTTCTGTTATCATCCTTCATATATCAACTAAGGTTAAAGGATTAATATTTTCATGAACGTTATGGTTGGTTTTATTTACTTGCAGTTCTGTGGATATTAATATAATTGCTATACTCCTATAGCAAAATCAAACAGCTTTTCATAATAGAACAGATTAGGTTTAGTGGCTGTTATCGAGCTCAGAACAAGGTTGATGTTTTGTGAAAAGAGGGTAATTTCATTTAGCAGCAAAACATCTGCTAAATATTAAGACTGATTTTCAAATGCTCTGTAAGCATCTTAGTATTTATTTTAAGCAACTAATATTTATTTGATAAGGACAATAATTATAAACACTATACATAACATACATTTAGTTTTCCAATCCTATATAAATACCCAACCCTATTGGATATATTAATTAAATATTCAGGAGGGTTTAAGAGCGGCTATTAGGGAAATAATAAGAAAACATAATATCATCCTAAATGACAATTATTTATTAATTTGTTTCATATTATGCTGTGCTTAATTTGCAAATATTTTTTTTTTCAGGAGCCAGAAATTATATCCATCCATCTCTCTCTCACACATTCTCTTTCTCTGAAACTTACTCTCTCTGTCTTTCTCTCAATCTCTTACCACTGAAGCCGCTCTTAGCAAATACATTCTCAGCGTCTCTGTAGTCTGCTTTCTGAAGAGTGGTCTCCTGTGAAAGGCTCCTATGTTTTTGTTGTGTAAAGCCCAAATCATTTATATTGCTGTCGACAAGTACCAGGATTTCCGATTGCATAAACTGTGGCTTCATATTTTGATCAACCATACCACAGCATAATGGAAAAAAATAATATGTCAGAGGTTTAATTTTATAATATGCTACAAATAAAACACATTAAATCTCCCCAGGATTAGAACTGGGTCACACAACTGCATACGGTTGAAGCCACAGAGATGATCTTTTTTTCATGCTCCTGCCTGTAACAATTTGTGGTCATGGTGACATTATATTCATCGCAGATGAAAAAGGTCAAATTTAGGAAGTTTTAAAAAAATATGCAAATTTAATAAATCACGCTAGTTCCAGTAAAATAGCATGCTGAGGATCATTTACAATCTGGAAACGTGGGGGCGAGAATGGGTGTTTACGGAGACGCACAAATTAGTGCAGTAAGATGGCCGTGATTGAGAAAGGTGCCCACTGTGTCAGTTCCATAGCCAGACATGTTTGGATATGGCCAATCTAAACAGAAGCTGGGATGTGCGTCAAAATGAACCTATTTTTACCCATCAATGCTAAATGTGATTATTTTATTTTCCAGGTCATGATATTCTTTTTGCTTCATTTGGTGGCAGCAGTTTTTGGATTTTGGCCATTAATTTCATTGCAATGACAAGGGTGGGATTATAGGTGGGGCAAGGGCAGCCGGGGAACTGGCTCTGACTCCTCCACACAACAGGGGCCTCCAAAAACTCTAAAAAGGGGGGGGCTGATAAAAAGTAGCTGCATTGCCTCTCCTATTGGTCTGCGTTGAAATGCCCGCCTAGACTTTCCATGTTGCACTTGCTTCTGATGGAACTTTGTTACAGCACCACCACAGTCCCAGAAAAAGGTCTTCAGCCAGCAGTTCCCAAAGAAAAGTTGCCAAAGAAAACCTAAGCTGCCTCATTAAGAGCTCGGGACAAATAACCCAGGGAAGCCCACCAGTTACATGCACTTGGAACCGCTCAAATCCTATTACTGCCATGGTGATGTCTTTTGTTTAATCCAGCTGTGTTTAATACATGAGGCGTATTAATAGACACACAAAAATCAATGTCAAGAAATCTAAATGTAAAACGGGTCAGCATTATGGCGCAGTGTTGGGCAGCACCGGAGCGTTCGGTTCCAATTTGACCAGGGTGCTGCCTCCGTGGACTTTCTATGGTCCTTATGTGTCCATGTGGGTTTTCTCCAATGGTCCAAAGACATTGGCTTCTATTTTAATTAGATATTTGGCTTCTATATAAATTGGCCCTTAATGTGCCGTTGTGTGTCTGTACCTGTGAACTTAGATTGTAAGCTCCATCGGGGCAAGGACTGATGTGTATAAAAAAATAAATGGTCAGCCTCAACATACCCCTACTGTTCTATTATAAATTAGGGAAAGCAGTACTTTAGGAGAAAAAAATGAAACGTTCAAAGGAATTAAGAGGGTGTACCAAATATATTATTAGGCAGCAAAAGGGACTCTGTCCCAAAGGAAAAGAAGGACCTAAAGTACAGACTTAGTACAGCTACATAACAAATTTATTCAGGCAGCTATATGATTTGGAAAACAATTAGAATAAAATAACATTGGGGCAGCACGGTGGCTCATTGGTTAGCACTTCTGGCTCACAGCACTGAGTTCAATTCCCGACCATGGCCTTATCTGTGCGGAGTTTGTATGTTCTCCCCTTGTTTACGTGGGTTTCCTCCGGGTGCTCCGGTTTCCTCCCACACTCCAAAAACATACTAGTAGGTTAATAGGCAGCTATAAATTGACCCAAGTCTCTCTCTCTCTCAGTCTGTGTGTGTGTGTGTGTTAGGGAATTTAGTCTGTAAGTTCCAATGGGGCAGGGACTGATGTAAGTGAGTTCTCTGTGAAGCGCTGTGGAATAAGTGGCGCTATATAAATAAATGATGATGATATAATTCAAACTAACGGGCCAGATGACTATTAATGTAATTAGTGTTCTGCCCTATAGGATACTGATTGAGGATGGGTGAATCATCATGGTGGGTGTATCTTTATGATGGTGCCATGAGAGCTCCATCACATTTTTGCTACAGGGCCTAAACATTTCTAGATATGCCCCGTTGAGTGTAACTAAATCTTGAAAGATGCGCCAGGCACCTCTATTGTTTTATATCAACCCCCAGCAGCAAAAATATGAGTAAAATAAAGGGTCTGATCCAGAGTCAGATGTACACCCGTTTTCATAGCGTATATTGCTTTTATACATACGCTAAGAAAATGAACGTGTGCAATTGCCGCTATCAGACCCGTGGCTTCTGAAGAAGAGGGAGAGTGAAGGGGTGTTCTAGCATAGGCCATGTACAGTAAGGGTGTGATCGAGCAGTGCTGTGTAAAAGTCAAATAATTGGATGAAGCCGTTTAATAACCATTGATATAATTGGCTTTATGTGAAAATATGCGAATAGCACGCTACAGCATGGAAGGGCGTATTACGCAATAACACTACCGAACACTTCTACATACATTTACACTCACACATATATTTGTAAATAGTTCACCTTAATAAAGTTCCAGCACATAGTCTTTTATAATCAAATGTAATAGATTTAATAGTTTAATATAATAATGTAAAAATCCCTTTATTGATAACTAAGGTTCAGGATATAGGAAATGTATCATATTTAGTGTCATACTAATCCACTTTCTACCATTATACATCCGCTACAATCGGCTAAGCGATCGCACCTTGCGTATGCTAGTTATGGATGATAAAGGATTAATGCTTAGCATGATATTGTGTTTGGAGTGCTAATAGGCTGCTTTGAACCAGTATTTCGGCGGGCTCCTGAAGGAAGACACGTAGTCAGCTGTTGGAGAGCTGACCCCCACCCGTGGAGAGCATCGTTTGAACCAACCTATGACCTGTATTGTACTGGACTGTCCTAAATCCTGAACCAATGGAAACATGCCATAACATCACCACTGTTTTTTATGTACCACAAACGGTATATAAACCAGGCACTGAGATCATCATTCAGTCTACTTTGACCTCAGGCTCCAGGACTGAATGACTGTTTGCTGGATCCAGTGCGCTGCGTATGTATCGGCTGCACTTTTTTTTTATTTTATTGTTATTTGTTACATCTTGCTATTAAATCTTGTTTGTGCGTTGGAACCACATTGATCGCAGCGGACAATATTTATTGATAGCGACTAAATGAACATAACAGGTGTACAGACTCAGACGGGGACGTAATTTCAGATACGGCTCAAGGGGTGGGGTATGGTATCCCGATGCTTGGGATACCGACAACCACTATTTCTACAAAAAAAATTAGTTAGTTAAATAACGACCTGATGACAATATACACTTATATTCACAGTGATGGCATTGGTTTCCGAAGAGTAATGCGACGCCTGGTAATTCCAAAGATGCTGCATGTTTGGCACACCCTAACCCTAACCGTATGATTAAGATACCACTTTAAATGTCTTCGATGACATCACAATCCAGCGTTAGCATGCAGCATCTTTGGAATTACCAGGCGTCGCATACCAGACTCTTCGGAAATGAACGTTGTCATTATTAAACTATTAAGATTTTTTTTTTGTAGGAATAGTGGTTGGTGGTATCCCAAGCATCAGGATACCGATTTCCACCGGGCTCAAGAAGCGTTTTATTTGTGGATGGTCAGGGGCAGGTCTAAGTAACAGATGATGATATTGATGGCGGACGCCCAAACTAGCACGATGCTTGTATTTACAGGTATTGTATTGTATTGTTTGCTAATGATTCTTTAGTAGCGGCTCGGCCATAGATTATGATTTTCTCAGTGTTTTGTAGCAATCATAAAAAAAAATATTATTTTTTTGTAATCATGTTGGGAAGTTGTTCCTGCTGTATTAGGTTATTCAAGTTTAAATTATGCTTCATAGCAATTGCATTCGTAACATATAAAATAAAAGGTTTTTAACATGTTCGTAAGTTGGACGTAAGTATCTGAGGGGTGCGTCCGGTTTCAGACGGACGAATCTGCCGCTCATTCAGACCTGGATACATTTTCAACTCCCAAGGTGAGGAACAATAATATTTGTTTCTAAAATATTCTGTAAGGCCATTCCAGGTGATGTTGCTCAGGTAATATATTGCAAATCTCCACTATAAACCCTGGCAGGTATTTAAATGGTTGAGTAACTCTGCAAACAGCGGTTTAATAAGGATGTAACATGAACTCTCCTTCTATCTCAATTTCTGCTAAATTAATCTTACTTTGTTCTGAGCAATAAGGCGAGTTTTACATTGAATTACTGCCTAATTCAACGACATTAATTGTCAAGATAACAGACATAATTCTGCACACATAAAGCCATTTTCATGATGGCATTATGTGATTAATTAATTCTGTTTATATAACAAAGTTGCTAGTTTAATATATTGCTGTATAAGAAGCCAAAATAACAAATAAACAAAAACCTCAACATAAGAAACATTTTTAATAATAACATAATAGATCATGTAATGAATAATGTATTATAATGCAAATATTGCCTTTCAATGACTTTAATTCAAACTGCATTTTGGGATAGGAAAGGAATTTATTTTTGGTTTTACTCTATCTATATATGAGGACGGACTGCCTATTGAAACCTAAAAAGGATGCAGTACATATATTTATTCTGAGTTTACAACATTCAGTTTGCTGTCATTTGCTCATTATTATATGTGCTTTTCAGCCTTGTTATGTCATGAAGCATAGCAGTTTATTTTTTTATCGGCTGTTGTCTATTCTTTGGATATAACTATATCCAGACGGCAGCTATGTGTCATATACGTCAGCAATGAAGATAAACAAATCTGACTGATGATATAAGGACCTGTCTGAAAAAGACTTAATTAAGCCAAGATGATAAAACGATTTATGACATCAAGGTTGTAGAAGGGCGTGTATTATCCAATAGGTATACATTATTTGATGGTGGAACTCTATAATGGAGTGTAGTTGGTTTCCTGTGGCAATATATTTGCCTGTTTTGCTGTCACACTTCTGGTATTACAAACGGAACCCAATAGCCAGGTAGTTCTGTAGTAAACAGGATTTATTTTGATATAGAAATAAATCTCAAATGTCCAGCAAGCAAGTCCAAAGTATCAACAAGATAAAGGTCTTGTAGAGGTATCAAGGAATTGTATTCCAAATCACAAGGGAGCAAGGTTCTGTGGAAGCATCTGGTTCAGACACAAACAAAATACTCGAGCAAAGGCTTCATATCAGGAATTGCCTTTTCTAGGCCCAAACAGGAAATAAGATCCAAGATGGAATCTTCCTGAGACAGTTCTGGCCATCTTGGATAAAAGGCTATTGTAAGGGCAAGTTCATAACAGAGATCCAAGATGGAAACTTCATGAGGCAATCACGGCCACCTTGAATGAGGGCAAATCTAAGGGCAAGAACATAACATTTGTTGGTGTTTAGTTCTATGGCGGTGACCCTGTGTGTAGGATGTGGCTCGTCTGCTGAGTCACTATAATGAGACATCTTTAAGTGGCTCAGTAATAACATTTTCATGCAATAATTAAAGTAAAGCTAATTAATGCCCAAGAAATGTGTGTATGTGTTTTCTTACTATCATTTTAACCACAGCAAGATCTTTTGTAGAGGCTTTTGTTAGTCTCAGTAACAATTTCCTGGCTTGGAATCTTTTCAAAATGCAGTCCTAGTAAGAGAAGAGGAACCTGCATGAATAGCGCAGCTCTGTGTGCCATTACTAAGGCAGGAAACTACATCTACCATAATACATTGCATGCATAAGAGATAAACAGAATCTGGCACTGCTCGTTACCGTCATGATCTCTTTTGTGTCTGGATTTTTACTTAGCCCAGAGTCTGCTTGCAGGCTTTGCCTTCATTGCTTTAAGACTTTAAGGGGCAGATTCAATTTTAAAAAAAAATCACCAGTAGGTGTCCTGGAACAGACGTTAGACACTACGCAGTGATTTATTTAGTGAAAGTACCGGACACTTTTGCTCGCGCCCCATAGAGGTGCCAGGAAAAATCAGCATTACTTTTTACTGTGTAAACGCGTCCAATTGAATCTTCCCCCTACTGCTTGTTGTTTTGTGTTGACCAAAATCATCAGTTAACTCATTATCTACCCTATATAAACCTACTCTTCAGACACATCCACACTCTGCTGGGATTAATTAGTGACAAAAGATATGCGCAGAATATCAGAAGGATGAGGGGGGGATTCCAAACGTAGTAGAACTATCGGCGAGTGAGGGGGTGAATACATTAATTTATCAGGAACCCCTTTGTCCTCACTTTTTTCAAATATTGTTTTAACGTGTTATTGAGATTAACGGTAACGTGCCGTCCCACTTAGATCAGTGATAGGCAACCTGAAACACCTCAGGGGCCACATGGGCGGCCCTCTTACCTTCAAAGGGGCCACACATTAGCATTTATCTCAGTAATAAGATAAACAATACATTTAATGAAAGAAAGAGACACCTATCCGTTATAACATAGCAGCAGGCATTTTAAACGATTGCTGCAAGATATATCATACACATCCGACAATCAGCCCTTGCATTCCTGGAGTTTGCACCATGTGGGCATTACCATTATTACTGAAATATTGTTGGGCCTCTTTACAGCTTTTCAGAACATCAGTGAGACACGTAGATGGTTAAGTACTTTGTCTGCGGTTGCTACGACCAGTGTTGCAGTCCACTGTGCTAATATCTGTTCCCTTATCATAGAGGGTTCCCTTTGCCTAGATAGGAACCGATTTTGGAGGAACCTTTGTTTGAGGACATTGCTCTCTGTCCGGATAGTTGGTGCGCACCTATACTGATGTGAGTTCATTGATCGTTTCAATCCGGAGATCGGCGCTTGGCAAGTACAGGCGGAGTTCATGAGAGGTATCATATATTTCTTTCTACCTCGCTGTAGTCGGCCAATATCAGCGGCTATCATCTTTGGTAATCTAACTGCGTGTTGTCCTCATAGTATATCGGAACATTGCTGGCATGTCAATATATATGGGATATTTTTTTCTCCCTAATTGAATTTATGTGAGCCAGGTACCATCTGGAGGTCTGGATTCTTGTTTATTCATGCACAACGTGTATTGGTTGAATTATATTACACTTATATGCTATAGCTAGAATTGCATATTTTAATTTGTTTTAATATGTTTGTTTTTATATTATAATGTCATGTGATTTACATTACATAATTTGTTAATTTTGTTATATATTTCTTCTAGTGATATGTGCTTGCGCTGGGACTTTTGGATTTCTTAGTAATTATTTTTATGGGTTGTCGCTTTCCCATCTTCTAGCTGCGGCTCATTTCCAGATATATCTGTTTACCTTTTATTATTTATATAAAATTTTTGTAGCGCCCAATTATTTTGTATTTATAGCTTTGCAGCTAAATTGCCTTATGGGGCTCTGTCTATTACTAATAAAGAGCATATAAATTGTTTACCCCTTTGATCTTCCCACCGCTATTCCACTATTTAATTATGATTTTTGAAAAAGGGTGGACTTTTTATTGAATCCTTTGGGACCACACAATTGATTATTATCTGTTATATAGTGTTATTTAAGTGTATATGTTTTATATCATTATTATATTATTATTTTTTAATAAATATTTATGTTGTGGTTTACAGTTCACGTGATAAGAACCAATAATTATTTCGGGTCATTAACTCTTTTGGCGGTTATGAGTAGCGCCCCTATTGTTTTCAATTTTTTCAATACATTTATAATTTATCTGCACAGTGCCCCCTAGATTTCATTTGTATTTAAATCTGACAAATAAAATAGAAAAGTGCTGGGGGGTCATAATGTGAAGGCTCGGAGCTTTTATTTTATAGTGACAGCTTAAAACAAAGGCCAAAACTAATGGTATAGTCAGGGTAGCTTTATAAAGAGAGAGTCATATAATGTCTAAGTAGCTCTGTGGTTAGCACTTCTGCTTTACAGCACTGGGGTCATGAGTTCAATTTCCAACCATGGCCTTATCTGTGTGGAGTTTGTATGTTCTCCCCGTGTTTGCGTGGGTATCCTCCGGGTGCTCTGGTTTCCTCCCACACTCCAAAAACATACTAGTAGGTTAAATGACCCCTGACAAAAATAACCCTAGTCTCTGTGTGTATGTGTGTGTGTGTGTGTGTTAGGGAATTTAGACTGTAAGCTCCAATGGGGCAGGGACTGATGTGAGTGAGTTCTCTGTACAGCGCTGCGGAATTAGTGGCGCTATATAAATAAATGGTAATAATAATAATAATGTAATCTGTTCATGTGAAAGCATGATTGTGGAGATAATATACCTGGGATACTGCGAGGGTGGCATTCTAAAGAGGGGATTTAAAAAGGGGTAGCACTGTATACAGATATATAATGCCAAAACCATGTCACAGTCTTACCAAACAACTCCCTTCTAGGGCCTGTGGAAATTACATTGTTGATAGGTATATTATATTAAAAAAATATAGGATTTTGGTGACAATGATTTATGCAAACTGCTGATGTCATTGAAACTTTCTGATATTACAGTTTTCTCTCTGTATCTGTGAAAGTTGATTATTGATCTGAGTTCCCCAGGTGCAGTAAGGAAGTGACCTTTGTCCCTAAAGTGGAAGTAATGTTACTGTTGTACATTCCTTGATGTTGGCTGATGACAATGACTTCCACGTGTGTTGTGTGACTCTCCTGTCATCGTCGTGCCCAGGACTCCCTAACACAGTAGGTAACAATGGGACACGGACTTGTCTTTTGGTCAATGATAGACGTAGATTTTTATACTGAATAAATGGATTTAATTACCTAATCATACCAGGATCTCTACTGCAGCCAGACCACTAATATGTATTAAAGGTTTTTATGTTGCAGATTATTAACTTACTAACACCTACAGAAATATGTAGAACATTGACTAGACACTAGTAATCCTTTGAAAACATCCAGTAATATTTTGCAAGGAATTTAAGACACCAAAGAATGGCCTCCAAATTTAAATTTGTTATATAAAGTCATTACTTTCCATACTTTCATAACATTTTACGATATACAAAGTAACCAAAAAGTATATATAATATATATTTTCAAAGTATTTGATTTTTCTTTAATATGTGAGCAAAATATCATAAAACGTAATATGTTTACAGATGGTCCACATTAACGTGACATGTTTTTATGAGAATAAATAAATATATCTAAATAATATAAATAAATCAACAATTATTAACATACCAAATATAGGGAAATATATATATATATATTTCAATTCATTAACATTTAATTATATAATTCCAGAATATTCTGCCAATAAATACCTACTGCTTAAACCAAGTGATTTTCTTTTTTTAAGTCTGTTTGAAACCTTTCTGTCTTCTTGTTCATTTGCATGAAATATCGGATCTCTTACTGAAATGCTGGCGCTGACTACCGGCCTTGACACAGTAATTGTCCTGCTCTCCAGTTTGATGAACGTGTACAGGTCTCTCTCTTCAATCTCTACAAGAATTTACTGTAATATTAACTGTATTTTATGTGACCCCTGGAATCCAAACACTTCACCAAGGAATCTGAAATGACCCATAAGAGACCGGTTGGATTTGATAACAGAAAACAAAACAACTTTACAGTAACATGAAGAAAATTATAATATTATTATAGTATAACTAGGTCTCTATATGTAACCTGATTTTTGGAGCTGTATTGGGATGACTATCCATAAGTGCTTATTCATTTGGTGCCTAATTCATTAAGAAAAGTTAAGCTAAAAAATGAGTAAATTTTCTTACTCAAGTTTTCTGGTCAAAACCATGTTACAATACAAGGGGTGCAAATTAGTTTATTATTTTGCACTTAAGGAAAATACTGTCTGTTTTTTCATGTAGAACACAAATACTTGATAGCTTTATTTTGACATGAAGTATAAAGTTGATCCAGGACATGCTCTACCCCAAATATAAATCTGCCATCACATTTTAAATTTACCTCCCCCTCCAATGCAACATGACTTTGCCTTACTTACTTACTTTTGCTTAACTTTCCTTAATGAATCAGGCCCATGAACTCTATCTTAATAATAGTAATAATAAGAAAACACTATAGGGATGTAGTACAAAGCAAACTAAAACATACTGAGGGCAGACCATTGCCAGAGGGCAGATAAATTGCCCAGGCTGAGCCACCTGGCACCAGAAATACAGGGGGTGATGGGAAAGGCACCACACTAGTCAGATAATATCATTACCCCCCCATCCACATACTCACCCTGCTGTATCGAACAATGGGCCAGGTCCCAAGGTAGAACGAAGGGGCAGGGGAGAGTACCCTGATTTTTTGGGGTATATGTTGGGTTAGCTAATGCTCTATCCATTGGTGCTTTCCCATAAAAACACTATCTTAACAATAATAATAGAAAAACACTATAAGGATGTAATGGACGTCATCCAGATAAAGACATAACACAGCGATTCAATATATAGACAGCAACTATGAGATTGTATAGTAATTTAGTAATAATTGCACACTTACCAGAAATGCTTCTCTCATTATATCCAATGTAAGGTATTCAGTCCCAATGTCTCTTATTTTTTTTATTATGAGAAACTTTGCTGTGCAAAGGGATTTCCACTGGAGTATGTGGCCTTGTGTCATTAAATCTACAAGAAAGAGGCTTTCTTAAGGTGATAATTAACTGGGTTCTCATACTTTGTCTTCCTGTATTTGCCTGGAATCGGTCATAGCTGTCTAACTAATCAGGTCGACTCTTAGCAGCAGATGTGTAAGCAGAACCTTGCAAGTCAATGCGCAGTACAGCTCTAAGGAATGAGGTCACGGTTTCTAGTCTTGGTTTGTATTTCGTAGTCTCTAAACAGCAAACATAAGTAGTTTTACTGTAATATTAACACCTTTTTTCTGTTCTATGAACTGTTATTCAGCAAACAGGGAGTTTAAGTGCACCGCTTGTTCATGCATTCACACTTTGACCTACTTTGAGTGTCACTAGACGTTAGCAGTAGTTAAGTTCAGATTACTATCATTTTTACTGTTGATTTATATTCATAGTGCTAGACAGTGAAGAAAACATTATATACATAAAACGGAGTCATATAAGGAAGACAAAATGAATACAGAGGTGTAAACAAATTGTACGTAGGACGCTGTTTGTGAAAGAGCTTACAATCTAGTGAGAAAAGGGCAGAGCCTGGAGAAGAAGGGAAAGTGTGATTCAAAGTGGAGATTAGGACCGTAGTGAGTGTGTGTAGTATAGGTGGGAGTAGGATAGGCTCTAGTAAGCGGGGGAGTGGTCAGATAACACTAGTTAATGTATTTAAAGTTGTATTAACCCCCCCCAAAAAAAATATATAATTTAGAGTGTTTCTTTCATTATAATATTTTAGAATTGTCTTATTCTAACGATGTTGACTTCCAAATGGAGCAAAGGTGAATTTATACAGTTGTCTGACTAGAGAGGAAATAAAGCTGACTGCAAATATTTCCAAGGCTTCATATCTGAGCTGTTTCATGTTGGAACGGATTTTGCTATTTATAGTAGAAGAGCTAGAAAGTACAACAAAATTGGGGTCATGGGTTTGTATGTTCTCTCCTTGTTTGCCTGGGTTTCCTCCCACGGTCCAAAGACATTCTAGTAGGTTTGTGTCAAATTGGATCCTAAAGTATATGTCTGTGTTCGGTAGGAATTTTAGACTGTAAGCTCTTATGGAGCTTTGACTGATATGAATAATTCCATATTCGATGTATGGCGCTATATTATTATAAAGATAATAATAATAATATAGAACAGTGTAGTTTACCTTAATGATTCATATGTGAAAACTTTACTTTGCATCCTCTAAACGCCTGATAACATGTGAGTATTGTTACATTCACATTGAACAGATCTCCTTCAAGTTGCATGTAATATACAGCGATAACAGGGATCATGCAACTAACATTTTAGGTACATTAGAATTTTTATGTAATGAATGTTCCCTTTTTTTGTGCTTTTCACATGATGGATCTGTATGTAACCCACATATGTTATATATTGTAACTTCTTCTGCATGGTTCCCTTAAACAAGGTTTTCATGAAAATCATAAAACTATATTGTTATAGTGTAATACAGAAGTAACCTAAATATTTCAAATGATGCTAAAAAATCCCCAATATACAGTTTCATAAAATAAATATATATGGTTTAGCTATTATTTCACTAATGCATTTTATAAACAGGATAATGTGTGTTAATTAGAGATGTTCACTGACCCCCGTGTTTTGGCTTTGCTTTTGGTTTTGGATCTGGATTTATTTCGTGTTTTGGTTTTGCTTTTGGCAAAACCACCCTCGCGTGTTTTGGTTTTGAACCCCTATTTTTTTTCTAAAATCCCTACTTATTTTTTCTAAAATCACATAATTTGGCTCTTTCTTTGTTCCTAAATTATTTTTAGCTTCAATAACATTACTTTCCAGTAATTTCCAGTCAATTTTTGTCAAGTGACAAGAACACTGCTACCCCTCCTGTTTCTGTGTGAGCAATGGCACTGAGCAATGGCACTGGAGACTGGAGAACGACATGAACACTGCTACCCCTGTTTCTGTGTGAGAAATGGTGCTGGATCTCCTGGGGAGGGAGGTACTTATGGAATCCAAAACCCGCAAGATCCGACAACAAAACGATGACGTTTTGCCTTGATTCGAGGACGCGCAAAAGTAGAGAGCCGGTTTGCGAGCCTACTCGGATTCCCTACGTTCCGGTGGGCTCTTTTTTCAGAAAACCGAGCATCTCTAGTGTTAATGTCACCTGCGGTCTCTTGCAACCAACTACCCCCACACCCCCAAACTCACACATTAGTGGCAGTCATTTTTAAAGTTCTCCTACAAGACAGAACTGCACATCTATAGTTTTGATTGTTCAAAAAGACGACAACAGTTAAATCAGGTTTGTGGGAATAAAATAAACATGCTTTACATAAATGTGATGCCTTCTTCAGGTTTAGTTTTCCACGCATTTAATTTATTGTTTTTCATATAAACATGAATAAATATATTGCAGATTTATCACACAGAAAGTTATTAATATATAAATACAATGTTAAAATATAATATCACTCTAGGATTTGCAATGTACATTGCTACACGGATACCTGCACTTAACTAGTGCTAGTTTTACTTCTGAACATCTTAACGATATTCGTAACAGCGCTGCCACAAAGTGTCCACATACAACTATCCAATAATTGCTCCTGGGACTTAATGTCGCCCTCTTTATTGTTGTTCTTGGATGCTGGGCCGGACGCAGGTGCAGCCCACAGTGACCAGCTGCTTGTCCAGCTTATAGACGGGATTACATCCTCTCATCTCACGGTGTATCACCAGGATCTCCTGTTTGATGGGGACGGAGTTCAGGCTGATGTCCACATTACCCTCCGAATCCAGGCACCCAGTGTGAAGACACTTTGCCTCTGCGATTCTTGGAGGGAATCTGTTGTTGTTTACATCAAAGCTGAGGACACAAACAGTCATTATAAGTCATTAACATGTAACTTGCTGATATTGAAACAGCTTTTACTAAGATGTCTAAAATGGAGTTATAAATGGTAACTATACTTAAAATTAAGATTCAATTTAAAGGCATTTTTTCCAGGCATTAGATTTTAGTTAGTTGTTCAGTTAGAAATTATAAAGCAACAATAGAATTCTAAGGCTGAGCAGACAACTGCTGATTGGCTGATTTAGGTTTGATCCGACAATTCTGCGTGTGTGTGGGTCACAAAAAATTATATTTAAACGAACAACCCGTGATTACAAATAATAAAAAAAGTCTGAAAATCTAGTTGGCCGATGATCACATTGCCATATGTATGGGATCATTATTTCTCTAACAAAGCTTTTGTAAACATTCATAGCAAAACAATATATATTTGAAGTATTCCTTGGCTTTATTAAATAAATGTTTGGTGCTGTCTACTAAGGACATGGTATTCTTGCCTTGATCTAGTGAGTCTTTTGAAGTGTTAATTCTGCACAAAGTGGAGGCAGATTATTTGCAACCAAACCAATATTCAGAAGAATGTAGCTTCTTAATCCACTGAGAGACTGGGTAGCCTTCATTCACATGAATATCAGATCAGACCACACAATAGTAGCCTTCAGTATATACAGCCAGCAAGTTTACTTCAAAGATGTCCCTATGTGAAAACATTTTGGCAAATTGCAATAACGGAGTTGAATTGTAATCCTATTTCTATATGAAATACAAAGGCTATAGTTTGCTCATTTTAAAAATCTAATTTAGCAAAATATATGGTTTAAACTTATTCTTCACACTGAATATGGCTTTCAGTAGTCAAGTGGATGTTCTTTCCATACACTAGAATGGAACATTGACCCAGTAGTAGACTATTTGGTTAACATTAGCAAATAATAACTTAATAGCATTCGATTTACTTAAAAGTAAACAAATAATAAATAAATAGTATTCACGTTACTACTTTAATAAGGACCAGACTGCTTAGACATTTGTGGCATCGATCTAGTAAAAGACACCAACCCATCTGTTGGCCACATACAATTATGACGTTCTTCTTACTGGTACTAACAATGAGAGATTCTAACATTCCATTCTCCTATTCCTATACATATATTCTAGTGTTCAGAAATTACTGCTACTGTCATCAGTTACCACAATAACTAGGAAGAGACTCATATGGACTTTGAAAATCAAAGTCATCGATACCAGCAATGCATAGACATTTATGTACCCGAAATCAAAATGAAAATGAACACTGAATTGAGTAAGAAACCAACAAACTGTGAGTGTAACTGTGCATCACATTATACATCAGCTACAATTACTATCAGCTTCATAAAAACAAGCTTGTTCTACCAGGTGAGAAGAAACTTGTGGGTTACCTGTAATCCCATGGAGAGATGGAACGTTTCTTCAAAGAACCACTCTGGTCATGGTCTTCATGATTACTCATGTTCAGGCTGACCGTCACTGAAGATGGGAACTTTGGCATACGTTGGCATCCTCCTTTCCTGGGATGATGTTGACCCAGGTTTTGGGCAGGCAATGGAGTGGTGGCTTCCAGGAGAATCAGCAGTAGTGTGACCTGAATCTGGGGGGATGAAGGAGGAATATAACTGATCTAATAAATAATATGTCATGTCTTTCTGATGCACAGAAGAGACTCTCTTAATATTATAATTCTAAATAATAGTATATCTTGTGTAATGTTTCACTGGATTGACTGTATGGTGCAAAAAAATTACAGTTTACATATTACACACTGTCCTAGGCTCAAATATCTCTTATCTCATCTATAGACAATACAGCTAGTGATATTACAGCTGTATACCTAACTAGTCTAACCTAGTCTAACTAGTCTAACCTCTAACTATGTCCCTTCCCATCAATTATACAAATGTATGTGACAAATACCAGTTGTAACATAGGATAGGACATTCAGTTCTTGGGCAAAGACTTACAGCTTATTGCATTCTCATAAAAAAATTTCCTTGTATATATAGTAAAATAAAATTCATGATTCTTACCATGCATTTTCTGCTTAGTTTGTCCATAGTATGGAGGGTTCTTGGGTCCTTCTGTGTGTCTGTGAGACCAGTGGGTGAATACTCTGAGACGCACAGAACCAGACCTTATATACAGAGTACAATGGGGTTTCCATTGGTTCTTGGTGCAGGTCTGTGGTTTCATTTTAAAGTGGTTTCCTCTGTGACACGTTTGTACCCAATAGTTTGTTGTCAAGCAGAAGGAAAATCTGAGGTTATAAATCATAGATAAGCTGAGCTTTCCAAACTAGAATCTGCTGGTAATTAATTAACCAAGGCAGAGAGTTCAGGTTAAGGAATTTGATTTTAAATTTGCATATTTCTTTACAATATCTCATCATGGAATTGGGCTGTGGTTTTCTTTAATACTTATTATGGATTTATGTATGACTTTATATAGTGTTCTTTCATACATCTATATGTATTAGTATGTCTGATCTAATTATAATATTGTTTACCATTTTTATAAAATATCAGATCTATGTATTTAATTTATATTTATTCATATTAATTTAGGATTCATCTTATATCTTCTACTGGGATTAAATGCTTATAGACCCTTTCATTTGTTTAATTTTAACAGTAAAATCAATTGAAAAACGATATTTCCGATAACTATATTAAGCCATCAATGAGTGCATTAATAAGATAACAATAGATTGATAATAATATAATTGTTTTGTGCCAAAATTCACTTGGTATGTGTGTGTATGTGATTTAATTTTTTACTTTTGGAATCTATATTTGCAAAAAAGGGCAGAACAGTGGCACATAACTGTGGTCGTGGGTTTGACTCCAATTCGCCTCACAGCACTGGGGTCATGAGTTCAATTCCCGACCATGGCCTTATTTATGAGGAGTTTGTATGTTCTCCCCGTGTTTGCGTGGGTTTCCTCCGGGTGCTCTGGTTTCCTTCCACACTCCAAAAAACATTCTGGTAGGTTAATTGGCTGCTAACAAATTGACCCTAGTCTGTGTGTGCCTCTCTCTGTCTGTGTGTGTGTATGTTAGGGAATTTAGACTGTAAGCTCCAATGGGGCAGGGACTGATGTGAGTGAGTTCTCTGTACAGCGCTGCGGAATTAGTGGCGCTATATAAATAAATGATGATGATGATGATGAATTACAGTCCTATATGGGAGTTTGTTTGTATTGTTTTCTCATATTTGCGTGGGTTTCCCGATGCTCCAGTTTCCTCCCACAGGCCAAAGACATAATGATAGGCTAATTGGCTTCTGACAATACTTCAAACTGTGTGTCCATGTGGTAGGAAATATAGATTGCAAGGTCCAGTGAAAGTGTTGTGCAATAGGTAGGTGCTATATAAATAACTTCATAATAATGGGACTCTCTACTTTGTTTGCTTTTCAAGATGACAAAGGGGTAAATGTATTGTATGTTTGACAGCTAAATTTAAAATGACAATGTCTTTAAGGGCAAACCTTGGGGCATAAAGGGCGATATGTGCATTTAATAAAATTGAATGATAATCCGACACCACAAAAACCTCCTGTTACGAGGAGAAAGATCTAACAATAATATAACTGCTCTCAGGAATAAGAAAGGGAGATCTAATGTATAAAAGTGGGGAAATATCAATGATGTTGAAAGATTATTACACAATTCTATATGTCCAAGTTCAAATAAATCTAAATAACAAAGAATCGTTTTGGAACTCTATTTGGTTTATCACAGATGACCAGATAGAGTCTCGTGTAGCTCTCACAGCCACAGAGGAAGCCATAAAAACAATCAAGACATTAAAGCCTCTTATGGCACCCAGGCCCAGTAGTTTGACTGGAGAATTCTACAAGTTCCTACCAAAGTCGATAGGTAAATACTTACAGGAGCTCTCAGCGCCGGATTTAGACCTCATAGGGTCCTAGGCAAGATACTGGTTTGAGCTCTCGTTCCTTATTTGTCAACTTTGATCTAATAACCAATCTTACCCACTGCACCCTTCATCATCACACTGTGCCCTCCACAGGGGCGGATCTAGAAAAATGCTGTACACGGGGCGATTTAGGGGGGGGGGGCAATTTAGGCCCTGCCCCTTTCTAGCATCTTAGGCTGCCGATGGCTGCACACTATGTGCAGGTCCGTCCAGCCGTGACAGGCAGGGACAGTGTGCTGCCCGGCTGCTCTGATTGTGTTTTAAACACAGTCAGAGCAGCCGGGCAGCACACTGTCCCTGCCTGTCACGGCTGGACAGACCTGCACATACTGTGCAGCCGTCGGCAGCAAGTGTCTGCTATGGGGGGCGATCGCCCCCCCCCACCTGGATCCGCCACTGGCCCTCCATCATGCTTTTGCCCTTTTATCATCACACTGTGCCCCCTTCACCATCACACTGTGCCCTCCATATTTTTGCTCCCCTTGTTTATTTCCCCTCACACTCCCTGTTCCACATTTCTGTCATCATGCCCCTCTGTGCCCTTAATGCCTGTTCCATATTTCTGTCATCATGCCCCTCTGTTCCATATTTGTCATCATGCCCCTTTTACATATCTGCCGTCATGCCCCTTTTACATATCTGCCATTATGCCCCTGTTACATATCTGCCATCATGCCCCTTTTACATATCTGGCATCATGCCCCTTTTACATATCTGTCATCATGCCCCTCTGCTACATATTTTGCCATTATGTCCCTCATGCCCCTCTATTTTTGTCATTAGGCCCCTCTGCTCAATATTTTTGCCATTATGCCTCTCATGCCCCTCTATTTTTGTCATTATGCCCCTCTGCTGCATATTTTTGCCATTAGGCCCCTCATGCCCCTCTATTTTTGTCATCATGCCCCTCTGCTCCATATTTTTGCCATTATGCCCCTCTATTTTTGTCATTATGCCCCTCTGCTGCATATTTTGGCCATTATGCCCCTCATGCCCCTCTGCTACATATTATTGGCATCATGCCCCCTCCCTTAATACATGTTCCAAATTTCTCTGGCATGGCCCCTCTGTTAGTTACCTTACCTTCTTATTGGGCTTGTTTACTCGATGGCGCGCTGCCGCTGCTCCTCCTCCTCTCTGTGCTCCTCGCCGACTTCTCACTGAAAATTACGTCGTTAGCGACGTCATCACGCCTGACGTCATTTTCAGTAGGAGAGAAGGAGAGGAGACTGCCGGGTCCCGACGATCGGTCAGCTGACTTTTTTCTTTTTCTTTTTCTTTATTTGTCTTCTTCCTTTTCAGCGTTATGCCGGTGGACAGAGGGGGATGGCAGGCGGAGGGGAGCGCCCCTCTGCCTTGCCTACCCTGCTCACCGTCGGCTCTGGCAGGGCCCTCTGGGTACCGCTGGGCCCTAGGCAGTTGCCTAGGGTGCCAAGCAGGAAATCCGGCCCTGGGAGCTCTATGACAAAAGATAATATTCTCCCAATATACTAAAATTCTGCCATCATAAAAAGGTTGCCAAAGCCTGGGAGAAATCTGGAATTTCCAGCATCCTATTGGCCAATCTCATTTCTGAATGTAGAAGATAAAATGTTAACAAAAGTCCAAGCAAAGAGACTGAATATTGACATATTGTATAAATATAATTAATCAGCAAAAATAAATAAAATCACTAACATTCTCAATAACTGGAAGAATTTTGATTTATCTCTACTATCAAGGAATGCCCATAAGAAATCTGCAATCTTCTCAAAGTTATTTTATCCATTGAAAAGGCTTAATATATGTTTGACCAAACCGGTCATGCACAAACTATTAACAAATTACTTATGGCAAGGTAAAATCTAAGGATAGCCAAAATAAAATAGTAGCAGGAAAAGAAGGGGGACGGGATAGGTCACCAAGACATTTTAACGTTTGCACATTTAGATACATCTAAGATTGGTTATTAGATCAAAGTTGACAAATAAGGAACGAGAGCACAAAGTCTTCCACTCATAAACTCCGGCAGCTTATTACATATATGCTGAGTTCCTGCGCAACTAAGTTGTTGGTAGGCAAATTTTTTATTTAAATACAGGTACAAAGCTTGGTTATATATCAACAAAAAGTACAATCACCAAATTTCATAATATATTATGGAAAAAAAACTAATTTTGAACACGGAGGCCCTGAGTCATTAAGGAGAGTAAGGCATAAAAAAAGGAGTAAACCTCATCCTGGACAAAACCATGTTACAATGCAAGGGGTCAAATTAGTTTATTATTTTGCACATAAAAGATAATACTGTCTGCTTTTACATGTAGCACACAAATACTTGATAGCTTTATTTTTACACTGAAATTTAAAGTTGATTTAGGACAAATCCCAACTTTAAATCTGTCCCCACATTTTAAATTTACCTCCCCCTCCAATGAAACATGCCCAGGTGCAAAGTTGTTCCTTTTTTTTGCTTTGCTTTCCTTAGTAACTCAGGCCCAGAATGTAAAACAAGATTTTTCAGGAATGGAGGTAGAGGGGAAATGCCTCTATGTAGGACATATCTCATACAGGAGGGACATTATAGTCTTACTAACAGTTAAAGGAAAATGCTCTTTAGACAATAATCAGTTCTCTGAATTAATTGGATAACTTGTTGCACTTTTTGAAAAGTAACAAATATAAAATTAGATATATTTTAAAGATCTCGTCCAAGTCAATAAAGCAAGTTGGCCGATAACCTCTCTAACTACAAACACAGGAGATATTATTACGATATTTGAGAACAGTATGAAACAGCTTCAGGAAATACACTTAAGACACTTAATAGGGCATATATTTCACAAGCCCAGAGAAAACACATGATGCTAGATAAGACAGGAAGATGTTTGAAATGTACAAGAGAACGGGTTTCCTTCTTCCTTAACTTCTGTGAATGCGGGAAGGTTAAAACATTCTCGGGAAAAGTGATGTCATTTGTGAATACGACTATTAAAATTAAATGACACAAAGAATGAATACATATGTTTTATTGTTACTTTGACACTTGGATCCCTGAATGTCCAATAGCGGATATTAAACCGCTACTTACGTAGTAATGACGGTAGCTAAACAAATCAATTCATTCAAACCTCCAACCCCAGCCTTTCTCTATGAATTGAAAAATTACTAGGCATTGTACACTTTGATAGAAGGGTCAGAATCACAGATGTACGGAAGGGTGTGTTAAGTTTCACAATAAATGGGGACCTTACATTGAAACACTCTGAAACTGAAAGCAAAATCTTGAAAATATTTGAATATACTGACTGGTACATTTTATGTGAATTCAACAACTTTAGTTGTTATGGGTTTGTTTGGTTGTTTTGTAATAAGATGGTACAAATTTGAATTGTTGTACTACCTCAGAGATATATGGATGACTTTTGTCTTTCACTATTATTTCAGTACATAATTCAATCATCTGTATATGGATGTAAATGAAAGACAACATTCTCAGATGAATCTGTAGTTTGTAACATTAGATTACAATATTTGTTTCTTTTTGACAATTCAAACTAAAAAGATTTATAAAAAAATGCACAAAATAACATTGCTTTATTTTAAGCTGTGACTACAGCGCAGTCTGAATCTGAACGCTATTGCTCGAGTGCACCCTTACTGTACACGTCTACATTACAACAACTCCTTATGTCTGTAGGGGCATGACGGGGAAGGGAAGGGGTTAAGTGACAAGAAGTCGCAGGTCTAAATAAGCTTAGTTGCGTATATTCACTTTCTGAGTATGCGCGATGCACAAAAATGCAAAGGTCACACAAGCAGGCGTATGTCTTACTCTTAATCAGACCCATAGTGTGCTTAGTCATCATGGCTGGTATCAGATGACACCACGTACTTATTCTGCTGTGGCTGATGCAATGTTTTCCCTCCTTCCGTAGAATATTCCATGTTTGTAATAACTTTACCTTGAGATTTCATCACCATTTATTTATATAGCGCCACTAATTCCGCAGCGCTGTACAAAAAAACTCATTCACATCAGTCCCTGCTGTATTTGAGCTTACAGTCTAAATTCTCTAGCACACACACACACACAGACACACAGGAGAAAGTGACTAGGGTCAATTTATTAGCAGCCAATTAACCTACCAGTATGTTTTTGGAGTGTGTGAGGAAACCGGAGGACCCGGAGGAAAGCCACGCAAGCACGGGGAGAACATACAAACTTCACACAGATAAGACCATGGTCGGGAATTGATCTCATGACCCTAGTGCTGTGAGACAGAAGTGCTAACAACTGAGCCATTGAGATTTGAAACTGAACTTTGTTTGTCTGTCGTTATTTATTTTTACTACACCAACTAATCATGTCATAGACTCATGTAGGTGGGGCCCTCCTAGGTTCCTCGGAAAACAGTTCGGAACCTTTTTTTTTTATAAGTTGCACAAACGTTTGCCTGTGTGTCATTGAGAAAGGTGTGACGTACGCCACTGGAACTTTGAACACAATAAACATATTTATGTTTATTTTTCACCTATTCTCAAGTCCAGAGAATGTTTATTTTACATTTCATCAGAGGCAGCAAGTGATATGGTCATATGACGGGCAGCACTGTGGCACAGCAGCAAAATCAGCCCATTGGAAACAAGCAGTTTCTCCGGCTCTATTAGCATGTAAACATCGCATCTGGCGTGTTGCATAGATTGAAGAATCACATATTACATACATGACAAATCTGATTTTTTCCTAGGAGTCTGGTCCCCTTGGGCAGACTTTTCCCCTTCATATTACTCACCTTTGCCCGGTCCCATTTGCCACTTTATGATTCGCTCCTTCCCTTCCCACCCCAGCCCCTGTTTCCTGCTAATTACTCATTGTTATATATAATAATATTTGATTTTATTTAAAACCCTGTAACTGTTCCTGGCTATTTATCACATATAATGTGATCTTAGACTAACAGACTAAGGGGTCTATTTATTATAGGGAGAAAATCCCTAAACAATGGGAATTGTCTCTGGATTTAGGGTTTCTCCCTATTTAACAAAGGCCCCAGGATGGTGATGATTATCGTTTTCTATAGTCATGGGGCTCAGATGTGCAGCTATAGAAATCTTCCATATCACCTCAATATTGATAACTAGACTCTATGTATAATCTGTCCTAAACTGATATGTACTTTATTCAAAATAAGAGTAAGAGGACGAAGGTTATATCAAGTTGAAAACAAAGTGAACATGTTTTACTTACATGTGATGCCTTCATCAGTTACTAATCAAGACTTGTTTTCCACTTTTGTATCTTTTATATAAACATGAATAAATAATTGCATAATTATTACGTAGAGAGTTATAAATATATAAATACATTGTTATAAAATAATATCACTCTAGAATTTGCAATAAAACAATGCTACACGGATACCTGCACTTAACCGGCGCAAATACCGAAAGGTGTAATTATAAAGCTGACCAGACACCTGCTGATTGGCTGGTTGTGTTTTGACCATCAAGATGACCTAACTGTGACATGTGTTTGGCTCACAAACAGTTGTATTTGCCCGAACAAACCATGATCAGGAATATTTGGAAAGGTCTGGAAATCTAGCTGATGGTCACAGTGGAATATATGTGCGATCATTAATTCTCTCTCAAAGTTTTTGTAAACAGTCATAGCAAAACAATATATCATTGAGGTATTACATGGCCTTATGAACTTGATGTTGTGTGTATTAATAAAGTTTTTAAAAGAAGTATTGTACGATGGGCAGACCAGGAGCAATGGAGCCCCTTGTAATAACGTCTTTCTGTATGACTTACTAAAAAATGGATTTAATGATGCTAAATTAATGTAGATGTGTGTACAACTTAACTTGAAATTGATCATTATTAAATAAATATTTGGTGCTATCATCTATGGTCTTGGTATTCTTACCTTGTCCTCAGGAGACTTTTACAGTGTTCCTGTCACCTACACAAAGAGGAGGCAGACATTTTATAAGCTAAACCAATATTCATGAAAATGCACTTGGGCTGCATTCCGATGAATATCTGATCAGACCAAAAAATGTCTGTCTTTGTTGTACATAACCATCCTGTTCACTTTAAATCTGTTCCTGATTGAATAAAGTTTGGCAAATTGCAATGCAGAGTTGAATTGTAAACCTGTATTTATTTTAAATATAAAGTAGCTTCTATGTTCATTTACAATATCAAACAAATTTAGTAAAATAAATGGTTTAAACGTATTCTGCACATGAATACAACTTTCATTAGTCAAGTGGATGTTCTGTCAATCCACTCCAATGGAGCAATTGATTTACTTAAAAATAACCAAATAAAAAATAAATTATATTCATGTTAATAGTTTAATAAGAACCAGGATACCTAGACATTTGCGGTATTGATCTTGTAAAAGTCACAGACCGATCTGTTAGCCACATACAATAATGAAGTTATTCTTACTGGCACATAACAATGTGAGACTGTAACATACCACATTCCTGTCCCTATACATATATTGTAACATTAAGAAATTACTGCTACTGTCATCAGCTCCAACACTAACTAGGGAGGGACTCGTATGGATTATGAAACTGAAGGTCATTGATTCCACCAATCCAGAGACATTTATGTTCCCCAAACCAACAGGAAAATTAACCCTGGATTGAGTAAGAAACAGGCAGATTATGAGGTTGAATTGTAAAATGTTATTTTACAAACTCTAACATGTGAGCATTGGCTGTGTTACATACACTGTGTGCTGCTCTCCTGCACACTGCATGTAATATGTCGCTGTAACAGGGATCATGCATGCAACATTTTAGACGCGTAAGACATTTACCGTAATCATTTTTCCTTTATTTGGCGCCTGAAATGTCGAAACTGTGTATGATAATATGCTGCACCTACTTCTGCATTTTCACTGAAACAAGCTTCTTATGGGAACTAAAAAAGTATATTGCTATAGGTTTTTTTTTAAAAAAAAAACAACCAAAACATTACAATAATGTTAAATATCTAGGACATAGTTTTATAAAATAAAATTATTTTTGCCTAATAATTTCACTAATGTATCTTCTCAATAAGCTAATGTGTTGTAATAACAATAAAGCAACCTAAATATTCCACATAATCTTAATATCCACAATATACAGTGATGTAAAAAAAATAAAGTTTTAACTTATTATTTCAATGAAACATTTACTTATTTGGATAATGTGTGTTAAAGTCACCTGCGGCCCCTTCTAACATTCCCCTCCTCGCGCCCCCATTCAGATCAAAAACAGAAAACACCCCACACTAATTAGTATTAGTATTTCAAAGTTCTCCTACAAGACAGCTGCTCACCAATAGTTTTGATTGCTTAAAATGGTGACAAAGGTTAAATCAAGTTTGTGGAAATAAAAAAACAAGCTTTATATAAATAAGATGCCTTCTTCAATTATTAGTTTTCCACCTTTCATTTATTGCTTTTCATATAAACATGAATAAATATATTACAGACTTATTACACAGAAAGTTATAAATATATAAATACATTGTTAAAAATAATATCACTCTAGGACAGTGGTCAGGAAACAGGGGTAAATTACCCCAAATGGGGTAAAAATGAAATTCCTGGGGGTATTGCTGCCGATTCACATGCTGTCAGTTGGATTGTAGACCCCTTTAAATATGAAATTGCTGTTGTACCAGAAGAGCCTCAAGGGTTGGCAGAGGCACTTCCTGAGCTTCGATGCAATAATGAAGCACGTGTTGCATTTCAAAACAAAGCAGATCTGTCATATTTTTGGATGTCAACAGCTGCAAAGGCATCAAAATTACACATGAGATGGCAGTCAAAAAGTTGCTGCCTTTTGCAACAACCTACCTTTGCGAACAAGGATTTTTCACTCTAACGTACATAAAAACAAAGCAGAGAAATCGATGGGACACTGAAGACTGTATCCAAACTGCTCTGACATCAAAGTGCCCCAATATTGATGCTCTCGTATCAAAAATGAAGCAACATCATTTCTCCAAAACCTGAAGTTTTGAAGTTGAAGCTTTCAAAGAAATTTGGAATAGATTCAATACCATTTTGAATTCCAATAATTAATAATATATGATTTCCTTCCTTTCAAATCAAGGAGGTAACGTCAGCGTATCTAAATATATTTGGGGCTAAAAAGTAAAAAAGTTCCCTGACCCCTGCTCTAGGATTTGCAATGTACGTTGCTACACGGATACCTGCACTTAACTAGTGCTAGTTTTACTTCTGAACATCTTAATAATATTTGCAACAGCGCTGCCACAAAGTGCCCACATACAACTATCCAATAATTGCTGCTGGGACTGATTGTCGCCCTCTTTATTGTTGGTCTTGGATGTTGGGCCGGACGCAGGTGCAGCCCACAGTGACCAGCTGCTTGTCCAGCTTATAGACGGGATTACATCCTCTCATCTCACGGTGTATCACCAGGATCTCCTGTCTGATGGGGACGGAGTTCAGGCTGATGTCCACATTACCCTCCGAATCCAGACACCCGGTGTGAAGACACTTTGCCTCCGCGATTCTTGGAGGGAATCTGTTGTTGTTTACATCAAAGCTGCGGACACAAAACAAACAGTAGTTATAAATCATTAACTTGTAGCTTGTAGATACTGAAACAACTTTTTCAAGATTAATAAAATGGAGTTATAGGAAGTAAATAAACTTCAAGTTTAAGTTATTTGTTTTTAGCTAGTTGTCCAGCCAGAAATATGTAAATATAAATCTGACCACACAACTGTTGACTGGCTGATTTATTTTAACCTGACATTGCCACGTGTGTGGGCCACAAACACTTGGGTTTGTGTGAACAAATAATAGAAAAGTCTGAACATCTAATCGGCCGATGATCACATTGGCATTTGTGTGGCATCATTATTTCTCTTTCAAATTTCTTGTAAACAGTCATAGCAACACATTATGTAATAGAGGTATACAATGTCCTTATGAACTTAATGTTGAGTGCAGGGGAGGGATGGAAAATTTCAGCCCCAGGGGTGAGACTCGACTCAGCGTCCTATTTTAAAGGAAAGAAATTCAGGTGGCCCATTGAACCAGCCCAAGGCAGCCCACTATGGGACCAGCCCAGCCTTCCCCTGGTTGTGTGTATCAATAATGTTTTATAATAATGTTGGGATAGGATGATTGTTTGACCAAGAGCAATGAAGCCCTTTGATATACACATAAGAAATGGGCTACTTAGTCATTTGTGACTTTGATCCAGTAAAATAAATCAACCCATCTGTTGGCCACAAACAGTTATGACGTTCTTACTGGTACATAACAATGTGGGAGACTAACATTCCACGTTCCTTTCCCTATACATATATTCTTGTTTTCAGAAATAACTGCTACTTCCATCAGTTCCCACGCACACTAGGAAGGGACTAGTATGTACTATGAACTGAACGTCATTGATACTACCAATGCGTAACTGTACCCCAAACCAACAAGAAAATAAACCCTGAATGGAGAAGGAAATCCACAAACTGTGAGGTTGGGGTGTAACTGTGCATCACAATATACATCAACTACAGTTACTATCAGCTTCATAAAAACAGCTTGTTCTACCAGGTGAGAAGAAAGATTTGGGTTACCTGTAATCCCATGGAGAGATGGAACGTTTCTTCATAGAACCGCTCTGGTCATGGGCTTCATGATTACTCATGTTCAGGCTGACTGTCACTGTGGATGAGGACCTTGTGACATGTGGGCATCCACCTTTTCTGAGATGATGTTGACCCAGGCTTTGGGCAGGCAATGAAGTGGTAACTTCCAGGAGAATCAGCAGTAATGTGACCAGAATCTGGGGGATAGACGGGGGAATATAAGTGATCATGTAAATAGTTTGTCATATCTTTGTAATGTAGAGAAAAAAAATCTAACGTTATAGCTCTAAATAAAAACTACTTCTAGTGTTTCACTGGATTGACTGTGGGATACATGCAAAGAAAAATCTACCTATCACACACTGTGTCCTAGGATCATGAAGCTCTTGTTTCTTTTATTTGAGAGGTCTCTGATCTATAGAGATTCCGATCAGTTAGTGATACAGATGATTACTGTAGCAAAAAATGAAAAAAATTCTGGCAACCAAAGTTGGACTGAGGTATAATCCCACCAGAAAAATCAGGGGTCCACAAAATAGTGTTCTGTAGAGTGAGATTTTGACTTGCTCTTAACTTGTCCAACTTTCAACTCCCTTCCCATCAATTATACCCATGTATGTCACAAACACCAGTAGTAAAACAGGGTAGGACTTGAAGCCTATCTGAGTGGGCAAGTCTGCCTGAAATAGGCACAGTTAGTCCCACAGTTAGATGACACCAACAAAGACCTCTTTTCCTGGCAAGTTTTAAGAAGTTATCTGATTCTCATACAAAATTCCTTGTATACATATAAAATAAAATGTAATCATTCTTACCATGGATTTTCCTCTCAGTTTGTCCATAGTATTGAGGTTTCTTGGTTCCTTCTGTGTGTCTGTGAGACCAGTGGGTGAATATTTTGAGACGTACAGGACCAGACCTTTTATACAGAGTACGCTGGGGTTTCTATTGGTTCTTGGTGCAGGTCTGTGGTTTCATTTTAAAGTGGTTTCCTCTGTGACACGTTTGTACCCAATACTCTTATGTCAAGCAGAAGGAAAAACCTAAATTGTAGATAAGATGAGCTTTCCGAACTAGAATCTGCTGGTAATTGATTAACCAAGGCAGAGTAATCAGGCTAAGGAATGAATTTATAAATTTGCATATTTTTCTACAATATCTCACAGTAGAATTGGGTTGTGGCTTTCTTTATTACTAATATGAGTTTATATATTAGTTTAAATACTAAAAGGTAAATGTATCAAGCTGAGAGTTTTCCGGTGGGTTTGAAAAAACAATCAGATTCTAGATATCATTTATTTAGTACATTCTACAAAGTGACAGCTAGAATCTGATTGGTTGCTATAGGTAACATCTACACTTTTCAAACCTGCTGGAAATCTCCCAGCTTGACACATTTACCACTAAATGTTCTTTCATATACATGTATGTGTTAGTATGTCTGATCTAATCCTAACATTTTTTACCATTTTAATTTAAATACATTTCATTTATAAAGATTCATTTTTTTTAATGACGGTAGCTAAACAAATCATTTTATTCAAACCTCCAACCCCAGCCTTTCTCTACATATTGAAAAATTACTAGGCATTGTACACTTTGATAGAAGGGCAAGAATCACAGATGTACGGAAGGGTGTGTTAAGTTTCACAATAAATGGGGACCTTACATTGAAACACTCTGAAACTGAAAGCAAAATCATGAAAATATTTGAATATACTGACTGGTACATTTTATGTACATCTGACAACTTTAGTTGTTATGGGTTTGTTTGGTTGTTTTGTAATAAGATGGCACAAATTTGAATTGTTGTACTACATCATTGATATATGGATGACTTTTGTCTTTCACTATTATTTCAGTACAAAATTCAATCATCTGTATATGGATGTAAATGAGAGAGAACATTCTCAGATAAATCTGCTGTTTGTAACATTCTATTACAATATTTGTTTCTTTTTAAAAATTCAAACTAAAAAGATTTATAAAAAGAATGCACAAAAAAACATTGATTTTTTTTTTAGCTGTGACTACAACCCAGTCTGAATCTGAATGCCATTGCTCGAGTGCACCCTTACTGTACACGTCTACATTAGAACAACTCCTTATGTCTGTTGGGAGATGACGGGGAAGGGAAGGGGTGAAGTGACAAGAAGTTGCAGGTCTAAATAAGCTCAGTTGCGTACGTTTACTTTCTGAGTATGCGCGATACACAGAAATGCAAAGGTCACACAAGCATGCGTATGTCTTACTCCTTATCAGGCCCATAGTGTGCTTAGTCGTCATGGCTGGTATCAGATGACGCCACGTACTTATTCTGCTGTGGCTGATGCAATGTTTTCCTTCCTTCCGTAGAATATTCCATGTTTGTAACAACTTTACCTTGAGATTTCATCACCATTTATTTATATAGCGCCACTAATTCCGCAGCGCTGTACAGAAAACTCATTCACATCAGTCCCTGCCATATTTGAGCTTACAGTCTAAATTCTCTAGCACACACACAGACACACAAGAGAGAGTGACTAGGGTCAATTTGTTAGCAGCCAATTAACCTACCAGTATGTTTTTGGAGTGTGTGAGGAAACCGGAGCACCCGGAGGAAACCCACGCAAACACAGGGAGAACATACAAAATCCACACAGATAAGACCATGGTCGGGAATTGAACTCATGACCCCAGTGCTGTGAGACAGAAGTGCTTACAACTGAGCCATCGAGATTTGAAACTGAACTTTGTTTGTCTGTCGTTATTTATTTTTACTACACCAACTAATCATGTCATAGACTCATGTAGGTGGGGCCCTCCTAGGTTCCTCGGAAAACAGTTCGGAACCTTTTTTTTTATAAGTTGCACAAACGTTTGCCCGGGTGTCCTTGAGAAAGGTGTGACTTACGCCACTGGAACTTTGAACACAATAAACATATTTTTGTTTATTTTTCACCTATTCTCAAGTCTAGAGAATGTTTATTTTACATTTCATCAGAGGCAGCAAGTTACATGGTCATATGACGGGCAGCACTGTGGCACAGCAGCAAAATCAGTCCATTGGAAACAAGCAGTTTCTCCTGCTCTATCAGCATTTAAACATCACATCTGGCGTGTTGCATAGATTGAAGAATCACATATTACATACATGACAAATCTGATTTTTTCTTAGGAGTCTGCTCCCCTTGGGCAGACTCTTCCCCTTCTTAATACTCACCTTTGCCTGGTCCCATTTGCCTCTTTCTGATTCGCTCCTTCCCTTCCCACCCCAGCCCCTGTTACCTCTTAATTACACATTGTTATATATAATAATATTTGATTTTATTTAAAACCCTGTAACTCTTCCTGGCTATTTCTCACATATAATGTGATCTTAGAATAACAGACTAAGGGGTCTATTTATTATAGGGAGAAAATCCCTAAACAATGGGAATTGTCTCTGGATTTAGGGTTTCTCCCTATTTAACAAAGGCCCCAGGATGGTGATGACTATCGTTGGCTATAGTCATGGGGCTCAGATGTGCAGCTATAGAAATCTTCCATATCACCTCAATATTGATAACTAGACTCTATGTATAATCTGTCCTAAACTGATATGTACTTTAAAAAAAATAAGGGGTGGGGGGACAAAGGTTAAATCAAGATGAAAATAAAGTGAACATGTTTTACTTACATGTGATGCCTTCATCAGTTACTAATCCAGACGTGTTTTCCACTTTGTATCTTTTATATAAACATGAATAAAAATTGCAGAATTATTACCTAAAGAGGTATAAATATATAAATACATTGTTATAAAATAATATCACTCTAGAATTTGCAATAAAACATTGTTACACGGATACCTGCACTTAACCAGCGCAAATACCGAAAGGTGTAATTATAAAGCTGACCAGACATCCAGTGTCAGACTGGGGCATGAAGGGCCCACCGGGGGACTGCAACGCTAGAGGCCCACCAGTGGGGGTGTGGCCAGCCATCATAGAGGCGGGACCAGACAGCTCACGAAGGACAGCTAGTACAATAGTGTAGTATATAAAGAATGCAGTGTGTATATAGAGTACACAGTCTTGACCTGCCCCTTAGATTGGGTAGAACAGTCACCAAAAATTGGGATTGTTCCAGTAAACCAGGCTTGGCTAACCTGTGGCACTCCAGGTGTTGTGAAACTACAAGCCCCAGCATGCTTTGCCAATATATAGCAGCTTATTGCTGGAAGGGTATGCTGGAACTTGTAGTTCCACAACACTTGGAGTGCCACAGGTTAGCTAAGCTTGCACTAGACTCATTTGACAGACTGTCCTACCTGTTGTTGTCACTTTTACCACCTGTGGCTTCTGGTTTCTTTAGTTGCGGCTTGTCTGGATCCTGGAATATTGAGGGTCCTATTTGGAAAAAATAATGGATACATTTAGAAAACACCAAGTATCCCCGCTATTAAATCAACAGCACCCACATTTAATAAATAGGCCTCTCTCCAGCCCCAACATTAAAGTAATAGTACTCACATTTGATAAATAGATCTATTTCCCTCCAACCGACCCCAACATTAAATTAATACTATTCCCATTTAATAAATAAACCTATTACCCTCCCTCCAAACAGCCCCAGCAAGAAATTAATAGCATTTATGTTTAATACATCTATTTCCCACATTAAATATTAATATTCACATTTAATAGATAGCCCTCCTCCCCACACTCAGCCCTACATTCAATTATAGACTCAAACCACCCCATCACCCCCTCCCTATAGTGTTCTCTGTACAGCCCCCCTCCCTATAGTTTAGCAAAGGCAGCCCCCTCTAATTATAGTTAAGCAAAGGCAGCCCCCCTCACTATAGTTTAGTATAGATAGGCAGCCCCCCTATGCCACATAGTAGTGCCCCAAAACAATATTATGCCACACAGTAGTGCCCCAAACAATGTTATGCCACACAGTAGTACCCGAAATTCACATATGCCACGTAATACTGTCCCCAATTCATATTATGCCCACAATAGTGTCCCCAATTCAAATTATACCCTCAATAGTGCCCCCCAATTCACATATGCCATGGAATAGTGCTCTCTCAATTCGCGCACACACTAATATATATATATATATATATATATATATATATATATATTCTCTGCAGTAAGCCTCTGCTTACCCAGTAGCTAGAGAACAGATGGAGGATATATATATAAGATAATTCTGTGTCAAGTGAAAGTCCTGGAATTTGGTGGAAATTAAAAGACATATCCAATAATATTAAATAAAAATAAGAAAATCTACTTACCCATATTTTGATTGATGCAGCCTCTGCTCCTTAGTCCTTCAGCGGCGGCGGGAGCATAAGACAGTCAGCTGACAGGAGGAGGAGGGGGCAGGTCACATGATCGCAGCTGTGATCGCATTTGAAAGATGACTGCAGCCAGTCATCTGTAGCAGCAGGGACGCCGATCACCAGGTGAGCTGACCCCCCCCCCCCCCCTTTGATCCAGAACGTGGCTGTCGGCTGGATGACAGGATACGTATGTTCAGCAGCCATTCATTAATTCCTGGTTTAAGTTAAATATTCTACGAGTATTCCCTTTATTATTCCGCTCCCGCTCAGTTTGTGTGTAACACACTTACTGACAACATACCTTGACAAAGACTTTTTATCACAAGTCGAAACGCGTTGGTTAGATTTGAAGGCGGATGAGACCCGACCGAGTGGGGCTTAGCGGTGGAGTTCGCGGTGGTGATAGGACATTGTGACCATCTCTTATCATTTGTGACGCGAGCATTTCATCTGCCCAAGGTACGGGTCCATTTGCTCATGTGTTTTTTACCCTCACTGTTTTAATAAAGGGTATTACGCCAGATTTGTTCCTTTCTCTTTTTCTTTGGGTGAAATATCCGAGTATGACATCAGGAGTGGAGAAGGAACACTTATTTGTGATGTGAAGGCGTTATTATCATCGTATCTGAGTAAGCATACACCCATAAGGGAGGTGTCACGAACAGGGTGCTGCTGTAATAATCCACACACAGGATTTACTTGGATTTATCATTTTAATTGTGGTTTTATGCTATATGTTTATACAGATTGCACTATCATCCCTGTTTTTGTTGGGTATATCAATACCATATATTTCAGATTACGGAGGTACAAATTGTGTCTGCAGCTACTTCTATATTCAGCAGTATATATGAAGGTTATCCCTTATCCACTGTTTAGAAGATTTTGTCAGCAACGTCCATCCTCTATCTCATGTGCGTAGAGACAGCGCCATATGTATGTATATAATTGTGTGATATATAGGTTTAAATCTGAAGCACCAGTGGATCTTCACATATACATATTTTGGCTGCTATTTGAGTGAAGCGCCACAGTGGCAGTTGCCTATCTTTCAACACTTACTGACAAGAAGTCTGATGTGCGTAGGGGGAACTGTTCCCTGTGGTCAAACCTTATCTGGAAATATCTGACAAGAATCCCTGGACCTGGTCTCCCAGCAGCCACACGCTCCTCTGTCTAACACGCTGGCAGGATCTGGGCACACGTACTGCGTGTAACACGGGTGATATCAGGATGGTGATTGGGGAACTCTCCACACCAGGCCGGCAGTGAGAATGATTACAAAGGTTTATAACAAGCAGACGAGATGAACTCTGTACACACAGCAGCAGGGACGCCGGGGAGGGCAGCAGGGATACCGAACATGTGAGCTGAATGGGCTCCCCCCAATTCTAGAAGGGGGTGTGGCCGTAAGGCAGAGGGGCCTACCGGTGGTTTTTCCGGTAGTCCTGTGGGCCAGTCCGACACTGCAGACACCTGCTGATTGGCTGGTTGTGTTTTGACCATCAAGGTGATCTAACTGTGACATGTGTTTGGCTTACAAACAGTTGTATTTGTCCGAACAAACCATGATCAGGAATATTTGGAAAGGTCTGGAAATCTAGCTGATGGTCACAGTGGAATATATGTGTGATCATTAAATCTCTCACAAAGTTTTTGTAAACAGTCACAGCAAAACAATATGTCATTGAGGTATTACACGGTCTTATGAACTTAATGTTGTGTGTATCAATAAAGCTTTATAAAGAAGTACGGGATGATTGACAGACCAGGAGCAATGGAGCCCCTTGTAATAACGTCTCTCTGTCTGACTTCTTAAAAAACGGATTTAATGGTGCTGAATTAATGTAGATGTGTGGCCAACTTAACTTAAAATTGATCATTATATTTGGTACTATCGTCTATGGTCTTTTTATTCTTACCTTGTCCTCATGAGACTTTTACAGTGTTCCTGTCACCTATACAAACAGGAGGCAGACATTTTATAAGCTAAACCAATATTCATGAAAATGCACTTGGGCTGCATTCCTATGAATATCTGACCAGACCACAAAATGTCTGCCTTTGTTGTACATAATCATCCTGTTCAATTTAAAACTGTCCCTGTTTGAATAAAATTTGGCTAATTGCAATGCAGAGTTGAATTGTAAACCTGTATCTATTCAAAATATAAAGTAGCTTCTACGTTCATTTACAATATCAAACAAATTTAGTAAAATACATGGTTTAAACTGATGCTGCACATGAATACGACTTTCATTAGTCAAGTGGATGTTCTGTCAATCCACTCCAATGGAACAATTGATTGACTTAAAAGTAACCAAATAATATTCATGTTAATAGTTTAATAAGAACCAGGATACCTAGACATTTGTGGCACTGATCTAGTAAAAGCAAACGATCCAACTGTTGGCCACATACAATTATGAAGTTCTTCTTATTGGTACTAACAATGTGAGTTTCTAACATACCACGTTCCTCTCCCTATACATATATTCTAACATTAAGAAATTACTGCTACTTTCATCGGCTCCAACACTAACTAGGGAGGGTCTCATATGGGTTATGAAACTGAAAGTCATTTATACCACCAATGCAGAGACATTTATGTTCTCCAAACCGACAGGAAAATTAAACCTCGATTGAGTAAGAAAAACGCAAACTATGAGGTTGAGTTGTAAAATGTTATTTTAAATGCTCTAACATGTGAGCATTGGCTGTGTTACATACACCCTGTGCAGCTCTCCTTCACACTGCATGTAATATGTTGCTGTAACAGGGATCATGCATGCAAAATTTTAGACACATTAGAGGCTCATTGTAATGAGTGTGCCCTTTTTGGCGTTTGAAATGTCGAAACTGTATATAATCCACATATTAATCAAATTTAAAACCATATATTTTATTGATATGCATTAAAATATTGTAAGTGGTTTTATACAGAGTCGCAAAATAATAAAACATTTTTTATAGTGATTAAGTGAAGTAACTGTGTAATAATAAAAGTGCAGACCAGCTGTAATGGCTTTGTATTCCCCCAATTAATAATTATAAATTGTATAAATATTATCTGCCAATTTTTTAATTGGGCTGTATTGTTACTTATCAACACAGTTATAATTCAATTAAATATAATTGTATTCCTCTGATGATTATTATAATTGTATCATCAGATTCTGTACCTTATTAATCAATTATATCAATTAATATCAATCAAAAATTGATATTAAGAATCTGAATCTCCTATAAGACCACCCTATCAGAATCTCAACATATGATAGTATTGTAACAACACTATCATATGTTGAGATTCTGATAGTGTGGTCTTTTAGTGGATTTAGATTCTTAATATCAATTTAATTTCTGATACTAGTTATATACTTATAAGTAGTATATAATAAATAACACTAAAGCTTCAGGGTATTAAGAACCCAGGTGTTGGTCTTGTGGTGGACTACAATAGCTATTTTTACTAAAACCTACAAGTCAGGTCATATATGGATCGCTACTAATAATTGATTATTAAGGTAGAGAATCTGATGATAAAATTATAATAATCATCAGAGGAATACAACTATATTTAATTGAATTATAACTGTGTTGATAAATAACAACACAGCCCAATTATAAATTTGGCAGATAATATTTATACCATTTATAATTATTAATTGGGGGAATACAAAGCCATTGCAGCTGGTCTGCACTTTTATTATCACACATTTACTTCACTTAATCACTATAAAAAAATGTTTTTATTATTTCGTGACTCTGAATGAAACAACTTACAATATTTTAATGCATATCAATAAAATATATGGTTTTAAATTTGATTAATATTCCCTAAAGTGCCTCAATACATAAACTCTCTCTATTCTATTTTTGAATCTGTCACAGTATGTGAGTAAATGGGTGCACCACTCAGAATTATATAGTATTAAATGTAAAGGAATTACTGAATAGGGAATTATTTATGAGCAATATCATTGATTATATTTTCTGGTGTGGTTTATTTTCTTTTCTACTATGTATTATATAATCCACATATGTCGTATGCTGCACTTACTTCTGCATTTTCCCTGAAACAAGCTCCTTATGAGAACTAAAAAATTATAATGTTATAGTTTTAAGAAAAAAAACCCATCCTAAATATTCCAATAATATTAAATAAGTAGGACATAACAGTTTTCTAAAAAATATTTTTTTTGCCTTTTATTTCACTAATGTATTTTATCAATAAGCTAATGTGTTAAATTCAAAAAACAAGCTAAATATTTCACATAATCTTAAAATCCACCATATACAGTGTTATAAAAAAACATATTTTCACCTATTATTTCATAAATACATTTTGTTAATAAGATAATATGTGTTAAGGCACCTGCAACCTCTTCTAACACTCCCCCTCCAGCCCCCATTCAGAATAAAAAACAAAAAACACCCCACACTAATTAGTATCAGTATATTTATATTCTCCTACAAGACAGGACTGCTCACCAATAGTTTTGATTGCTTAAAATGGTGACAAAGGTTAAATTAAGTTTATTCAAATAAAATAAACATGCTTTACATAAATGTGATGCCTTCTTCAGTTACTAGTTTTTCACGTATTTAATTTATTGTTTTTCATATAAACATGAATAAATATATTGCAGACTTATTACACATAAAGTTACAAATATATAAATACATTGTTAAAATATAATATCACTCTAGTATTTGCAATGTACATTGCTACACGGATACCTGCACTTAACTAGTGCTAGTTTTACTTCTGAACATCTTAATAATATGCATAACAGCGCTGTCACAAAGTGTTCACATACAACTATCCAATAGTTGCTGCTGGGACTGAATGTCGCCCTCTTTATTGTTGTTCTTGGATGTTGGGCCGGACGCAGGTGCAGCCCACAGTGACCAGCTGCTTGTCCAGCTTATAGATGGGATTACATCCTCTCATCTCACGGTGTATCACCAGGATCTCCTGTCTGATGGGGATGGAGTTCAGGCTAATGTCCACATTACCCTCCGAATCTAGACACCCGGTGTGAAGACACTTTGCCTCCGCGATTCTTGGAGGGAACCTGTTGTTGTTTACATCAAAGCTTCAGACAGAAAAAAACAGTAGTTATAAATCATTAGATTCTAGAAGTAAATAAACTTAAAGTTTAAGTTATTTGTTTTTAGCTAGTTGTCCAAACAGTAAAATGTAAATATAAATCTGACCATACAGTTGCTGATTGGCTGATTTTTTTTAAACCTGACATTGCCACATGTGTGGGCCACAAACACTCAGGTTTGTCAGAACAAACCATGATCAGAAATAATAGAAAAGTCTGAACATTTACTCGGCTGATGATCACATTGGTATTTATGTGGGATCCTTATTTCTCTTACAAAGTTCTTGTAAACAGTCATAGCAACACATTATGTAATAGAGGTATTCCATGTCCTTATGAACTTAATGTTGTGTGTATCAATAATGTTTTATAATGTTGGGATGGGATGATTGTTTGACCAAGAGCAATGAAGTCCCTTGATATACACATAAAAACTGGGCTACCTAGTGATTTGTGATATAGTAAAATAAATCGACCCATCTGTTGGCCACAAACAGGTATGACGTTCTTACTGGTACATAACAAAGTGGGAGACTAACATTCCACGTTTCTCTCCCTATACATATATTCTTTCTTTCAGAAATAGCTGCTACAGCCATCAGTTTCCACGTCATTGATACTACCAAGGCGTAACTACCCTAAACCAACAAGAAAATCAACCCTTAATGGAGTAAAAAATCCACAAACTGTGAGGTTGGGGTGAAACCGTGCATCACAATATACATCAGCTACAGTTACTATCAGCTTAAGAAAAGCAAGTTTGTCCTACCACAGGTGAGAAGAAACATTTGGGTTACCTGTAATCCCATGGAGAGATGGAACGTTTCTTCATAGAACCGCTCTGGTCATGGGCTTCTTGTCTGCTCATGTTCAGGCTGACTGTCACTGTAGATGAGGACTTTGTGACAGGTGGGCATCCTCCATTCCTGGCGATGATGTTGATCCAGGCTTTGGGCAGGCAATGAAGTGGTGACTTCCACGAGAATCAGCATTAGTGTGACCTGAATCTGGGGGATAGACGGAGGATTGTAAGTGATCATGTAAATAAAATGTCACATGTCTCTAATGTAGAGAAAAGACTCTCTAATATTATAGCTCTAAATAAAATATTCTACTTACTATTATTTCATTAGATTGACTGTAGGATGCATGCAAAGAACAATCTACCTATCACACACTGTGTGATATTCAAATATCTCTTTCTTCTTTCATTTTAGATCTCTGATCTACAGAGATTACGATCAGCTAGTGATACAAATGCTTACTGTAGCAATAAATAAAAATGTATTTGGCAACCAATGTTGGACTGAGGTATGTAAGTCCCACCAGAAAAATCAGGGGCTCACAAAAATAGTGTTCTGCGGGAAGGAGTTTGATTAAACCACTGAGATTTTAACTCGCACTTAACTAGTTCAACCTACAACTACCTTTCTTCCCATCAATTATACCCGTGTATGTCACAAACACCAGTAGTGAAACAGGGTAGGACTTGGAGCCATTCTGAGTGGGCAAGTCTGCCTGAAATAGGCACAGTAAGTCCAACAGTTAGATGGCACCAATAAAGACCTCTTTTCCTGGCAAGGTTTTAGAAGTTAGAACAACAGAAAAGAAGAAAGAGATAGAAATGGATTGATAGAGCACTCCTAATCCAAGCTAAATTATATAAAATGTATCTAACATTGCAGCCACATGCCTGTGCTGATATTAGTGTTATGGAAGACAATCAGATGACCACCAATAGGTTTGTGTTGTGGTACACTGTACAGGGCAGATGCCTTTATTTATAATAATTCCTTAAAAACATATTTCATAGATATTGAAATATCCTCATAATAAAGAAGTGAAATAAAAGAGAAAATTAACGTGAAAAAATGATTTTTTATTTTTTTAAAATTTTACAAAGGTGTATAAAATAATACCACAGACAGTGGAGCCAGAAAGGTGGCAAGTGTATATAGTTGTATGTTATCATGGTCCGAAAACCATCTTCCCCAATTTGTATATAACCAGCGGGAATGTATATAGACCAAAAAACATCCAAAAGGACCTATGTATGAGACCTTCTAATAAAACAAGGTCATGTGTTCCTCAGTAGGTTTAATTGATAACTGGTCATAAAACGAATACCCTGCTACATCAAATAAGGTCAGATACACTATTACAGTATATATATGTGCAAGTGGTGTCACTTGCTATTAATATCTCACTGAAGCGCCAATTGATAGTGAGCAACCATGTTGACCCAGATTAGTATTACAGCCGCTATCCAAAGTGACCTATGTATGAGGACTATTGATAATACAAAGTCCCATTCCTCTCAATTGATAAATAATAGCTGGCCACAAAGCAAAAGACCTGCTGAGATGGGTGTTGTTGCAAGTACTCTTCAGCTCCTTGCCTCTTCCACGAGGTCCTCCTGCCCTTCTACCCCTCTCTCTACCCCGCTTGGGGCTTTCACCTCTCATCTAGCTGTACATTGAGCTTCGGAGTTACTGTGCTTTTTGTTAACTGTACCGTGCTGTCTCACCCTGTATCGTGTTCCTGTCTGTCCCTGTACGGCGCTACGGATAGCTAGTGGCGCCCTATAAATAAAAAATAATAATAATAATAACAATACAGCGTATAAAGGCAAGTGATGCCACTTTGTTGTTAAAATATCACCGGAGCGTCAGATAATAGCAGATGATCGCTGCTAACCTAGAGTAATTGTGCAGCGCTGCTAATTAGTAGTAAGGAACAATAGTAGTGCAGCGGCTGTCCAAATTGGTCTATGTATGAGGACCATAAGTAATAGAGAGTCCCATGCCCCTCAATTGCACTAAATATTAGCTGGCCACAAAGCAAAGGACCTACTGAGTTTGATACGGTTAGAGACGCTAGTACAGCGTATATATGCAAGTGACACCACTTACTATTAATATCTCACTGAGGCGTCAGATAATAGCAAAGAATCGCTGCTGGCATGGAATAATAGTGCAGCACTGCTAGAGATAATATTTTAAATAGTTACTGACCATTAAACATATTCAATCAGGGAGCGCTGGCGATATCGCCGCTCACTGGCTCCTACTTCTGGGTATGATGTCAAAATGGAAAGAGCACCCCCTCATCATAACAATGATTTTGATATATAGATGAGGCTTATCCTAACTCTGTGTGGATTAGTCCCCTTTTTCTTCGAAGGTTTTAGAAGTTATCTGATTCTCATACTAATTCCTTGTATACATATAAAATAAATTGAATTATTCTTACCATGGATTTTCCTCTCCGTTTGTCCATAGTATTGAGGGTTCTTGTGTCCTTCTGTGTATCTGTGAGGCCAGTGGGTGAATACTCTGAGACACACAGGACCAGACCTTTTATACAGAGTACAATGGGGTTTCCATTGGTTCATGGCACAGGCCTGTGGTTTCATTTTAAAGTGGTTTCCTCTGTGACATGTTTGTACCAACTACTTTTATGTCAAGTAGAAGGAAAAACCTAAATCATAGATAAGATGAGCTTTCCGAACTAGAATCTGCTGGTAAGGAATTAACCAAGGCAGAGTAATCAGGCTAAGGAATGAATTTATAAATTTGCATAATTTTCTACAATATCTCGCAGTAGAATTGGGTTGTGGCTTTCTTTAGTACTAATATGACTTTATGTACTACTTTAAATACTAAAAGGTAAATGTATCAAGCTGAGAGTTTTAGGGCGGGTTTGAAAAAACAATCAGATTCTAGCTATCATTTATGTAGTACATTCAACAAAATGACAGTTAGAATCTGATTGGTTGCTATAGGTAACATCTACACTTTTCAAACCCGCCGGAAATCTCTCAGCTCGATACATTTACCCCTAAGTGTTCTTTCATGCACATGTATGTGTTAGTATGTCTGATCTAATCCTAATATTTTTTACCATTTTAATTTCAATAAGTTTCATTTATAAAGATTCATATTTTTTCTTCCAGTGAGATTATATTGTTATAGACCCTTTAATCTTACAAAAGGTTTGTCTAAGTGTAGCAGTAATATCAATGGAAAAACCTATCTCCAATAATGAAATAGAGCATCAAATGAATGTGAAACTATGATAACATTACTTAGATCATTTTGGAATGCTTAATTTTTTTTTATTTGTGGCAAAATTTCACCACTAAGTGCTGCCTCCTATAGCCTCCTGCCCTGACCTTCTGCCTAGACAATAACTATTCTCTGCCTTGCTGCCTGCCCTGCCCTTTGTCAGGACTCTGGACCTTGCCCCTCCTATTTACGGTTAGTGAGAGTACCTGCATTTTTCCTATGTACATAGTCCTCTGTGTTTGTTTGGCACTTGACACCTAAGTGTCTCCGATATCTCTGGTAACCTGGCAATCTCAGAATAAGCCTCGTACTACTGCGTACCTGGGTACTTGTGAGCTCAGTCCTCTTCTAAGGGAAAGAGGACTGCTACAGAGGAAGACAATTGTGGAGGACTTACCTGGCCGGGGCCGTCGTCATCCCTCGGGCGGCGGTTCCCTCCGTTCAGCCGGGACGGTGAGCCAATCAGGGCTCACCTCCCGGCCATTTCAAAAAAGAAAATGGCGACGGACCAATCCGGGCCCGCCATGTCATCACGTGGCGTCGCGTCGACGCTACATGATGACGTTAGCGCGGCGCCGACTATTTAAGTCAGCGCGCGCCGCCATGGGCAGTCCGTCGGCGGAGAGATCAAGAAGAGGACGTGTCGCGGAGAGCTGCGGGATCAAGACTAGAAGAGAAGACAGCGGAGACCAGCAGTGGCGGCAGAGAGCCCTTGTTAGGGCTAAGAGCGCCTCTGCTGCCTGAAGACCGGCGTGATCAAGAACAGAAGCCGGCGGCAGAGCGTAGAAGCAGCGGCAGACGGGGAAGGAGTCCAGGAGAAGCTCCCCGAAGACAGCCCCAGGTAAGGCCTTGCCAGGCAACTCCTCTCCCGGGCCCACGCCCGCAGCACACGAAATAAAGTCGGGCACTAGGCCCGTGGGCACAGTCGGGCACAAGGCCCGTTGGCACCGTGAAGTAGGGGCACAAGGCCCAGGGACCTGGGCACTAGGCCCCAACGAAGTTAGTGGGCCAGTAGGCCATTAGTATACATGATAAAGGGGACAAGCCCCTATTAGTTAGACAGGGGCGTGAGAGCCCAGGTACAAGGGCACAAGGCCCTTAGGTAGTTAGTGGCCTAGAGGCCATAGGAAGGCCAGAGGGCCTGGTTAGGGGCTAGTAGCCCGTAGGCTATTAAGGGCACAAGGCCCTCAGTCAGCTAGGGAGGCCACAGGCCTCAGGCAGGGGCTAGGACCCCTAGGTAGTAGGGCACAAGGCCCTAGTTAGTGGGCTCAGAGCCCTGAGGTAGAGAGGGGGCTGAGGCCCGTTAATCAGAGCACAAGGCTCTGTGTGTAGCTGGGCAGAGACCCATGGTGTGTAGGGCATAAGGCCCTGGTGGTGTGTGGTAGAGGCGTGGGAGCCTCGTGAGTGTAGGCGCGGTCCTGTGTGAGGTGAGCACACGTGGTTAGGAGGTACAGTAGAGCGTAGGCTCCTGTGGTGCTGTAGCAACCTGCTGGTTGGCTAGCAGCGGTGTGCTCGGGTAAGTAGCGTGCAAAGTACTGTATACTGTATTTATTCTGTCTGTGCGGCGAGTATAGTTTACATGACGGTATTTTGGGTGTGCTACATAACTGTGTCCAGGGGCAAGACGTCAGGCCCCCATTAAAGGTAGGCTCTTGTTCCTGTGGTTTTCCTGTGCTAACCCGTGTTGTGGGGACAAGTGTAGTTACCAGCATACACATAGTCAGGGGAGAACACACGTAGTTTCCCTGTCCCTTAGGTCCCCGGGGTCACACTGGTACCCAGAGGGGGTGGCTGAGTGAGTCGGTGGCAGTGCAGCACACCTTGAGGCAGTTCCAGGGGCGGCCGTGGTTCTGATCAAGGGTCCTCAAGGCCGGTTCCGTGCAGGTGGACCTGTGGTTCCGGACGTAGGGACACATGTGAGATACCCGAGTACAGGCAGTCGGGCGGTTCAGTTCGATCGGCTGTTCCGTGCGGCAGTCAGCCCGCGGGTTAGTGTGCTGTTCTACGGAGCCTCAGCCGGGCTTAAAGAACCGGTCCTTAGGGTCCGTGGGTGACCCCATAGCAAGAAGGCAGCTTCTTGGTACGACCTGGGTGAGGGGGTTAGGAACCGCCCTCCGGTTTAGGCTGTGAACACCGGCTGGTGTTCCCCGTAGCGTGTAAGTGAGCAGTTCTGTTCTGCACCACACCTAGTTAGTCCTAGTGTTTTGACTTAGTTGCGTTGCCGACCATTAGAACGTTGTTAGGGTCGGGTCGCTGTTGCAGTCAGTCCAGTTTGGTGGGTGCCATCTTAGTCTCACGGAGAGCGTAGAGGGAGGCTGTGTGTTCTTGTCATCCGCAGGAGTCGGGAAGGTGCAGGAGAACCGGATCGGAAGTGGGAGTGTCCCGGTGAGTATCACGCTCGATTCCTCCTTTCGGTTAGGCCCTCACCGGCAGGTGTGTGAGGTACTTGAGGCGGGATTAGTCCTCGGACTAGTCTTGGCCTTCAGTGCCTGTAGTCCCCCGCGTCTCGGCAAGAACAAAGTGAGGAGGCGGCAAGGAGCTTGGACTGACTGTGCCCTTGTTCTTTGCCGTAGTCTCGAACAGCCCTTACTTGGTAGACTCGGTTTAACTGTGTTTTTCCCTCTTAGGTGTTACTTGCGGGCGTCCGGAGAAAACCCAATCCGGGACCGAGGTAGGATCCAGTCATCCACGCGGATCGTGGTAAATTCGGAGGTATTAGGAGTTAGTCGCACTGTGAGGCACATCTCCGATAGGGACCTTACATTTTGGCGTAGTCGGCAGGATCCGCGTTCGTGATGACGGATTCACGACCAACCACGCCTCCCCCCGAGCGCAACCCGCCTAATGTGATGGCCGTGGGTGCCGCGTTGTCCCACCTGCCGAAGTTCGATGGAAAGAATCTTGCTTTCGCCGACTGGCAGGAACGGCTGCATGGCACTGCCCGGTTGTATCATATCACCGGTGCCATGAAGGTGGAGCTGGCTCTGAACGCCCTGGAAGGGGATGCCAGGAAGACGGTTCTTCTTCGACCCAAACCAGATAGGGACACCTTGGACGCCATCTTCAAAATCTTGGGAGAATTGTACGGTGACACCTCCTCTGCGGCAGTTCTGAGGAAGAGGTTCTTCGGGCATGTGCAGAGGGAGGACGAGAGTCTGACCCAGTTTGGCAACGCTCTCCTAGAATTGGCGGGAGAACTCTGGAAGAGAGACCTACGGGGGTCGGCCGCCATGGGAGACTCGGATGTGCTACTGCGAGACCAATTTGCCCTGGGGCTCTGGAACATGCCACTCCGGCACATTCTACTGGACAAGGTGCGGGACCAACCTAACCTGGCGTTCCAGGAAATACAAGCGGAGGCTGTGTCCCGGGACAGAGATGATCACTACGGGCCTTATGTGGTAGCGCCCCAGCAGGTCCTGCTCACCAGTAGCCCGTCCGAAGCAGAGGCCCACCCGTTGGAGAGTTGTGTGAAAGATCTAAAGGAAGCTCTCTTAGCCATGAAGGAAGAAGTCGCCCAATTGCGGCAGGAAGTCCGTCGGCCGAGGGATCGCCGAGGTGAAGGGGGACCTATAGAGGAACGGCGAAGCGCCCCCAGGTCCCAGCAGGGCCCAAGACCGGGCGTTCGCTGCTGGAGATGCCAACGCGTGGGACATTATGCCTGTAACTGTCCCGAACCTCCAAACCAGGCACCGTTAAACTAGAGTCCCTCGCGGTGAAGGGGCCACCCGCGGGGGAGATGGGGGCAAACCCCAACTTCACCAACTCTGCTGATTTGGTGGGGGAGTGCCCTACCGTAGTAGCCACGTTAGGGGGTAAACCACAACAGTGCCTGCTGGACACGGGGTCTCAGGTGACCACTATGTCGGAGCGGTGTTTCCTGGAAAACTACGCTCACCTGCAGAAGAGCCGGGCCCAAACGTGGATTAAGCTGACCGCCGCCAACAATTTGCCCATCCCTGTCGTGGGAGTAGTCTGGTTTGAAATTGAAGTATGCGGACAGACCTTGGGAAAGAAGGGCATTCTGGTGGTTGGTGGAAAAGAGCTTCGTCATGGCCCGGTGATCCTGGGGATGAACGCCCTACAGAATTTGGATCAGGCCTTATTCCACGCCAAAGGGCCTCAATACTGGAGAGAGTTGGACGTACCCCGGCCCGTGCAGCAGGTTTTCCAGAGGATGGTACGACGGTGTGATGAAGAACCGACTGAGTCGGGACTGGAGCTCCTTGGCTACCTACGGACCAACTATCGACAGACGGTCGAAGTACCCCCTGGTCAGGAGGTGCTGCAATATATGGAGGTGAGGACAAACCGGAGATTAGAGGGAAGAGTGGTGTTGGTGGAACCGGTCAGTCCGGAACGAACGGCGGAAGGACCTCTTGTTGCCCGTGCGTTGGCCAGGGTACATCGAGGAAGGGTACCCGTGCGGTTATGTAATGTGCAGGACCATACTCAGACGATGGGTCCTGGTACGACTGTTCTCCCGAAGTGAAGAGGATTTTGGGTACACGGAGGAACTGGAACATAATATCCGTACCGGAGACAGTCTGCCCATTAGGGAGAGATATCGGCCAATCCCGCCCAAGTTGTACCAAGAGGTCAAGCTGATGATTAGGCAGATGTTGGATAGCCACGTGATTACCGAAAGTAAGAGCCCGTGGGCAGCTCCTATCGTCTTAGTACGGAAGAAAGATGGCGCTATCAGGTTCTGTGTGGACTATCGGCGGTTAAATAGTTGTACTGTCCGCGACGCGTATCCATTGCCCAGGATTGAGGAATCGCTAGCTGCGCTAGGGAAGGCGAGATATTTCTCCACTCTGGATCTTGCCAGCGGATACTGGCAAGTACCAGTGGCGGCAGAGGACCGGCAGAAGACGGCCTTCATCACACCAATGGGTCTGTTTGAGTTCTGTAGGATGCCTTTTGGGCTCACTAATGCTCCCGCCACCTTCCAACGGTTAATGGAGAGATGTCTGGGAAACCTGAACTTCGACGCTCTTCTGATCTATTTGGATGATATCATCATCTTCGCTCCCACGGTCAAGGAACATCTGGATCGACTCGACGTCGTCCTACAGCGCTTGGAGAAATTCGGCCTGAAGTTGAAGCCGCGAAAGTGTCATCTTCTGAAATCTCGGTTGGAATACCTGGGACATATTGTGTCCCGGGATGGGGTGAGCCCCACTCCGGATAAGGTTTCTGCGGTGTTGGACTGGAAGATCCCTCGAACGGTGACGGAACTGAGAGCATTTCTGGGGTTAGTGGGCTACTATCGGAGATTCATCAAAGACTTCGCGAAGGTGGCTGGCCCGCTAAACGAATTATTGAGGGGCGTTGCCACTACGGCTAAGAATCAAGCCATAGCCTGGGGAGACGCTCAGGAAAAGGCGTTCACGACGCTCAAAGAAGACCTGACGACGGCTCCGGTGTTGGCGTACGCTGACTTCGAAAAGCCCTTCGTTCTGTATACTGATGGAAGTCTCAAGGGCCTGGGGGCCGTGCTAGCACAAGTCCAAGACGGCAAAGAACGGGTCATTGCCTACGGAAGCCGGAGTCTGCGGGATTCAGAAAGAAACCCCGATAATTACAGTTCTTTTAAGCTGGAGTTGCTAGCAGTGGTTTGGGCAGTAACCGAAAAGTTCACGGAATACTTGACCGGCGCTGAGTTCGACATAGTGACCGATCACAATCCCTTGGCCTACTTGGGCACGGCCAAGTTAGGGGCGCTGGAACAGCGCTGGATGGCTCGGTTGGCCAAGTTCGGATATAAGATCCGGTATCGACCCGGAAAGGCTAATGGAAATGCGGATGCGTTGTCCCGTTATCCCCTGCAAGGGCCGGAGGGGCCTAGTGATGAGGACAGAGAAGGGGAGGAGATCCCGGATCTGACCCAGTTGACATCTCCTGTTTGTGCTCTGAGTGTGCCCAAGACGACCGTAGATTGGGCCGAACGGCAGGCTCAGGATGCTCCATTGCGGTGTGTCCGCCGATGGAAGCAACAGGGACATTGGCCCTCTAGTGAAGAACGGCGTCGACTGTCCATAGCCGGACGACGGCTATTGCACAGATGGGATCAACTGGCAGTGAGGGAAGGGGTGCTAGTTCGCCGAGCCTACCTGGAGCAAGAGCTCCGTCCTGTATGGCAGGTGGTGGTGCCTGAGTCCATGGCGCAGGACTTGGTACTGGAAGCCCATGAAAAAGGCGCTCATCTCGGGGCGGCCAAGACCCATCAATGGCTACGCAGGCAGTACTGCGTACCTGGCGCCAAGGCGTTGGCGGAAGAGGTCTGCCGAGCCTGTCCACGATGTGGGGTAAGTAAGGCTGGGGAGCAGCATGCGCCCGTGCAAACCATCCAGACGGGGCGACCCTTAGAGCTGCTTATGATTGATTACGTCCTGGTTGGGGAGTCAAGTAGTGGTCATAGCTACGCGTTGGTCATGACCGACCACTTTACAAAGTTCACCGTCGTCGTGCCCACACGAAACCAGACTGCGGAAGCAGCTACGCGCGCCATTGGGGAGCACTTCATTCGGAGATATGGGTGCCCGGAGCGGATTCACTCGGATCAGGGAGCCTGTTTTCAGGGACGCCTCATGGAGGGTCTGTGTGACACTTATGGGGTACAGAAGTCCCGGACCACTCCTTATCACCCTCAAGGTAATGGCGCCTGTGAAAGGTTCAATCGGACCTTGCTGCAAATGCTCAGGGCTCTGGAGGCTGGGCAAAAGAACCGCTGGCCGGAGTTCGTGCAGGACTTGGTGTGGGTATACAATAACCGGGTACATAGTACCACCGGTTATACCCCATACTTCCTTTTGTTTGGGCGGCCTGGAAGGGAGTGGCGTGATTTGGAGTTGTCCGTCCCCGAAGAAGCGGACAGTTGGACTCCCAGCGGCTGGGTGACCGAGCAGAGGAGGAAGCTGAAGATTGCCGGGGACGTGGTTAGGGGGCAGCTACGGTCCAAAGTCCATCACGGGCCAACCAACAGCACGGCTTCCCCCTTCGTAGTGGGTCAGCGGGTACTGGTAAGAGTTAAGAGGCTGGGAAATAAACTCAGCGATCGGTGGGAAGTGTTGCCACATGTAGTGCAACGGCGCATGGCTCCTGACCTTCCTTTGTATGAGGTGGTCCCTGCGGAAGGGACTGGAAGACCGCGGGTGCTACATCGGAATATGTTACGTCCCTGTGGTTTTCTGGATTTGCCTTCCGACGTCCAAGAGAGAAGTGAGCCAGATCCTATACCCGCCCCGACGGGGGTGGATTGGTGGGCACCAATGACCGCCGACGACGTTGTTACTCCGGATGCTACTCCAGTGGACCTGGACCTTCCGACACCACCGCTTCAACCTAGAAGATCGCAGCGACCGAACTTGGGCCAGCCTGGAGGACGTTATACTGACCCGGATTTCGTGTGGACCAGGGTTTTGTCGGCAGGGACTGCCGACATTAAAAACGGGGGAAATGTGGAGGACTTACCTGGCCGGGGCCGTCGTCATCCCTCGGGCGGCGGTTCCCTCCGTTCAGCCGGGACGGTGAGCCAATCAGGGCTCACCTTCCGGCCATTTCAAAAAAGAAAATGGCGACGGACCAATCCGGGCCCGCCATGTCATCACGTGGCGTCGCGTTGACGCTACGTGATGACGTTAGCGCGGCGCCGACTATTTAAGTCAGCGCGCGTGCCGCCATGGGCAGTCCGCCGGCGGAGAGATCAAGAAGAGGACGTGTTGCGGAGAGCTGCGGGATCAAGACTAGAAGAGAAGACAGCGGAGACCAGCAGTGGCGGCAGAGAGCCCTTGTTAGGGCTAAGAGCGCCTCTGCTGCCTGAAGACCGGCGTGATCAAGAACAGAAGCCGGCGGCAGAGCGTAGAAGCAGCGGCAGACGGGAAAGGAGTCCAGGAGAAGCTCCCCAAAGACAGCCCCAGGTAAGGCCTTGCCAGGCAACTCCTCTCCCGGGCCCACGCCCGCAGCACACGAAATAAAGTCGGGCACTAGGCCCGTGGGCACAGTCGGGCACAAGGCCCGTTGGCACCGTGAAGTAGGGGCACAAGGCCCAGGGACCTGGGCACTAGGCCCCAACGAAGTTAGTGGGCCAGTAGGCCATTAGTATACATGATAAAGGGGACAAGCCCCTATTAGTTAGACAGGGGCGTGAGAGCCCAGGTACAAGGGCACAAGGCCCTTAGGTAGTTAGTGGCCTAGAGGCCATAGGAAGGCCAGAGGGCCTGGTTAGGGGCTAGTAGCCCGTAGGCTATTAAGAGCACAAGGCCCTCAGTCAGCTAGGGAGGCCACAGGCCTCAGGCAGGGGCTAGGACCCCTAGGTAGTAGGGCACAAGGCCCTAGTTAGTGGGCTCAGAGCCCTGAGGTAGAGAGGGGGCTGAGGCCCGTTAATCAGAGCACAAGGCTCTGTGTGTAGCTGGGCAGAGACCCATGGTGTGTAGGGCATAAGGCCCTGGTGGTGTGTGGTAGAGGCGTGGGAGCCTCGTGAGTGTAGGCGCGGTCCTGTGTGAGGTGAGCACACGTGGTTAGGAGGTACAGTAGAGCGTAGGCTCCTGTGGTGCTGTAGCAACCTGCTGGTTGGCTAGCAGCGGTGTGCTCGGGTAAGTAGCGTGCAAAGTACTGTATACTGTATTTATTCTGTCTGTGCGGCGAGTATAGTTTACATGACGGTATTTTGGGTGTGCTACATAACTGTGTCCAGGGGCAAGACGTCAGGCCCCCATTAAAGGTAGGCTCTTGTTCCTGTGGTTTTCCTGTGCTAACCCGTGTTGTGGGGACAAGTGTAGTTACCAGCATACACATAGTCAGGGGAGAACACACGTAGTTTCCCTGTCCCTTAGGTCCCCGGGGTCACACTGGTACCCAGAGGGGGTGGCTGAGTGAGTCGGTGGCAGTGCAGCACACCTTGAGGCAGTTCCAGGGGCGGCCGTGGTTCTGATCAAGGGTCCTCAAGGCCGGTTTCGTGCAGGTGGACCTGTGGTTCCGGACGTAGGGACACGTGTGAGATACCCGAGTACAGGCAGTCGGGCGGTTCAGTTCGATCGGCTGTTCCGTGCGGCAGTTGGCCCGCGGGTTAGTGTGCTGTTCTACGGAGCCTCAGCCGGGCTTAAAGAACCGGTCCTTAGGGTCCGTGGTTGACCCCATAGCAAGAAGGCAGCTTCTTGGTACGACCTGGGCGAGGGGGTTAGGAACCGCCCTCCGGTTTAGGCTGTGAACACCGGCTGGTGTTCCCCGTAGCGTGTAAGTGAGCAGTTCTGTTAGTGCACCACACCTAGTTAGTCCTAGTGTTTTGACTTAGTTGCGTTGCCGACCATTAGAACGTTGTTAGGGTCGGGTCGCTGTTGCAGTCAGTCCAGTTTGGTGGGTGCCATCTTAGTCTCACGGAGAGCGTAGAGGGAGGCTGTGTGTTCTTGTCATCCGCAGGAGTCGGGAAGGTGCAGGAGAACCGGATCGGAAGTGGGAGTGTCCCGGTGAGTATCACGCTCGATTCCTCCTTTCGGTTAGGCCCTCACCGGCAGGTGTGTGAGGTACTTGAGGCGGGATTAGTCCTCGGACTAGTCTTGGCCTTCAGTGCCTGTAGTCCCCCGCGTCTCGGCAAGAACAAAGTGAGGAGGCGGCAAGGAGCTTGGACTGACTGTGCCCTTGTTCTTTGCCGTAGTCTCGGACAGCCCTTACTTGGTAGACTCGGTTTAACTGTGTTTTTCCCTCTTAGGTGTTACTTGCGGGCGTCCGGAGAAAACCCAATCCGGGACCGAGGTAGGATCCAGTCATCCACGCGGATCGTGGTAAATTCGGAGGTATTAGGAGTTAGTCGCCCTGTGAGGCACATCTCCGATAGGGACCTTACACAATGACTAGTCAGGTTCTAGAGGTTTATTCTGGGTATTTAGCATCTGGCATCACACTACGATCTGGTTACAAGAGCACAGGCTACCAGCTCCAATATCACTGCACTGCAGTAATTAAGACATGTCTCTGAAAGACCACAGAACTAGCCGACAACTTAGTTTCCTTACCATTCCTTCACATATCTGGCCTGAAGCAATAAGTACTAATCCCTTAAAAACAAGTCATGCCATAGTTCCTCATCACCCAACCATCCAGCTGTTGCAGTCTTGGCTGAGGTTCTTAAACATTTATTTTTATTATAGCAACTGATCATATGATAGACTCATATTAAAGTCATTTTATCGCTTACCAATAAAACATTGTCCAATGCGATTGTTCTGGTTCCAAAGCACAAAGATATTCAATTGCAATATGTCGCATGATTTACAGCAAGCCATTATTATGCATTAAAGATGTTACAATAAAGCAGGAAAGTATAAAAACACATAATACATTACATTTTCCTTATAGTGCATCAACCAGGCCCAGGGGATACAGTCATGGTCACATGTAGTCAGGATCAGAGAGACAGAACAATGACCCAGCATGCTTATATGTAGCTTCAGTATAGAAAAAAACAGTGATGATATCACTATGTATACAGATAACAGTAAGTGAGGTTTTCATTGGTCCAGGGTTAATGATATTCCAGGTGCCTGCTGGTCATAGGTCAGTTCATTTGATCATTTCCCAACTGTTGTCTACGTTTTCCCTCTGAATAACCAGTTCAAACTGACCCACACACAAAGTACTTTTGAGTATTAATCTCATATTGCTTATATCTTGCGACCGCTAGATGCGATCGTTACTCTGTCCACACCGGGTTAATGCTGGTGAAATAAGCTTTAAGATGAGACCAAACTCTTTACCTTTACTATAGTATTATCTATGCATTAATAAACAATCTAATACATTTTACTAATAAATAAATGTGGATTGGAACCTTAATAAATGTGTATTATTTACAAGATAAGTGCGAATGTAAATGTGTGTTATGAACCTGTGCGATTGCATCATAACACGTAGCGTATTAATCGCAACGTAAAACAATATTAATGAATTTGGTTTACTTCATCCACTTATTTGACTTCAACACTCATGTAGGTGGGAGCCTCCTAGGTAGCCACGGGCCTCTACAACAAAAGTTAGGTATTCAGCTGACAGTCTGCAGGAAAAGCCTGCAGACAGGGTACACATTTGTACATCAGTACACCTAACCTAAAGATATACACGCTACACTTCTGTTCTGCACAAGATCTACGTCTCTCAGTCTGGGGAAGACGTATGTGGGGGCAGACGTGTGTTTTCTGCACAAAGTGTTTAGAAAATACAATTAAACAAGACAGTTGAACAAACATTGAACAACACTTGAAGACTTTTAGAAATCATCTACATCTGCGGCCTCTTTACTCTGCTACTTCTGATTGCACAGGACATTACAACTAGGTAATTTTTGAATTCCTGCATTTGTCGCTATATTCCTTCTAAATACCAATGTTTGCCAAATTATTTTTCTTGCTCTCCTTTCATGGCATTATCATTAGGACTATATCATCCTTCACCCTTCCTGCCCACCTCTGTCCACATTGCCCCTTCATTACTTCACTCAACTCTAGTTAACACTCATGATCTGTTGTCCAATTTAAAGTCAATATTTATAACAGTCTCACCCTGTCACAAGAAACTAAAAGGATATACATCTTACAATCATCCTTCCTATCTTTCTTCCTCCCTGCTTCTATTAGCTGGTTATATATCACCTAATCCAGGTCCCCCTCACTTCTCCCACACACATATATCTGCACGATACCGAAACACAGCACACCTCAAATGCATAACCTGTCTCCCCTCGCTTCCAAAGTCCTTTAAATGTGCCATTTGGAATGCATTCTCTGTTTGTAACAAACTTACCTCCAACCTCTTCCTCTCAAACAACCTCAACCTTCTAGCAATAACAAAAACATGGCTCAAGCAATCGGACACTGCCTTACCTGCAGCCCTTTCACATGGTGGCCTCCATTTCACCCACACCCCCAGACCTGGAGGCAGACAAGGCGGTGGGATTGGACTACTTCTCTCCCCACAGTGCTCATTCACAGTTCTACCAGATGTCCCATTACTCACGTTCACATCATTTGAACTACATAATGTTAGGATTTTTATCCCATTCTCTGTGCGTAGTGCTGTGATCTATCGCCCCCCTGGAACCCACCAACAATTTATTGAACATTTCACTGCATGACTCCCTAACTTCTCATCTTCTGACATCCCCACCATCATCATGGTTGATATCAACATCCCTATTGCTGATCCACGTTCCAATGCTGCTTCCAAACTGCTCTCTCTAACATCCTCACTTAACCTCTTCCAGTGGATTGAATCCTCTACTCATCAGGATAGTCACTGTCCTGATCTTGTTTTCTCTAGACTATGCTCAGTTTCTAATTTCCTTAACACTCCTTTCCCCCTCTCGGATCATCACCTTATTAGCTACGCGCTCACCCCCAGTTCTTTACACCCCCTGGTGTCAAACTCTCGCAAGCCTCCTCATACCCATAGGAATATTATCTCTATTGATTTTCAACAGTTTTCCACCTCTCTCCAACACCTTCTCTCCCCAATTTCTACATTCTCCTCCCCTGATCGGGCAGTACCCCATTTTCAACATACTCTAGCAACAGCCCTTGATCAAGTGGCTCCAGCGACACTACATACTTCGCGTAGAATCCACTGCCAACCGTGGCGCACTAAAGTAACACGAACTCTACAAAAACATTCTCGTAAAGCTGAACGTCACTGGCGTAAATCTTGTACCTCTAATGATTTCAGCACATATACTGATATCTACCACTCCTATCAAAATGCTCTACATACTGCTAAACAAACCTACTTCCAATCTCTCATCTATGCTCAGGCTTCTAACCCCAAACGCCTTTTTAACACATTTAAATCTCTTCTCAATCCTCCAACCCCAAACCTTCCGACTACCATCAGTGCACAAAATCTTGCTTCCTATTTCAAGGACAAGATTAATAAGAACAGACTAGAAATGGTATCCTCTCCCTCGACTAGCAATCAGCTCAATCTCTTCCCAACATCCTCTGACACCCTCTCTTCATTTGATCCAACAAATGCAGAGGACGTTTCTACTCTCTTCTTATCTTCCTACTCTACCTCTTGTCCTTTTGATCCCATTCCCTCACAAATTGGTGGGTCCTTGTCTCGTGTGTTCATTCCACCTTTCGTTAAAATCTGCAATCTATCTCTCTCTACTGGTTCCTTTCCATCACTTTTCAAGCGCGCAGTGATTAATCCTATTCTAAAAGTAAAGTAAACATGTTTTACATTCATATGATGCCTTCTTCAGTTATTAGCCTAGACTTGTTTTCCACTTATTTAATTCGTTTTTAATATGAACAGGAGTAAATGATTGCAGAATTATTACGTAGAGAGGTATAAATATATAAATACATTGTTAAAAAATAATCTCAGTCTAGAATTTGCAATAAAACACTGCTACACGGATACCTGCACTTAATCAGCACAAATACCGAAAAATTGAAATTATAAAGCTGACCAGACACCTGCTGGTTGGCTGGTTGTGTCTTGATCATCAAATTTATTTAAGATTGAAAGTTCTTGGGTCACAAATAGTTGGATTTGTCTGAACAAACCATAATCAGGAATATTATAAAAGGTCTGGAAATCTAGCTGATGGTCACAGAGAATATATGTGCGATCTTTAAATCTCTCACAACGTTTTTGTAAACAGTCATAGCAAAACAATATGCCATTGTGGTATTCCACGACCTTATCAACTTAATGTTGTGTGTATTGATAAAGTTTTATAAAGAAGTATGGGATGTTTTTGCAGACCAGAAGCAAATGAGCCCCTTGTAATAACGTCTTTCTGTCTGACTTACTAAAAATGGATTTAATGGTGCTGAATTAATGTAGATGTGTGGCCAACTTAACTTGAAATTGATCATTACTGAATAAATATTTGGTGCTATCGTCTATGGCAGTAGTTAGGGAACTTTTTTACCTTTTACAGACAAATATATTTAGATACGCCGACGTTACCCTCTTGATTTGAAAGGAAGGAAATCATATATTATTAATTATTGGAATTCAAAATTTTATTGAATCTATTCAAAATTTCTTTGAAAGCTTCAACTTCAAAACTTCAGCTTTTGGAGAAATGATGTTGCTTCATTTTTGATACGAGAGCATCAATATTGGGGCATTTTGATGTCAGAGCAATTTGCATACAGTCTTCAGCATCCAATCGATTTCTCTGCTTTGTTTTTATGTTCGTTAGAGTGGAAAATCCTTGTTCGCAAAGGTAGGTTGTTGCAAAAAGGCAGCAACTTTCTGACTGCCTCCTCATGTGTAATTTTGATGCCTTTGCAGCTGTTGACATCCAAAAATATGACAGATCTGCTTTGTTTTCAAATGCAATACGTGCTTCATTATTGCATCGAAGCTCAAGAAGTGCCTCTGCTAACCCTTGAGGCCCTTCTGGTACAACAGCAATTTCACATTTAAATGGGTCTACAATACAACTGACAGCATGTGAATCGGCAGCATTACCCCCCAGGAATCTCATTTTTACCCTATTTGGGGTAATTTAACCCTTTTCCCTGACCACTGGTCTATGGTCAAAGGACAAAGAGGCAGGCTTTATAAGCTAAGCCAATAATCATGAATATGCACTTGGGCTGCATTCCCATAGATATCAGATCAGGCCAAAAATTACTGTCTTTGTTGTACATAACCATCCTGTTCATATTAAAACTAGAGATGGTCACTGACCCCCGTGTTTTGGTTTTGGTTTTGGTTTTGGATCTGGAATACCTTCGTGTTTTGGATTTGGTTTTGGTTTTGCAAAACCGCCATTGCATGTTTTGGTTTTGGTTTTGGTTTTGTTTGGTTTTGTTTTGCTATTTTTGAAAAATATACAACTTTTTTGGTCTAAAATAACCTAATTTAGTGCTCCACCAGTTTCTTAGATAAGTGAGGTAATTCTAAAGCTAATAAATTATGAAAAAAACAGTTTAATCCCTGGTAGGCCATCCTTAATTCTAACACTTGTCTGCAAATTATACAGACAAACCTGGTTGTCTACCTCCTCCATCTTTGATTATTGGCAATGTAGCCATTGTCTTTGGGTGTATATTACACCCTCTACTTGTAGTTGAATATAAGAAAAGCAGCCTGCAAGGACTGTGGAACTAGAAAGTAAAATTAAATGGACCACAGTAGTTTGGTGGCTATCTATGCCCCCCCCCGCCCTCCACTTGAAGTTGAATATAAAAAAAGCAGCCTGCACAGACTGTGGAACTAGAAAATAAAAATTAAATGGACCACGTTAGTTTGGTGGCTATCTATGCCCCCCGCCCTCCGCTTGTAGTTGAATATAAAAAAAGCAGCCTGCACAGACTGTGTAACTAGAAATTTGAATATACAAAGAAATGGACAAAAGCAGTTTGGTATCTGTCTGCATCAGATCCCCTCTCCAGTAGGAGTAAAATAGAAAACTATTCAGCCGTTATATAATCTAGAATAGAAATAGAAATTGAGAAAGGCAATTTGGTATCTGTCTGCATCATAATCATCAACATCCTCATTAGCGCCCTCGTCGCCTCCAAAAATCTCCCCCTCATCCTCTTCTATTTCCAAAGTGGCATCCTCAATTTGTGTATCAGCGGCTACACTCGGGCTGTTCAGGCACACATCAGCAGAACTGCTGAAAGGGCCCTTCTTTATGGGTACACTAACAGAATGCTCACGATTAGACATACCACTGTTGGATGGACTCTCCACAGGGATTGGTGTCATTGGTGAATCAGAGCAAACATTATCCTCTAATGCCTTACTGTTATCTTGCCGCTCGGCTTTGACGCGTAACAGTAGTTGTGCACCAATTGTAGGCTCGGTAACCTTTTAGGATCTGCCACTAATAGCCAAAGGTGAAGGCCTCATTCTTTCTTTGCCACTGCGTGTGCAGAATGGCATGTTGGCAATTTTTTTTTTATCGGCACTTAACTTTTGCTCAGTAACACTTCTTTTTCGCTTCAACACAGTAGACAGGACTGATTTCGAAACACTGTGTAGTTTGACATCGCCTTGCCCAGATGACGTACTGGGAACACTAACATCAGGGGGTAAACGTATTAAGCTCCGGGTTCTTCAACACCCACGAGTTCGGCGTCTTCGGCATTTAAATTTAAAGCGGCGCTGCCTTGTAAAGGGAAGTTTCCCTTTACAAGGCAGCGCCCCTTTAAATTTAAACGCCGAAGACGCCAAACTCGCGTGTGTTAAAGAACCTGGAGCTTAATACATTTACCCCCAGGACTGGTGACAGAACCTGGTTGCTCATTCTGCTCATATGTGGACTGCTTTGAATCCATTCTCAGCCCAAACCACTTGTAATGCTAAAAGTTATTTGGTAGATACTGCTGACAGATAGTAGTTTTCACAGCCAGAAATATTTATGCACAATTACGGGGGACACCCCAAAAGCACTGGGGAGTGCTAAAAATTATTTGGTAGATACTGCTGACAGATAGTAATTTTGACAGCCAGAAATATTTATGCACAATTATGGGGGACACCCCAAAAGCACTGGGGGATGATAAAAATTATCTGGTAGATACTGCTGACAGATAGCAATTTTGACAGCCAGAAATATAGAAATATTTATGCACAATTATGGGGGACACCCCAAAAGCACATTGAGTGCCAAATATTGAAAGAAAAAAAAACCCTCTATCCTCCTCTCTTCTATAGCGATTTTTGTTAGCACAATTGGATTCAGAATATTGTATTCTCTGTCCCTGCTCTAATCAGCCTGTGACTACACCCTGCTCTCTCCCTCTGTCAAATGGCGATGGATTGCTGTGGAGACGTGTATTTATAATCTTCAAGTATCGCGATAACCGAGCCCCGAGATCTGACGATGTCACGATGATGTTCGGCCTCGATTTGGATTCTGAATGGGCTCGGTACTCTGATACCCAAAGTTCGGGTGGGTTCGGTTCTCGGGGAACCGAGCCCGCCCATCTCTAATTAAAACTAACCCTGTTTGAATAAAGTTTGGCAAATTGCAATACAGAGTTGAATTTTAAACCTGTATCTATTTAAAATATAACATAGCTTCTACTTTGTTAGTTTAAAATATATTAAAAATAAAATAAAATACATGGTTTAAACATATTCTGCACATGAATATGAAATTCTTCTCACTTGTAGATAACAATGTAAGATTGTAATATACCACAATCCTTTCCCTATACATATATTCTAACATTAAGAAATTACTGCTACTGTCATCAGCTCCAACACTAACTAGGGAGGGACTCGTATGGGTTATGAACCTAAAAGTCATTGATTCCACCAATCCAGAGACATTTATGTTCCTCAAACCAACAGGAAAATTAACCCTGGATTGAGTAAGAAAAACGCAAACTATGACGTTGAGTTGTAAAATTTTATTTTAAATACTCTAACATGTGAGCATTGGTTGTGTTACATACACCCTGTGCAGCTCTCCTGCACACTGCATGTAATATGTCGCTGTAACGGGGATCATGCATGCAACATTTTAGGCACGTTAGATGCTCACTGTAATGAGTGTGCCCTTTTTGGTGTTTGAAATGTTGAAACTGTATATAATCCACGTAGGTCATGTGCTGCACCTACTTCTGCATTTTTCGTGAAACAAACTTCTTATGAGAACAAAAAAAGTATATTGTTATAGCTTTAAGAAAAAAAAACATCCTAAATATTCCAATAATATAAAATATATAGGACATAAAGTTTTATAAAACAAAATTATTTTTGCCTATTATTTCACTAATATATTTTTATCAATAAGCTAATGTGTTAAATTCATGAAAAAACAAGCTAAATAGTCCTCATAATCTTAAAATCTACACTATACAGTGTTTTAAAAAACACATTTAAATATTTGGATAATGTGTGTTAAAGTCACCTGCGGCCCCTTCTAACATTCCCCTCCTCGCGCCCCCATTCAGATCAAAAACAGAAAACACCCCACACTAATTAGTATCAGTATTTCAATATTGTCCTACAAGACAGGACTGCTCACCAATAGTTTTGATTGCTTAAAATGGTGACAAAGGTGAAGTCAAGTTTGTGGGAATAAAATAAACATGTTTTACATAAATGTGATGCCTTCTTCAGTTATTAGTTTTCAACTTATTTAATTTATTGTTTTTCATATAAACATGAATAAATATATTGCAGACTTATTACACAGAAAGTTATAAATATATAAATACATTGTTAAAATATAATATCACTCTAGGATTTGCAATGTACATTGCTACACGGATACCTGCACTTAACTAGTGCTAGTTTTACTTCTGAACATCTTAATTATATTCGTAACAGCGCTGCCACAAAGTGTCCACATACAACTATCCAATAGTTGCTGCTGGGACTGAATGTCGCCCTCTTTATTGTTGTTCTTGGATGTTGGGCCGGACGCAGGTGCAGCCCACAGTGACCAGCTGCTTGTCCAGCTTATAGACGGGATTACATCCTCTCATCTCACGGTGTATCACCAGGATCTCCTGTCTGATGGGGACGGAGTTCAGGCTGATGTCCACATTACCCTCCGAATCCAGACACCCGGTGTGAAGACACTTTGCCTCCTCGATTCTTGGTGGGAATCTGTTGTTGTTTACATCAAAGCTGTGGAGAAAAAAACAGTAGTTATAAATCATTAACTTGCAACTTGTAGATATTGAAACAACTTTTTCAAGATTAATAAAATGGAGTTATAGGAAATAAATAAACTTATAGTTTAAGTTATTTGTTTTTAGCTAGTTGTCCAGCCAGAAATATGTAAATATCAATCTGACTATACAGTTGCTGATTGGCTGATTTCTATTTTGCCAAATTGAACCTTGCCACGTGTGTGGGCCACAAACACTCGGCTTTGTCTTAACAAATCATGATCAGGAATAACAGGAAAGTCTAAACATCTACTCGGCCGATGACCACATTGGCATTTGTGTGGGATCCTTATTTCTCTTACAAAGTTCATAGCAACACATTATGTAATAGAGGTATTTCATGTCCTTATGAACTTAATATTGTGTGTGTCAATAATGTTTTAAAATGTTGGGATGGGATGATTGTTTGACCAAACACAAAAAAGTCCCTTGACATAAGGACTTAGAGATTTGTGACTTTGATCCAGTAAAATAAATTGACCCATCTGTTGGCCACAATCAGGTATTACGTTCTTACTGGTACATAACAATGTGAGAGACTAACATTCCACGTTCCTATCCCTATACATATATTCTTGCTTTCAGAAATAACTGCTACTGTCATCAGTTCCCACACAAACTAGTAAGGGACTAGTAAGAAATTATGAACTGAACATCATCGATACCACCAATTCGTAACTGTACCCCAAACCAACAAGAATCAACCTTGAATGAGGTAAGAAATCCTGCTGTGAGGTTGGAGTGTTATTGTGCATCGTATTACACATCAGCTATAGTTCCTATCAGCTTCATAAAAGTAAGTTTGTCCTACCACAGGTAAATTAAAACAATTGGGTTACCTGTAATCCCATGGAGAGTTGGAACGTTTCCTCATAGAACCACTCTGGTCATGGGCTTCTTGTCTGTTCATGTTCAGGCTGACTGTCACTGTAGATGAGGACTTTGTGACAGGTGGGCATCCTCCATTCCTGAGATGATGTTGACCCAGGTTTTGGGCAGGCAATGAAGTGGTGACTTCCAGGAGAATCAGCAGTAGTGTGACCTGAATCTGGGGGATAGACGGAGGAATATAAGTGATCATGTAAATAATATGTCACCTGTTTCTAATGTAGAGAAAGTCTCTCTAATATTATAGCTCTAAATAAAAACTTCTACTGTGTAGTATTTCATTGTATTGACTGTAGGATGCATGCAAAGAACAATCTACCTATCACACCCTATGTCCTAGGATCAAATATCTCTTGTTTCTTTCATTTGAGTGATCTCTGATCTATAGAGATTACGATCAGCTAGTGATACAGATTCTTATTGTAGCAAAAAATAAATATTTATCTGGCAACCAATGTTGGACTGGGGTACGTAAATCCCACCAGAATAATCAGGGGACCAAAAAATAGTGTTCTGTAGAATGAGTTTTATTAATCCACTGAGATATTGACTTGCACTTAACTAGTGCAAATTCCAACTAGCTCTCACCCCATCAGTTATACCCGTGTATGTCAGAAACACCAGTAGCAAAAACAGGGTAGGAATTGGAGCCCTTCCGGGTGGGCAAGTCTGCCTGAAATAGGCACAGTTAGTCCAACAGTTAGATGACACCAACAAAGACCTCTTTTCCTGACAAGGTTTTAGAAGTTATCTGATTCTCATGCAAATTCCTTGTATACATATAAAATTAAATTAAATTATTCTTACCATGGATTTTCCTCTCAGTTTGTCCATAGTATCG